>NW_027361770.1:26177500-26710000 GCF_039654945.1 Dendrobates tinctorius | reverse complement strand
CAGATGCAGAGTCAAAGAAAAGAACTCATGTGATGCTAGGTGCAAGACCCTGTCGCTATCCTAGAGAAGTATGGCCTGAGGGCTGGACTTGCTATGTAACTCGACTGTGCTAACCGCACACATGAAGGAGACAGATGCCAGCCAAGGGGAAGTTACACAGTCCTAACCCTACCTGCCCACGAAAGTACTTTCTTTGTATAAAGTAGAGCGACATACTCAGGCATGCAAACGGAGTGGTAGAGTATCCACTCACATACACCACACATAATTGATACTAGCGTGCCCCATAGTAGGGACTTTTATACACTAGGTTCCATCCCAAACACTCATGCCAAGTAGGCCAAGACATCGCCCGTGGGCTAATCCGGAGCCACCACCGCACCAGAGCAGCGAACATCCGACCACCAATGAGCATACACCACATCACGGACACGCACGGTAGGGTGATCTCTGGACTTAGACGACCAAGTGTCAGGCTGCACCTGCATATCGCTGGTTACCATAGGCTTGGCTGGAGAGCCAGCAGTAACCAAACAAATACCAAGAGCCTGAGCAAGATGCTGAGATCGACATCTGTGCTGAGCAGCACTTGCAGCAGCCGGGCTAGAATGGGATACCACAGCACCAGGCAATGCTTGGGATCTATCCCGCGCAGCTGGAGAATCCCAACGCCTATCACTTTGCACCCCATATTTTCTGAAAAAATCAGAAATGTAAATATTTTTGCAAATTTATTAAAAAAATAAAAACTGAAATATCACATGGTCATAAGTGTTCAGGCCCTTTGCTCAGTATTAAGTAGAAGCACTCTTTTGAGCTAGTACAGCCAAGAGTCTTCAAGAAAATTATGCAACAAGTTTTTAACACCTGGATTTGGGGATGCTCTGTCATTCTTCCTTGCAGATCCTCTCCAGTTCCGTTAGGTTGTATGGTGAATATTGGTGGACAGCCATTTACAGGTCTCTCCAGAGATGCTCAATTGGGTTTAGGTCTAGGCTCTAGCTGGGCCAGTCCAGAACGGTCACAGAGTTGTTCTGAAGCCACTCCTTTGTTAATTTAGCTGTGTGCTTAGGGTCATTATCTTGCTTAGGGTCATTGTCTTGCTTGGCCTTTGGCCAAGTCTGAGGTCCAGAGCACTCTAGAAGAAGTTTTCATCCAGGATATCTCTGTACTTGACCACATTCATGTTTCCTTCAATGGCAACCAGTCATCCTGTCCCTGCAGCTGAAAAACACCTCCATAGCATGATGCTGCCACCACCATGTTTCACTGTTGGGATTGTATTGGGCAGGTGATGAGTTTTCTCCACACATACAGTTTAGAATTATCACCAAAAAGTTCTATCTTTGTCTCATCAGATCAGAGAATCTTATTTCTCATAGTCTGGGAGTCCTTCATGTGTTTTTTAGCAAACTCTATGAGGGCTTTCATATGTCTTGCACTGAAGAGAGGCTTCCATTGGGCCACTCTGCCATAAAGTCCCAACTGGTGGAGAGCTGCAGTGATAGTTGACATTGTGGAACGTTCTCCCATCTTACCACTCCATCTCTGGAGCTCAGCCACAGTGATCTTGGGGATCTTCTTTACCTCTCTCACCAAGGCTTTTCTCCCACGAATTTCCAGTTTGGCTGGACGACCAGGTCTAGGAAGACTTCTGGACGTCCCAAATATCTTCCATTTAAGGATTGCGGAGGCCACTGTGTTCTTAGGAACCTTGAGTACTGCAGAAATTCTTTTGTAACCTTGGTCAGATCTGTGCCTTTCCACATTTCTGTCACTGAGCTCCTTGGCCGGTTCCTTTGACCTCAATGATTCTCATTTGGTCTGACATGCATTGTGAGCTGTGAGGTCAGTTTAGTTAAACACAGCTGGACTCCAACGAAGGAGTAGAACCACCTCAAGGAGAATCACAAGGAAATGTATAGCATGTGTCTTAAATATGAGTGACTGAGCAAAGGGTCTGAATACTTATGACCATGTGATATTTCAGTTTTTCTTTCTTAACAAATTTGCAAAAATGTCTACATTTCAGTTTTTTTTCAGTCAAAATGGGGTGCAGAGTGGACATTAATGAAAAAAATGAACTTTTTTTGAATTCATCAGATGACTGCAATGAAACAAAGAGTGAAGAATTTAAAGAGGTCTGAATACTTTCCGTACCTACTGTAAAAGCTTATGTTAAAATCGCATTGCAGTTCGATAGCAATCACACTGCATTTGGATGTAAATTGGATGCTAGGTGTGAAAAATCCGATTGTAATCGCGTAAAAAACGCATGACACTCGCACGATACTCGCATAACACTTGCATTACACTCGTCCGACTCTCCTGCATCAAAATCAGACCAATTTTAAAATCGCTAGTGTGACTCCAGACTTAAAGGTGTAAAATCACCACATCTTTGGGAATATTATAATCAGACAGGAAGCTGTTTGGAAGTCAAAAATGTGTTCATTTATTTATATTTGCAAATATTTAATCAAAAAATACAATGAAGCCACGATACTATAAGGTCACCATATGGAACCATTCTTTCTTTAATGCATGTGATGGGCATACATCACTTAATGTATATATAAAAAAGGACTAAAAATGATACTTCTTTATATGCATCTTTCATTCCAAAATGTTCTTTGCACCCATGTTAGTAAATGTTTCCTATATTTCCCATTTCTTGGAAATATATAAATATATTTAAAACTTGGTGTTACCATAAGACCTGTCAACAGTATGTTACCTCACACTGTATCATTCCTTAAAAAATGATTAGTTAGTGTCAGAGTGTAAAAGGACATTCCCCCAATGCAAAGGGAATTATTGTTAATTTATTCATACTTTTCCAGGAAGAAGTACACAACCCAGTTTGACAAAAAATGCTTCAAAAATTTCATATGTAATGCTAGTATTTATTAAAGAGGCCACGCCAAAAGAAGAACGGATCCTCTTTAGTTCTTTCGTCTGTATGGCTGCACTTCTGATCCGCTTATCCCATGTCAGTGGTTACACATATATCAGGTTCATTTATACTTGCCTGCTGTACAATTAAGACCCCCAAACACATTAGATTAACATCTATAGTGACTGATTAGGTCAACAGACTAATGTGTATGAGGATCTCCTGACTGTACACTTTAGAAACAGAAGGATCTGGCATGTCTGATTTTGGACTGCAGAACATTCTTTTCTCTAAGATAAGCCACTGCTAGAGGAGCATATAGCAGTGCTCTAGTAAAGAACACAGGAATGGTCAGCCAGATGAGCTTTCTTGTTTATGTAAGAATTGGAGGAGATTGCTGTCATTGAATGAACCATTCAACCTACAGCGATCTCGAATGCCTTTAAATGGTGTGGGGTAATTTCTGAGATGTGGAAGTAAGACATCATATACAGTAAAAGTTACAGGAAAGATGTATATCTTTGTACCATGTTAGCCAGTAGATAGAAAAATATTCAGAATTGAGAGTCCTCAGTGGTACCTTTTAATGGCTAACTGAAAAGATGGTAACACATTGCAAGCTTTCGAGACTACTCTGGTCTCTTCATCAGGCATAGACTAATACAAAATCTAAAGAGTCACATATTTATGCACAATACAGCACAGAAAAAAATGCAATAGATGAGACAAGTGACGTGAAGCAGAATTATGATTATGGGAGAGGGAGAAACATAAATATTGGACCAGTTCATAGATAAGGAGTCCGGATGTTTTATTGTCCTCTGATTGGGGGGAATTGAGACCAATCAGCATTTTTTCTGTGCTGTATTGTGCATAAATATGGTATTCTTCAGATTTTGTATTAGCCTAGCCTGATGAAGAGACCTGTGTAGTCTCGAAAGCTTGCAATGTGTTACCATCTTTTCAGTTAGCCATTAAAAGGTATCAGCCACTGAGGACTCTCAATTCTGAATATTTTTCATATAAAAGTTGGCACTTTAAATGAAAGATGAAATCCTTAGACAGCTGATTGAATGATCTGTTCTGACTCCCCCACACCTAAACATTTTGTTGGAATACTTTTAGGCTTTCAATAGGGGGAAGAGATAATAATGCTTTTACATGTTTTTGACATCGGATTGACTAGCAAGTGAAAAAAAATGGATTGGGTGGCTGAACTCAAACTTCCAAATCCAGGTTATCAACAGATGATGTGTAGGGAGAGTTGGGAGTCTTCTATACCCTTTAAATGTTTGGTTAGTGTGAAGACCAAGGGTCAGTGGGTGCTCTCACCCACTGGTCCAGCTGTTTTTAGAACGATTGCAAAAACCAGTGCTCATCCCACTGAATGCCAGCACTCCTTTCCCAGGGGCAGAATACTAAGACCACACAGGGTGAGGGTAAAACAGTGTGGCAATACTTTATTAAACCACTAACAGACAATAACATATAGTACAGATTCAGCAAGTACATAAAATAGTGCAAATTGCAGAGTCTTACCCTTCCACTGGACTGGATCACCAGGATTAGAGCATCTGTGACTTCATGACTTCCAGGGTCGACTACCCCTACCAGTGGTGCCCTGCTTTTGGTGGGTACTAGTGATGAGCGAATATACTCGGGTGATCTCCGAGTATTTTGGCGTGCTCGGAGATGTAGTTTCTGCCGCCCTAGCAGCATGATTTGCGACTGCTAGACAGGTTGAATACATGTGAGGATTGCCTGTTTGTTAGGAAATTTCCATGTGTATTCAGGCTGTCCAGCAGCCACACATCATGCAGCTGAGGCTATGACAGCTAAATCTCCGAGCACACCAAAATACTCGGAGGTCACCCGAGCAACGAGTATACTCACTCATCACTAGTGGGTACCCACAGAGAGGAGTTACTGACAAGCTCAGGAAGCTGACGGTCTACTGAGGTACGTGGCCAGGTGACCTGATTGTCCCAACCTTGCTTCTCTGTACATCTCCATGGTGACAGGTGACATGATCGTACCAACCTGCCTTCTCCAAATGTCTCCATGGGTTTAGTGATGGTCAATGGATCAGATCTGCAAACTAGGGCCATGGTCCCATAAGTTGGCATTATGTAGAATCTCTCTAATCTGTATCCCTGTGGTAGGAGCCATGATGTCCTGGATGCTGTTCCGTAGAGTCTCTTTGCAGAAGGATAAAAATCCATTTTTACACCCACATCTGCCCTTCAGGCCATCATCCACAGGTCAGGGAGAAGATGGGATGAGGTCAACTCTCATTATTCGCGCATTAAATTAATCTGCATAGTTTGTCCTTCACTGTTTGCAGGTCAACAAGCTACATGGACTTAAACAATGTATAATAAACATTATTATTATTATTTATTTATATAGCACCATTGATTCCATGGTGCTGTACATGAGAAGGGGTTACATACAAATTACAGATATCACTTACAGTAAACAAACTAACAATGACAGACTGATACAGAGGGGAGAGAGGACCCTGCCCTTTCGGGCTTACATACTACAGGATGGTGGGGAAGGAGACAGTAGGTTGGTGGGTTGCATCAGTTCTGGTGTTGGTTGAAGTGATTTCACCGGTAGTGGTGAGAGAGAAGGAGGTAGCGGGGTCATTGCAGGCTGTAGGCTTTCTTGAAGAGGTGGGTTTTCAGGTTCTGTCTGAAGGATCCAAATGTGGTTGATAGTTGGACTTGTTGGGGCAAAGAATTCCAGAGAATAGGGGCTATTTGGAAGAAGTCTTGGAGGCGGTTGGGTGAAGAGCGAATAAGTGTGGAGGAGGTCTTGGGAGGACCGGAGATTACGTGAGGGAAGGTATCGGGATATTAGTTCAGAGACATATGGGGGAGACAGGTTACAGATGGCCTTGTAGGTCAGAATTAATAATTTGAACTGGATATGCTGAGGGAATGGACCAGTGAAGAGATTTGCAGAGGGGAGAAGCGGAGGAATAGCGAGGAGAGAGATGACTTAGTCGGGCGGCAGAGTTAAGGATGGACTGGAGAGGTGCGAGGGTGTTAGCAGGGAGACCACAGAAAAGGATGTTGCAGTAGTTGAGGCGGGAGATGATGAGGGCATGCACAAGCATTTTAGTAGATTGAGGGTTGAGGAAAGGACAGATTCTGGAAATATTTTTGAGCTGGAGGCGACAGGAGGTAGAAAGAGCTTGAATGTGCAGTTTGAAGGACAGGGCAGAGTCAAAGGTTACTCCGAGGCAGCAGACTGGGGAAAGTGTGATGTCACTAATTTTTATAGCTAGGTCGGGTAAGGAAGATCTGTGAGATGGAGGAAAGGTGATGAGTTCAGATTTGTCCACATTGAGCTTGAGGAAGCGAGAGGAGAAGAAGGAGGATATGGCTGATAGACACTCTGGACAGCAGAGAGGTGAAGTCTGGGCCAGAGAGGTAGATCTGAGTGTAATCAGCATAAAGGTGGTAGTGGAATCCGTGGGACTTTATGAGTTGCCCCAGACCAAGTGTATAGATTGAGAAGAGTAGTGGTCCCAAAAAAGAGCATTGGGGGACTCCAACAGAGAGAGGGTGGGATGAGGAGGTGGTGTGGGAGTGGGAGACGCTGAATGTGTGGTTGGAAAGGTATGAGGAGATCCAGGATAGGGCAAGGCCTTTGATGCCGAAGGAGGAGAGGATCTGTAGTAGGAAGCAGTGGTCAACTGTGTCGAATGCAGAGGATAGGTCTAGAAGCAGGAGTATAGAGTATTGTCCATTTGATTTGGCTGTAAGTACGTCATTAGTAATTTTGGTCAGTGCTGTCTGAGTGGAGTGATGGGGGCGGAAACCAGATTGTAGATTGCCAATGAGCAAGTTAGATAATAGATGGGAGGAAAGTTCAGCGTGGACATGCTGTTCCAGGAGTTTGGAAGCGAATGGGAGCAACGATATTAGGCGATAAGTGGACATAGCGGTTGGGTCGAGGGTTGGCTTTTTCAGGATAGGTGTGATTGTGGCATGTTTGGAAGCAGAAGGGAAGGTACAGGACGTTAGTGATAGGTTGAAGAGGTGGGTTAGGGATGGGATAAGTGTGGTGGTGAGGTTGGAGAGGAGGTGGGATGGGATGGGGTCGAGTGCACAGGTTGTGAGGTGCGATTTGGAGAAGAGACGATCAAGCTCCCCTTCAGTGATGTTGGAGAGTGAGGTTATGGGGTTTGGGCATTGGTCTGGTATACAAAGGGGTTGTGGTGGTTGAGTGATAAGACTTGCCTTGCTTGGTCAATCTTGTTTTTGAAGTGTGTGGCAAAGTCCTCGGCAGAGATGAGGGAGGTTGGAGGAGGCAGTGGTGGGCGGAGGAGGGAGTTAAAAGTTTTGAATAACTGTTTGGGGTTTTAAGATAGTGAAGATACGAGGGTTGGGAAGTAGGCTTGTGTAGCAGAGGTGAGGGCAGAATTGAAATCGAGTGTTGCCTGTTTGAATGTGGTGAAGTCATCTTGCGAATTTGTTTTCTTCCAGCGCCGCTCTGCAATCCTGGACACTTGCCTGAGCTTTTTAGTGGTGTTATTGTGCCAGGGTTGTCTGTTGATACGTCGCATTCTGCCATGAACCGTCTGTGTCATGGAGTGAGGATATGGATGCCATTGGTAGAATAGAGTCAGAGAGCGCGTGGGTGTCTAGGTGTGCAAGGTTTCTGAAGGGGTGCGCGTGTTGCTGGACATGGGTGCCAGGTGAGGAGGACAGGGATGAGAAAGTGAGTAGATGGTGGTCAGATAGAGGGAGAGGGGAGGTGGTGAAGTTAGAAAGAGAGCAAAGACGGGTGAAGACCAGGTCTAATGTGTGTCCGTCTATGTGGGTGGCTGAGGAGGACCACTGAGTAAGTCCAAAGGATGAAGTAAGGGACAGTGTTGTGAACTAATTTTCTGGTCTACCAGTTGTGAGTTCTCCTTCCGGGCTCCTCTGGTGGTAACAGGAGGTAGTGAGGTTGATTTAATTAGTAGAGATCTGCCACCTGATGATGAGGATAACGATTGGATCTCTGGAATCTCAGACTGGATTTAAGACAGCCGACGCCCTTTTCTGGTGCTGGTGATACCTTCTGGCTTTTCAGGTCTTGGTTTTCAGCTCTGTTCCAGTCATCTCAAGCTAAGAGTTTCTGCTAATGTTCACACTTGATTTTGTTGGTCTATTCAGTTTTTTGTGTAGTCAGCCAGCCCCGGCTGGGGCTGTGCTGAATTTCCACTCTTATTTATCTGTATTTGCCAATTTGCTTTTTGTCCCTTATTAGATTGACCTCTTTTTTGCTCTGTCTCAGAATATTTTAGAGTGCTGATATAGTGGGAGAAGTCTAGTGACTTCAGGGTTAATTTTGTTATCAGAAGTGTTGGACATTATTTTTGTAGGATTTTTTGGGCAGATTGCAGACAGTGTCTTTCCTTTCCTGTACTTTCTAGTTAGTTTGGGCCCCATCGTTTGCTCAGCCTATTTTCCTGCCTGTGTTTGTGTTTTCATCTTGTTTCACCAACAATACATGTGTGGGGGCTGTCTATTCCTTTGGGGTCTGCTCTGGGGCAGTTTAGATTTCCCCTTTTCTTGCTTTAGGCTTATTTAGTCCTCCAGCTGTGACAAGGCATCTAGATTCATTGGAGGAACGCTCCACGGCTGCTGCTAGTTGTGTGGTTAGGATCAGGGGTCTGCAATCTGCATAGTTACCAACCTCTCTGGTTTTCTGTGACTTAGCTTGTTTAGTTTTCCTCCTCGGTGACCCATTCATAACAGGACAGGAGTTTGGAGGCTGCTGACTGAAGGGTATCAGTGGGGATGTTGAAGTCACCCATGATGATAGTGGGGGTGTCAGTTGAAAGAAAATGAAGAAGCCAGATAGAGAATTGGTCAATGAAGGCAGTGGTTGGGCTTGGAGGTCGTTATATGACGGCCACTTGGAGGTGGAGGGAGAGTTAATGCGGACAGAGTGGACTTGAAAAGAGGGGAGGATTAGGGAGGGAAGAGGTGGGATTGGGTTGAGGTGCAGTTGAAAGAAAGGAGAAGACCCACTCCTCCACCGTGTCTGTTGCCAGGGCGAGGAGTGTGGGTAATGTGGAGGCCGCCGTAACACAGCGCAGCAGGGGAGGCTGTGTCAGAGGGTGTCAGCCATGTTTCTGTGAGGCCGAGGAAGGCAAGATTGTGAGAGAGAAAGAGGTCATGAATCACATGGAGTTTATTGCAGATGGAGCGGGCATTCCAAAGTGTTCCCGAGAGAGGGAGCAGGGGGTTGGGTGTCAATGGCACAGGTTTTAAGTTGGAAAGATTGCGGTAGTTCTTATTAGATAGGAAGCGGTAGGAAGGGGAAGTAATGGGGGGTATGAGCTGTGGGGGTCCAGGATTGGGAGATATGTCGCCAGCAGTGAGGAGAAACAGAGACATATTAGCAAACTTCTATTGCTCAGTGACCCTGTGTCTCTGTCCTCAAAGGATAGCAACAAAATAGTCAATTCAAGAGTCAACATTTAGGCTACTGGGAACAATAACCTATGTCTCTTGACCCACTGAAGAAATATACGTCTGACCTAATTAAGAATAAATGCTGTGTCGTTACAGTTAGTTTTGCTGAAATTGACAAAAAATGGGTCGCTGCTTTAAATTTTGAATGGGCTTCTTAGAAATAGAGATGGAATAAAATTTGTTTATGAACCACTGTTCCACTTTTACAGTAATTTTCATACAGTTTTTCAATTCCTGATTATTTCCCTAATTACTACTGTTTAATGATTTCATTTTTTATACCCATGAAATCTAGTGACTTTGAGATAAGTATTGCAGTTTTTAATAGTACGTTTAGACATGCAATTGTGAATAAGTACATATCAGAAAAAGTATTTATATCACTTTCAAATATTTGCTCGTGCTGTTTGGTAGCCATGTGGCAAAGGGAAGCATTCGGTTCAGACAGGACATAGTTCCATAATTGCTTTTCACATTTCAGATACAGTTACATGACTTACTGCTGTGTTAGCTGGTTTTTGTAAAATGCTATGCATCATTTATAAAACAATTTCATCTACATTATACAAAAAAGTGATGAGTGCATGTTCCTTCCAGAAAAAACTATACTTTTGCGTATCATTAAAATTACAGCCTCATCTCTTGTTTTTACTATGCTCAAGTGATTACAATATTGAACAGTATGTGAGGAATACACGACAACATGAACTGAGGAGGAACGTGCAGCTCGTACTATAGAAAAGCTTTTATGGTTTACTTTAATAATAAACAAAATACAACCAAAAAGAAGACAACCAGACAAAGAAAAACCTCATTAAAAGCAATTTTCCGCAATAATATGAAGGTGACTGTATGTCCAAAAATGTATGCTACTTTTATAAAAAGTGCCTGACTTTTGAAAATCTGGACACAATACAATAATAATAATAATAATAATAATCATATTTTTGTGCAAAAAAAAAAGTTTAATAGCTAAATAACTCAGAATAAATTATATCAATGCAAAGGTATTGTATTACTTTCAAATATTCCAAACAAATGAACTTAATAGAAAATAGGTTCAAAATACCTCTATAGAAACAGCAAATGCTGTATAATCACTGTATAATCATCCACATACAGTATCAAGCACAAATAATGGTGTTACCCATAACCACACCATACTGTTACTGAATACAAATATTATAATATGACCAATGTTTTCATACAATATAAGGCCAGTTTCACATGTCCTGATACTTCCAGTACCGAAAAAAGCGGTACCGGAGATATCCGTGTCCTTGTGTGTAATACGTGTGGCACACATGTGGCAACCGTGCACCGCCCGTGTGCCGCATCAATATCACATGGACAGCTGCCAGGGAAGAAGCGCTAAAGGAAGCACTGTTCCTCAGCGGCAAGTGTTGAAGATGGCTCTCATCATTCTCCCCTGCTCTGCCGATGATTGGCGTGAGCAGAAGAGAATGATGAGCGGTTTATTAAAGTCAGAATGATGACAGCAGGTGGGGGCTTTTGGGATAATTACTCCCATCATTCGACACTTGCTGCCGCTAATAACACTGACAGCAGGAGCGGATGATCATGGTTTTCCTCAGCTGCCACCTGCGGTCTAATGAAGTAAATGAATGAAAAACCTGATGTGGGTTCCCAAATATTTTCTTCAACCAATCAGGCAAAACTCACATCGAGGTCGGGCTGAACTGCAGTGACCTCAGGACCGTGGGAAAATGCCAATAATGATGTCACCACTGGTGAATGATGCTGTACTCTCCTCAGCTCATTCACCAGTGGTTTTCAGCCGGGATGGTCGTATTTTGGCACCATCCAGGTTGAAAACTATTTAGCCCCCAGGCATGGATTAAGGCGTGGGACACAACGTCAGACAGGTATGGTATATTGTTGTTTTTTATTTTAATTTCATTACAGGAGATCAAGGGCTTCGCTTAGATTATGCGATGCAGTAAGTATGGTAAGTATGGTTTAATTGAGCTGAGGGTTGCCTGATTGGTTGGAGAAAATCGGGGGTAACCCATGTCGGGTTTTTCATTAATTTATTTCATTAGATCACAGGTGGCAGCTGAGAAAATCATCTGCTCCTGCTGTCACTGTTATTGACTCACTGATAGCAAAACCACAGAAGAAATTCTAGCACAGGCTTCCAGTATCCATTGTTTCAGATGCTGCACATCTCGTATCTTCACAGCATAGACAATTGCCTTCAGATGACCTCAAAGATAAAAGTCTAAGGGGGTCAGATCAGGAGACCTAGGTGGCCATTCAACTAGCCAGCGACGACCAATCCACTTTCCAGGAAACTGTTCATGTAGGAATGCTCGGACCTGACACCAATAATTGATGGTATGGTGTGGTATATGGAGTGCAAAGATAGTGGGGCCATTCTTCATCAATGGAAACCTCCATTCCACTGGATATCTGAAATTGCTACATGATTATGTGTTGCCTTTTTATGCACTGAAGATGGCACATTCCCTGAGTTTTTCCAGCAAGATGGTACACCACCACATTATGGGTGTCAGGTCCGAACATTCCTACCTGGAATCTGACCCCCTTAGACTAGCATTTCTTCTGCGGTGTTGCTATCATTGTGTCAAGAGTGAGAGAAGAGGGTTGCATTGACAATCCAACACAATGAGCAGCACTTTGAACATATTTTATAAGTGGTCATAAACTTGTAAATAACTCATGAAAGAATAAAGTTACGTTAAAACCAAACACACCATTGTTTTTCTTGTGAAATTCTCAATAAGTTTGATGTGTTTGATTTTGGATCCAAAATGGCCAACTTCAAAATGGCCGCCATGGTCACCACACATCTTGAAAAGTTTTCCCCCTCCCATATACTAATGTGCCACATACAGGAAGTTGATATCACCAACCATTCCAATTTTATTTAGGTGTATCCATATAAATGGCCCACCCTGTAGAACAGTTAAATTAATCTCTGATTGTAATCATCTAGTTTTCCTATCTTCTCCATCCCAAATTCATGAAAACTTATTCCTACCAGTATTTACTACAAAGAAATATTTGTCTCATTGTATCTCATTCCCTACCTTTTCCCAAACTCAACATAAACTCCCAATCCATAGTTCCCAGTACAGTTATTGACCCCATTTCATGCTCCTCACAATTATAGTGTCCACTAATCAGTAGTAGTGCATTGTTTAGGTCACTGTAAAGTCTCATTCAGACGCCAGTGATTTTTCACAAGCGCAAAAAACCTTCTGTGTTTTTCATCCACTTTTCATCAGTGTTTGGTCAGTGTTTCAGTTTTTAGTGATTTTCCTGTATGAAAAGAAGTAAACTGCAAATCATGTTCTATGTATTACAATATTAATTACGTACAGTACACGGACTGCTCTCTGATGTTATCCATGATTTTCATTGACCCATAGACTTGTATGGGTTAGTTGGATCCGGCTTCTCATCAAAAATGGACATACTTGTATGATTTTATTTTTAGAAAGTCCAGGAAAAAAGACAGAGATGTGATTGGCACCATTGACCTTAATGGGTACATGTTCTCCCTGTGAAAAACGCTGATAGGACTTGTATGTGAAAAACGGATTTCTGAATGAAGCCAAAATGTATCATATAGTATTGAATGGGCATCTATCTTTTGTGCAGCAATAAAGTTTTCATATTGATCACAGCAGCAGTCCACATGGCTGCTATAAGGCCTGTGAGCAGTGGGAAACTAAGTGCCTCAATTTTAATGCTATCTCAATCTTAGAATATAGATGCAGTTGATTTCAATAATGGAACAGGGATCAGTTAGCTGAGGTCCTGCGCAGCAGGTGCGATGATGTTTGTAGATCGTACCTGCTGCATGAAGTCTCAAGACACACAGTGCAGAGTGGAGCAGCACATCGAGGAAATAGTACTAGCTCAGTATTTTTTTTTAAATACTTTTTTTTTTTTATAGTACTTGTGGAGAAAAAATGTGGATGCCATGATACTGTGTGTGGAAGACTATGCCGATTATGATATTGTGTGTGGGGGCTATGAGGTCCACAATACTGTGTGAAGGCTCATTTACACTTCAGTATTTGGTCAGTATTTTGCATCAGTGTTTGTATGCCAAAGCCAGGAATGGAATTCACCAAGAAAAAAATATAATTGAAAGACTGATGTCTGTTCTTTGTTTTGGAGACACTCCTGGTTTTGGCATACAAATACTGATGAAATACAGATCAAAAATACTGATGTGTGAAAGAGGCCTGAGAGAGGCCTGTTGGGGCATTCATACTGTGTGTGGGACTCCAGATGGCCATCACACTGTGTGAGGCTATAATGGGCATCATACTGTGTGTGTCGGGCTATCATAATGTGTCGAAGGCTGCCAGGGCCATCATATTGTGTATGAGGTTATTGGGGTCAGCATACTCTATCAGGGGCTATCACGCTTTGTGAAGGGCTGTGTGGGCGTTATGTTATATTGGGGCTATAGCACTCTGTGGGAGGTTGTGGGTCATCATGCTCTGTGGGGGGATGTAGTGGTCATCATACTGTGCAAGGAGCTATTCAAACCATTATACTCTATGGGAGATTATCATTCTGTGAGGACTGTAGGGCAACATAATATAGGAATGGCTTAGGGGCATCATACTGTGTCATAGAATGTGGGGTCCATCATACTTTGTGGAGGATTATGGGGTCTATCATACTGTGGGTGAAGAGCTGTGGGTGCCATCATATTGTGAATGGATGACATCACACTGTGTGGAGGCCTTATAATGTGTGGAGAAAATAGGCTGTGACCTGCCTACTTAACCATTTTTTGGAGGGATATGGTGATATGGGGCCCCAAAAAGGACCTATGCTACAGTGCCCCATGATTTCTATGTCTCCTGGCTAAGCCTATTGAACCTATGTTAAATTGACGGCTGTAGTGTCTAGCCAGGGATGAGTTGAGGAGCAAATCCTGCAGAAAGTATAGAGCATATCCGTGTTAGGAATTTGGAAAGAGTAAAAGCACACATTTGGAATTTGAAAACAGCAACAGATTAAAGATTATTTTACATAGTGCTTGTAAGCATATGTGTTATATTTTGTTTATTTTATTATGTTGTCTATCATAAAAAGTTATGAATTTTTGCAAATCACTTTATTAGGGAATATGTTTTCATTCTTGTAAAATAATACATGCAAATGACCTTACAAAACCATGTTTTTCTCTGGTCTATTTACCTGCCTTCAGCTGCATTGGTATAAGGGCATTCTATTTGGAGTACAGATGATGACAGTGATAGGGTCAACTCAGCATCTTCCTCTCACTCCAAATGTATTATCTATTAGGGTGTAAACTGCTGACAAGTTCTGCTTACAATAGGTATGTACTAATATTACAGCTCTTCTGTTGCAGTATTTTCTGTTTCTCAAAATGTTATGAATTGACCGATAAATATAACATATACCGTACCTTTTAATCGTTGGCTGAGAGTAGAGATGAGCGACTTTGCCTTTTTTCGGGTCGAGTCGGGTTTCATGAAACCCGACTTTCGCAAAAGTCAGGTCGAACGAAATCGGCTGATTATCGTGAAAAGTCGAAGGCCGACTGAAACAGGAGACCCAATGCAAGTAAATGGGGAAGAAAAGTCAGGTCGAACGAAATCGGCCGATTATCGTGAAAAGTTGAAGGCTGACTGAAACACGAAACCCAATGCAAGTCAATGGGGAAGAAAAGTCGGCAGTGAGTGGAGGACAGGAAACACCTACAGTGCCCATTTTAATGCTAAAAACATCAATTCTCATTACTTAAGCTTGTCAACCTTAATTTACTTTATAATAATAGTTAGGCATTGAAAACTGGGGGTTATTTGGTTAAAGTTGTGGGGGGGGTAGGGCTCGCTCCAGATTTTCGTGGGCCCAGGGCCAAAGAGTGTCAATGGGCTCCTTTAATACATGAGGCCCATATATTTCTCCATACAGAATCTTTGGTCTCATATAATGTTCGATACAGTATATGATTAGCTCCACATAATGCTACAGTATATGTTGTTCACCATGGATGAAGCTGCACTGTCTTATGGGCCCAAATAATGCTCCATATATAATGAGTCCCATTTCTAATGCTCCAGTGTATAATGGGCCCTGTAAATGCTGCTCCAGTGTCTGATGTCCACCTTTGGAATGCTCCAGTGTATGGTGGGCCCCATATATCATTCTCCAGAGTATAGTGCTCCCCAAAAATTGCTCCCAACCTGTAAAACAATTAAAAAATGGCATATGTTGATGTTGGACATTCAGCAGCTGAAAATGGAGGAATTGGAAAAGTCCGAGGAAGAGGAGGACAAAAGCGAGCCATTTTTCTGGAAACCTACGTGTCAGCAGGGGAAGGTGGGACAAAATCCTGAGAAACCCATGCATGGTTCATTTTAATGAAGGTTAGATCATCAACATTTTGGGTCGACAGACGGGTCCTTTTTTCTGTCAGGATTGATCCAGCAGCGCTGAAGACTCTTTCGGATAGCACACTAGCAGCATGGCAAGTGAGCTCCTGTAAGGCATATTGTGCCAATTCAGGCCAGGTGTCCAGTTTATAGGCCCAATAGTCAAAGGGGAATGACCGGTGAGGGAGAACATCATTATGGGAGAAGTAGTTTGTAACCATAGTTGACAACTGCTGTCTCCTGTCACTTTCAATCGATGCAGTATTACCAGTCGTGTGAGCGGTACTTGAAAAATCAGTCCACAACATGGTCATGAAACCCCTGTGTCCAACGCCACTTCGGCTGTGTGCACCAGGAACACCTCTTCCATGTTGCCCCCTACGGCTCGTGGGAGAACCATCACCGCTGCTGTGTGCTGGGAATGCCTCAAACAAACGGATTACCAGAGTTGCTTGTTTGTTAGCCAATATTAGCTCTAGGTTCTCCTGTGGCATGATGTTTTGGAATTTGCCTTTATAGCGTGGATCCAGGATGCTGGCCAACCAGTAGTCATCATCGTTCATCATTTTGGCAAAGCTGGGGTCCCTTTTTTGGATCTGCAAGGTATAATCACACATGTGGGGCAATGTTCCAGGTATCAATTGATGCACTGCGATTGCTGGGTGGAGGAGCACTTTCTGGCAAATCAACATCCCTCCAGTCACGCACAAACCCTGTACATGACCTTGCCACGCCAACATTTTCTCTTGCTCCCTGAGAAGCATCCTCCTCCCCTAAATAATCATCCCCATCCTCCTCCTCTTCCTCTTCCTCTTCTTCCTCCACCTCGTCCAGGAGAGTTCCCTGAGCAGACAATGGCTGACTGTCATCAAGGCTTCCCTCCTCCTCTTCCTCTTCGGCTGCAGATGCCAGCTCCTTAATGTGCGTCAAAGTTTGCATGAGCAGACACATATGTGGGATGCTCATGCTTATGATGGCGTCGTCTGCGCTTACCAGCCGTGTGCATTCCTCAAAACAACGAAGGACTTTACGGAGGTCTTTCAGTTTAGACCACTGCACACCAGACAGCTCCAGGTCGGCCCTCAAACTGCCTGCCTGTTATGAATGAGTCACCGTAGGAGGCAAAAACAGAAATACTAGCTAAGTCCAGAAAACCAGAGAAGTTGGCAGCTATCGGATTGCAGACCCCTGAACCTATCAACAACAACTAGCAGTAGCCGTGGGGGTTTCCTACGGTGCCCTAGACCCCTCGATCACAGCCGGAGAACTAAATAGCCTAAAGACAGAAAGGAAAATCTAAACTGCCCCAGAGCAGACTCCAAAGCAATAGGCAGCCCCCAACATATAATGACGGTGAAGAAAGATGAAAAAACACTCACACAGATAGAAAGATAGGCTGAGCAAATGATGGGGCCCAAGCTAACTAAATAGGAAAGGATAGAAAAGCTGCTGTCTGCAATCCACCAAAACCCTATCAAAACAAGAGCCAACAGACTGATAAGGAAAAAAGCCCTGAAGACGCTAGGCTTCAAAAAGACTATATCAGTACTCAGGTATTTTCTGAAGACAGAGCAAAAAGGAATTCAGCTCACCCCAGCAGGGAATGGCAGAAATCCAGAAAAACAAGGCAAAACAAAACCAAAACACAAATGCAAAAAGCAGAGCAGAAAACTTAGCTTTTGAGGAGCAGGAATCAGACTGGTCTCCTAGAATCCCTCAAAGAGATCACCAGCAAGGCAGAAGAGCGTCGGCTGCCTTATATCCAGTCAGCAATTCCAGTCACCCAGTCATCATCATCCTGCACAGGTGCTTGGTAATCAGCCTCACTACCTTCCTTCACCAGAAGAGGGAGTTCATCAGACCTCAATGGTGAAGGGGAAAATGAACTCACAAGACCTGCCGATGAATCCTCCCACAAATGCATTACAGCCTGACTCTGTTCGCACAGCCTCTGAACCATGTGCAGGGTGGAGTTCCACCTTGTTGTGACGTCGATAATTAGGCGGTGCTTGGGAAGGTGGAGCAATCGCTGCAGCTTCTGCATACGACTGGAGTGTACGGGCGACCGACGGATGTGCGAGCACAGTCTTCGCACTTTATGGAGCAGGGCTGTTAACTCCAGATAATTATTGAGGAAGCACTGCACCACCAGGTTCAAGGTGTGAGCCAGGCAAGGTATGTGTCTGAGTTTTGAAAGGGCTATGGCTGCCACAAAACTCCGGCCGTTATCACTGACTACCTTGCCTGCCTCAAGATGTAGACTGCCCAGCCATGACTCAGTTTGTCGCTGCAAGTAGTCGCCCAGTACCTCTGCGGTGTGTCTGTTGTCGCCCAAACACATCATCTTCAACACAGCCTGCTGACGCTTACCACTAGCTGTTCGATAGTGGGACACCTCGTGTGCAACACTGGCAGCTGCGGATGGAGTGCTCATGTGACTGTGCTCTGTGGATGAGCTTTCGCATCTGGAGGAGGAGGGTTGAACGCCTACAGCCAACTGTTTCCTATACCGTGGGCTAGGCAACACTGTCCCACCGCCGCTGTCCCCTGTGGACCCTGCATCCACCACATTAACCCAGTGCACAGTGATGGACATGTAATGGCCCTGGCCATGCCTACTGGAGCATGCATCTGTTGTGAGGTGCACCTTTCCACTCACTGATTGCTTGAGTGCATGGACAATGCGGTCTTTCACATGCAGGTGGAGGGCTGGGATGGCTTTTCGAGAAAAGAAGAGCCAACTGGGTAGGTCATAGCATGATACTGCGTAGGCCATGAGCTCGCGGAAAGCTTCGCTTTCAAGCAACCGGTAGGGCATCATCTCTAGCGAGATTAGTTTGGCATTGTGGGGGTTCAAACACTGTGTACGCGGATGAGAGGATGAGTACTTTCTTGTCCTTCTGAGAGTCTCTGGTAGGGTGAGCTGGACTTGAGAGGTGCATATGGTGGAACTAGCAGTGGACATGGTGGACTGAGAGAGGGTTGGTGAGGGTGTTGGTGGTCTTGCTGATGGCCTACATTCAGTCTTTTGTAGCAATAGCATTGTGATTCCCTGAATGCTTTGGCCTTGCGATGACACCTCAACATTTGCTGCTGGTGGTGTGCTAACTGGTGGGCTTTCAGTGGGGGAAGCGATGAAGCGTTGCTGACTACCTTCATTCGGAGCAGGTGCACATGTGGTTCGTGAGGTTTGGTAGTCCGTCCATGCTTGCAAGTGCATGGTGGTTAAATGTCTAAGCATGCTACTGGTATTCAAATTTCTCAGATTTTTCCCTCGGCTAAAGGTCTTTGTGCACTTCTTACAGATAACCTTTGCCTAATCATTAGGATTTTGCTCAAAAAAGTGCCACACTGCACTCTTCCAATTATGGAAGACATTTTGAGGCCTTGCACGCTGTGCTAGTTTGACAATCTGGCCAAGCTGTCCTGCAACTCTTTGGGTTTTTGTAAACCATTTTTGGACTGCTACGGGCCTGCCAGATAACAGCTGTTGTGATGTCGATGCCTGCTGCGGATCCTCCTCCTCCTCTTCTGAGCTATTGGCAGCGGCACCCTCTTCCCCCAATGGATGCCAATCTGGGTCAACAACTGGGTCATCCATCACCTCCTCTTCAATTTCATGTGCACCTTCCTCTGTGTCACTGTGTAAGGTGGTATAGTATGCGGGACGGGGCACCTGAGTTTCATCAGGGTCAGATTCTGGCTCAGTACACTGCGAGGACAATGTAGTGCTCTGAGTGAATGTACCAGCAGAAAAATCTAGCAGTGGCTGTGCATCAGTGCACTCCATGTCCGATTCATCTTGGACTGGGGAAATCACAATTTGACTTGATAACCCAGGCATGGTATGTGAAAAGAGCTCCATGGAGTAATCTGTAGTGTGGCCTGCCGCATCCATCACTTTTGGTAGGGGTGAAGGACACAAGGAAAGGTGTTGTTCCTGACCAGGAGCCTCCACTGACGACTCAGTGCTTTTATTTTTTGAAACTTCAGAAGAGGAGGCGATAGAGCTGGAGGCTGTGTCAGCAATGTAAGCCAAAACTTGTTCCGGAAGCTCCGACTTTAAAAGCGGTTTACCTACTCCCAGAATAGGGAGCCTTCGAGGCCTTGTGGAGCCATACAATGATGCAGGCGCATCACCCACGGCCTCTTCCACCATACTTCCTCATTTTTGGAAAAATGTACCCAAAATACCACCAGCTATATGGTACTGTAAAACAACGTACAAGGTGTATATAGTATTGGGGAGAATTGGAAGCTCCCTAGAGATTTTAGGAGGCTGAACTATTATCTCAGACCCACTATAGATTACACCTCAATTTAACAGGCTGAAATTGACTGGTGTATGACAAAGTACAAGGTGTATATAGTATTGGGGAGAATTTGAATCTCCCTAGAGATTTTACGAGACTGAACTATTATCTCAGGCCCAATATAGATTACACGTCAATTTAACAGACTGAAATTGGAAGGTGTATGACAAAGTACAAGGTGTATATAGTATTGGGGAGAATTTGAATCTCCCTAGAGATTTTAGGAGGCTGAACTATTATTTCAGGCCCACTATAGATTACACCTCAATTTAACAGGCTGAAATTGGCTGGTGTATGACAAAGTACAAGGTGTATATAGTATTGTGGAGAATTTGAATCTCCCTAGAGATTTTAGGAGGCTGAACTATTATCTCAGGCCCAATATAGATTACACCTCAAATTAACAGGCTGAAAATGGCTGGTGTATGACAAAGTACAAGGTGTATATAGTATTGTGGAGAATTTGAATCTCCCTAGAGATTTTAGGAGGCTGAACTATTTTCTCAGGCCCACTATAGATTACACCTCAATTTAACAGGCTGCAATTGGCTGGTGTATGACAAGGTACAAGGTGTATATAGTATTGGGGATAATTTGAATCTCCCTAGAGATTTTAGGAGGCTGAACTATTATCTCAGGCCCACTATAGATTACACCTCAATTTAACAGGCTGAAATTGGCAGGTGTATGACAAAGTACAAGGTGTATATAGTATTGTGGAGAATTTGAATCTCCCTAGAGATTTTAGGAGGCTGAACTATTATCTCAGGCCCACTATAGATTACACCTCAATTTAACAGGCTGAAATTGGCTGGTGTATGACAAAGTACAAGGTGTATATAGTAAGGTGGAGAATTTGAATCTCCCTAGAGATTTTAGGAGGCTGCACTATTATCCCAGGCTCACTATAGATTACACCTCAATTTAACAGGCTGAAGTTGGATGGTGTATGACAAAGTACAAGATGTATATATAGTATAGGGGAGAATTTGAATCTCCCTTGAGATTTTAGGAGGCTGACAATGATGCTCTCAGTCCAAGTATGGACGCAGGCAGCCTAATAAGCAGGACTGATGCACACAAAAGTGTGGAAAAATGAACGCTTGGTAACTGTGCAGAAAAGAGGAAGAAAAGTATTTTTGCTTTTAAAAAAGCAGCGTGCACAGCAGTGTGCAAACAGCAATGCAGCTATCAGGGAGCCTTGTAAGGCAGCCTAATAACCAACAGAGCTGATGCACAAAAAATAGAGCCTCCCCTGTCACTGCACACAAACTGTTGTGTTGTACAGTGGAAATCGCTAACAGCAGAAGCAGTTTTTTTGTTCTTCTTCCCTGCCTAACGCTCTCCCTTTTTCAGAATCCGCAGCTGCAACCTCTCCGTAATGCTAAGATCGGCAGAAGTAAGATGGTGGTCGGCGTGCACGCCCTTTTATAACCCCTGTGACGCCACACAAAGCCTGCCCCAGCCAATCACTTGCATGCCCTTCTCAAAGATGGTGGTGACCGATGCCCATGTCATCGCATTGCCCACAGTGTGCGTCCTCCATCATTGGCTGAAAAAGGGCGCTGGAAGCATCATTTGAAACTTGACTTTGGCGCTCTGGTCGCCGACCTCGTGGCCGATCTCACGCTATGGTCTGGTTTCGTTTCAAGAAACCCAACTTCAGCGAAAGTCGGCGACTTATGAATTTCACCGAGCCGTTTAGCTCAACTCTAGCTGAGAGTACTGAAATTTTCCACATGATTTATCAAAATGTTGCTCTATTAATTTTGCCTTTCACTTACTTTTTGGGGATATGAGAACATAAGGATTTCATAACTATCTCATATACCACCGAGTTTCACTGTCTGCAGCATTGCTCTATAGGTTTACAGTTAGTGCTGTCAATAGTATAGATCTATTCATTAAATAGCTGTGGTAGGAAAATTACTGGTGATAGTGAGTGGGTCCTCTTATAAGGTATAATCACCTTAAATGATTCTTGCTCCATCCACAATACCGTACAAGAGTCTAATTTCACTCTAAGCGTATATGTTTACATGCTCATGGTATCTATAATTTACCAACAATTATACTGTTATAGGTATTTCATCCATTGATGGCAACATAAGCTAACCCTATTGTTGGCATTACTGGATGGAGATGACATCTTGCTCACTAGCTGCTTCCTTTTATCTCTCAGCCTCTACAATTACACCTTGTTATTCAGAACCTGACACAGGATCATCCCAATTCCCCCTCCTATTCTACTACAGTGCAACACATATTCTACAAACCTTTTTGCCCTGCCGCTCTTTTCACTGTATCATGTCTGCATTGTTATTTCTATCAAATTAATTCTGTATTCTACAAATCTATCTTTATCACCTAATAAAATAATTGGCAGATTTGCAATGATGAACAAACATAAAGGAGTGGTCTAAGATTTCAAAAATTGGCTGCGTTCTTTCAGAAGCAATGTCACACCTGCCTTTTGCTTGTATCTTGCATTGTTGCTTCACTCTATTCACTTTCATTTACCTAATTTGCCATACCCGAAAAAACTGTGCACAAGGCACGCTTTTTTGAAGAAATGCAAGATGAATATTGGTCTAAAAAACTATTTGCTTTAAATAAGAAAAAAATGTATTCTGTCATCCAGAAACAGTGTCACTCCTGGATATGGACTGCTTTGCTTTTTCTTATTGTAGCTTTAGCCAAGTGGCTCTTGAAGCAATGACCCCAGAAGCAGTCCACTTTTTGTGAATCTCCCCCAAATTTTTGAATGGCCTTTTCTTAACAGTCTTTTCAAGGCTGCAGTTATACTGGTTGCTTATGCACCTTTTTCTACCACACATTTTCCTTCCAATCAGCTTTCCAGTAATATGCTTGAATATGCATATATATATATATATATATATATATATATATATATATAGTGTATATATATATATATATACACTCACTGGCCACTTTATTAGGTACACCATGCTAGTAAGGGGTTGGACCCCCTTTTGCCTTCAGAACTGCCTCAATTCTTCGTGGCAGAGATTCAACAAGGTGCTGGAAGCATTCCTCAGAGATTTTGGACCATATTGACATGATGGCATCACACAGTTGGCGCAGATTTGTCGGCTGCACATCCCTGATGCGAATCTCCCGTTCCACCACATCCCAAAGATGCTCTATTGGATTGAGATCTGGTGACTGAGGAGGCCATTTGAGTACAGTGAACTCATTGTCATGTTCAAGAAACCAATCTGAGATGATTCGAGCTTTATGACATGGCGCATTATCCTGCTGAAAGTAGCCATCAGATGTTGGGTACATTGTGGTCATAAAGGGATGGACATGGTCAGCAACAATACTCAGGTAGGCTGTGGCGTTGCAACAATGCTCAATTGGTACCAAGGGGCCCAAAGAGTGCCAAGAAAAAATTCCCCACACCATGACACCACCACCACCAGCCTGAACCGTTGATACAAGGCAGGATGGATCCATGCTTTCATGTTGTTTACGCCAAATTCTGACCCTACCATCCGAATGTCGCAGCAGAAATCGAGACTCATCAGACCAGGCAACGTTTTTCCAATCTTCTACTGTCCAATTTCGATGAGCTTGTGCAAATTGTAGCCTCAGTTTCCTGTTCTTAGCTGAGAGGAGTGGTACCCAGTGTGGTCTTCTGCTGCTGTAGCCCATCTGCCTCAAAGTTCGACGCACTGTGCGTTCAGAGATGCTCTTCTGCCTACCTTGGTTGTAACGGGTGGCAATTTGAGTCACTGTTGCCTTTCTATCAGCTCGAACCAGTATGCCCATTCTCCTCTGACCTCTGGCATCAACAAGGCATTTCCGGCCACAGAACTGCCGCTCACTGGATTTTTTTTCTTTTTCGGACCATTCTCTGTAAACCCTAGAGATGGTTGTGCGTGAAAATCCCAGTAGATCAGCAGTTTCTGAAATACTCAGACCAGCCCTTCTGGCACCAACAATCATGCCACGTTCAAAGGCACTCAAATCACCTTTCTTCCCCATACTGATGCTCGGTTTGAACTGCAGGAGATTGTCTTGACCATGTCTACATGCCTAAATGCACTGAGTTGCCGCCATGTGATTGGCTGATTAGAAATTAAGTCTTAACACACAGTTGGACAGGTGTACCTAATAAAGTGGCCAGTGAGTGTATATATACTGTATATATATACACTAGCTGAAGAGCCCGGCATTGTCTGGGCAGAGTAACCAGCTGTGGTTAGTTATAACAAATTATAATGATTATATTGCACATAAAAACCGTGCATCTAATCCTATCCTGTGTGATACTGACTGTTGAGCCGTGTATCTAATCCTATCCTGTGTGATACTGACTGCTGAGCCGTGTATCTAATCCTGTCCTGTGTGATACTGACTGCTGAGCTGTGTATCTAATCCTATCCTGTGTGATACTGACTGCTGAGCCGTGTGTCTAATCCTATCCTGTGTGATACTGACTGCTGAGCCGTGTATCTAATCCTATCCTGTGTGATACTGTCTGCTGAGCTGTGTATCTAATCCTATCCTGTGTGATACTGACTGCTGAGCCGTGTATCTAATCCTATCCTGTGTGATACTGACTGCTGAGCCGTGTATCTAATCCTATCCTGTGTGATACTGTCTGCTGAGCCGTGTATCTAATCCTATCCTGTGTGATACTGATTGCTGAGCAGTGTATCTAATCCTATCCTGTGTGATACTGACTGCTGAGCCGTGTATCTAATCCTGTCCTGTGTGATACTGACTGCTGAGCTGTGTATCTAATCCTATCCTGTGTGATACTGACTGCTGAGCCGTGTGTCTAATCCTATCCTGTGTGATACTGACTGCTGAGCCGTGTATCTAATCCTATCCTGTGTGATACTGGCTGCTGAGCCGTGTATCTAATCCTCTCCTGTGTGATACTGACTGCTGAGCCGTGTATCTAATCCTATTCTGTATGATACTGCCTGCTGAGCCATGTGTCTAAAGGGGGTTTTACACTAAGTGATATCGCTAGCAATATCGCTAAAACGTCACCGGTTTTGTGACGTTATAGCGATATTGCTAGTGATATCGCTATGTGTGATACTTACCAACGACCGGCTCCCCTGCTGTCCATTGCTGATTGCGCCAGAATGTCTGGCTCCATTTCTCGTCGTCAGCTTCCTGCTGGGCTTCCTGCTGTGTGAGACGAGCGACGCGTGGAGGCGGGCGGGAGGACGTCTGGATCGCTGTGTGTGAAAGGTGAGTATCATGCGCTGCGTCGCTGCTGAATCGCTGTGAGGTCTGCCTGTGTGACAGCTCACTAGCGATCATTTAGCGATGCACCAGCGATCCTGACCGGGTCGGATCGCTGGTGCATAGCTAAATGTAAAAGGGCCTTAATCCTCTCCTGTGTGATACTTACTGCTGAGCTGTGTATCGAATACTATCCTGTGTGATACTGACTGCTGAGCCGTGTATCTAATCCTATCCTGTGTGATACTGGGCTCCCCCTGCAGTCTGTGTCAGAGTGTGGTCTGTGTTGGCACGGTAATAAATTGTGCTATTTCCAGCTTTACAGAAGGACGATAACACCATAGAAATGATAAGAATAATAGGCCTCAGTTACCACAACTGTCTACAAAGAAAACTGTTGCTGATAGCAACCAATCACAGCTCATTTTTCATCTTTTAAACAGCTCTGGGACAGCGTGGCGAGTTTTGAGTGGCGACTTTTGTGTTTTAACTTTTATGTGGTGAGGTTGGTGTATGTGTGGTGAAATGTGTGCTGAGGGTGGTATGTGTGTTGAAGCACGTGGTAGTGTGTGGCGCATTTTGTGTGTGTGTTCATATCCCCATGTGTGGTGAGTATCCCATGTCAGGGCCCCAACTTAGCAACTGTACGGTTTATACTATTTTGCACCATTGCTCTCATTCTTTAAGTCCCCCTTGTTCACATCTGGCAGCTGTCAATTTGCCTCCAACACTTTTCCTTTCACTTTTTCCCCATTATCTAGATAGGGACAAAATTGTTTGGTGAATTGGAACATGCGGGGTTAAAATTTTGCCTCACAACATAGCCTATGATGCTCTTGGGGTCCAGACGTGTGACTGTGCAATATTTTGTGGCTCACAGACAAATAGCAAATACAGTCATAAGGTCAAACGCCAAGTAAAAACAATTTTATTGATATGTATAAAAAGTATATACAGACAAACATGCATAGAAAAGGGCTGGAAGATGAAAAAAGGCTATATCAACCACATACAAAAAAGCCCCAGGTAGGCATGTCGCAGGGGAGTAGCAGTAAACAACAGATTATTGTGAATACATCAATCACTCATGATATTGTGCCCACAAGTCATGGATACAAGGTACCCATGCAGGCAAACTTGCCATATCCAAAGCAGAGTCACATCCATGCAAGAGGTGAATTCCACCAATATTAATCAAAGCATAAAAGTATACAGGTACCTTGCGGGCAAAAGAGCAACCCTCCCGGACCGACCTACCAACCCCAACGCGCGTTTCGGCGTGCCTTCATCAGGGGGGAATAAGCTTTAGGTTCTGGGTCTGAACTTTAAATATAATCCATACCGGAACCATCATTGCGGCCGCGCGGCCCCCCGGTGACGTCACGTCCGCCGGATCGCGCTCACACGGGCAGCCGAAAGCCGGAGTCACGTGGGGCCCCACGTGACCCGGAAGTCGGCGCACCGCCGAGCCGCGGGCCGGCCGACGCAACGGAAGCAGGGTGCACGCGCACCGCAATGAATAAGATAGGGAGCACCATGACATGTGTGGGCAAGGAAATGGGCAACTAGAGGAAATATTAATCAAAATATGTCACAAGGACAAAGCCTAGCAGAGGACTATATAGTGTTCACATAAGCATAACAAATAATAAGAAAAAAAGAAAAAAAGAGAAGTTGGTTTTGTATGAATAACATCATGCGGTGGACTAATAACATAAATCCATATAATAGAAACCCATGCCTGGACAAACATAATAGCCATGAAATCGCAGAGAATGTAACAGTTTATACAAAAGCGTTAACGTCACGTCTGTGAGTTCACATTGCAGTTGGTCTTTTCTCTGTCCCTATTGTGGTGGATATGTGAGAGTGTGGCTGTGTCCACTATAATAGTTTTACTCTTCTTATCCACTATGTTCATTGGACTATTCTCATAATATTTTGTGGCTGTAGCTACGACAGTGCAGATGCCAATACATACACTTTTCCCCATTATGTAGATAGGGGTAAAATTGTTTGGTGAATTGGAATGCGTGGGGTTAAAATTTCGCCTCACAACATAGCCTATGACGCTCTCGGGGTCCAGACGTGTGACTGTGCCAAATTTTGTGGCTGTAGCTGTGACGGTGCGGATGCCAATCCCAGACATACATACATACATACATACACACCCACATTGAGCTTTATATATTAGAAGTATGTATAAAGCTCAATGTGGGTGTGTATGTATGTATGTATGTATGTATGTATGTCCGGGTTTGGCATCGGCACCGTCGCAGCTACAGCCACAAAATTTGGCACAGTCACACGTCTGGACCCCAAGAGCGTCAAAGGCTATGTTGTGAGGCAAAATTTTAACCCAACGCGTTCCAATTCACCAAACAATTTTGCCCCTATCTACATAATGGGAAAAGTGTATGTATGTATTGGCATCTGCACCGTCGTAGCTACAGCCACAAAATTTTGCAATGTCACATGTCTGGAACCCGAGAGCATCATAGACTATGTTGTGAGGTGAAATTTTAACCCCGCACATTCCAATTCACCAAACTATTTTGCTCCTATCTACATAATGGGGAAAAAGTGTATGTATGTATTGGCATATGCACCGTCGTAGCTACAGCCACATAATTTTGCACAGTCACACGTCTGGACCCCGAGAGCGTCATAGGCTATGTTGTGAGGTGAAATTTTCACCCCTGCGTGTTCCAATTCACCAAACATTTTTGCCTCTATCTACATAATGGGGAAAAAGTGAAAGGAAAAGTGTTGGAAGCAAATTGACAGCTGCCAGATGTGAACAAGGGGAACTGAAAGAATGAGAGCGATGGTGCCAAAGAGTATATACCGTACAGTTGCTAAGGTGGGGCCCTGACATGGGATACTCACCACACACGGGGATATGAACACACACACAAAATGCGCCACACACTACCACGTGCTTCAACACATATACCACCCTCAGCACATATTTCACCACACATACACCAACCTCGCCACATAAAAGTCGAAGCACAAAAGTCGCCACTCAAAACTCGCCACGCTGTCCCAGAGCTGTTTAAAAGATGAAAAATGAGCTGTGATTGGTTGCTATCAGCAACAGTTTTCTTTGTAGACAGTTGTGGTAGCTGAGGCCTGTTATTCTTATCATTTCTATGGTGCTATCATCCTTCTGTAAAGCTGGAAATAACACAATTTATTACCGTGCCAACACAGACCACCATCTGACACAGACTGCAGGGGGAGCCCAGTATCACACAGGATAGGATTACTGTAGATACACGGCTCAGCGGTCAGTATCACACAGGATAGTATTAGATACACAGCTCAGCAGTCAGTATCACACAGGAGAGGATTAGACACATGGCTCAGCAGTCAGTATCACACAGGATAGGATTAGATACACAGCTCAGCACACAGTATCACACAGAATAGTATTAGATACACGGCTCAGCAGACAGTATCACAGAGAATAGGATTAGATACACGGCTCAGCAGTCAGTATCACACAGGATAGGATTAGATGCATGGTTTTTATGTGCAATATAATCATTATAATTTGTTATAACTAACCACAGTTGGTTACTATGCCCAGGCAACGCCGGGCTCTTCAGTTAGTAAGTCATAAAGTAGGCAGTTAGTGTCATACATGGGAGTTTTATAACTTGTCAACTTAATACTCTGATCTCAATCCTTAAACTGAAAATGGTGAGTCTAAAGGTACTGTCACACTTAGAGATGTACCAGCGATCCCGACCAGCGATATGACGCTGTCAGGATCGCTGGTACATCGCTAAGTGGTCGCTAGTGAGCTGCCACACAGGCAGATCTCACCAGCGACATCGTTGGGGACGGGGGTCGCTACTTACCTGTCACACTAGGCGATCCTGGGTCCTCCCGCCCGGCTCCACGCTCGTCTCTCCACAGGAAGCTCCGCAGGAAGCTGACGACGAGAAGCGGTCCTGAACGTTCTCGTGCGATCAGCGATAACAAGCGGGGGAGCGGGTCGTAGGTAAGAATCAGACACAGCAATGTCTCTAGCATTATCGCTATAACGTCACAAGTTATAGCGATATTGCTAGCGATATCGCTTAGTGTGACAGTACCTTTAGCCAACCCCCATCGTTTATAATCCCTGTGATAGCCTTGCTGATTGACTGCATTAGATCATGACACAATTTCAATATATTATTGTTATTATTTTATTATTATTTATTATTATAGCTCCATTTATTCCATGGTGCTTTACATGTGAAAGGAGGTATACATTATAAAAATGAGTACAGTAATCTTAAACTATAAAAGTCACAACTGGTACAGGAGGAGAGAGGACCCTGCCAGTGAGGGATTACAAATATACAAGTGATTTGGTGAGGATACACTAGGTGAGGGTACAGCTGGTCATGCAGCGGTTTGGTGGATCGGGGTTAATGCAGGTTGTAGGCTTGTCGGAAGTGGTAGGTCTTCAGGTTCCTTTTGAAGGTTTCCATGGTAGACGAGAGTCTGATATGTTGCGGTAGAATTCCAGAGTAGGGGGATGTGGAGGAGAAATCTTGTATGCGATTGTGGGAAGAGGAGATAAGAGGGGAGTAGAGAAGGAGATCTTGTGAGGATCGGAGGTTGCGTGCAGGTAAGTACCTGGAGACGAGGTCACCGATGTATGCGGTAGACAGGTTGTGGATGGCTTTGTAAGCCATAGTTAGGGTTTTCAACTGAAGTCTCTGGGTAATGGGGAGCCAATGAAGGGATTAATAATGTAATGACACTTTCTGAGATTTCATCAACGTGTGAAATGGTACCAGGCTTTTTTTTGCCAATGCTTGCAAATTGAAATCTCAGATTGTTAGAATTTCCGGGCACCAGCCAATTTCAGGAAATTTGACTAAAAAGTCTATATTCCACAGATTGATCAACTCATCTCTACCATGCTTGTTTTTGCCGATGTTTGCAAATTGAAATCTCAGATTGTTAGAATTTCCGGACACCAGCCAATTTCAGGAAATTTGACCACAAAGCCTATTTCCACAGATTGATAAGCTCATCTCTACTCAGCACCACTTTTGCTTTTCTTAAAACCTAAGCTTAGTCTGAGGGATGGTTTTAATAGAGGCACAATGACATCATATCAGGACTATATTATTATGAGCTGAGCTTCATTATGTTCTCATATCACAGTGATATAGCACCAAGTAGGAGGCAAAATAAATAAGTAGGTGCAAATGGTCTGAAGAAACAAAGTATCACTGTAACGATTCCACCTTTCCGTGTGTCTGGATGCAGTGAATTACTGTCTGTCATCCAATCTAGAGCTGGAGCATGCTGAACTGTCACTATTTGATGGACACTTCAGCTGCCCAATCGGATGCAGGGGCAAGCTGAGATGTCAGTCTCTTGAATGACAGTTTAGCTGTCCAATCAGAGTTTGTGTGTTTCTTGAGCTTAATTCAGTTGTCTCCCTGTGCCAATTGTAGCTTCTTGCTCATTGGTGTAGGTTTGTGTTGTTGGTCTGTGCTCTGATCTTAGAATCATAGAATCGAAGAGTTGGAAGGGACCTCCTGGGTCATCTGGTCCAACCCCCTGCTCAAAGCAGGATTCGCTAAATCATCCCAGTCAGATGTCTGTCCAGCCTCTGTTTGAAGACTTCCATTGAAGGAGAACTAACCACTTCTCGTGGCAGCTTGTTCCACTCATTGATCACCTGTCAAAAAGTTTTTTCTAATATCTTCTGCTGCCAGACCTTGTTCTGACCATCCGTTTGCTTTGACCTTTTTCTTGATCATCTGTTTCCTGGTATTTAGACCCCTAGACTGTGATCTGACTATTCTTTGGTCTATTTGTCTATGACGTACCCCCCTAGCCTTTGACTCCTGGACTGTGACCTGACGATTCTTTTGCATCACCCCTCTGTCTTTGATGTACATTCCTGGCTTCTGACTTTGAACCTTTTAAATACCCAACCTCTGACTAGCTTCACAATCACATTGGCAAAGAAATGCAACAACGCTAGATGATAAGCTCTATGTTTAGTAGCATGGGGTTAAGAATGATGAAAAGTTAGCTGGAAAAAGGAAAGTTGGATAGCTATTCAAGTATATCGTCATATTAATATTTTACACTCATTGCATTTTGAAGGAAACACTAAGCCAGGTATATTATGCATAGGCTATGGTGAACATAAAAATAAAAGTTGTGGTGACAGAATCCTGCTTTGTCCAGCTTTGTGCATGCTAATATAGTTCTATATTTTACAGAGTACTTGTTAAAAGAAAGTGATTTCAGTATATTGTGATAGAAGAAGTCATAAAGATAGATAGGGAAAGCACAGTGTCTACTCTGTTTATAGTTAATGCAGCTCATGAAAACTTTTCCCACATTCAATACCACTTAAAATTGTATTTTCTTCTGTTTAAAGCACTGAAAGAACCAACATTGTATTGCTCTACAAAGTGTTCTTTTTCCTTTAGCTTGAAACAAATGGCTTCATCTCGGTAAAGTCTTTATTTTTCATATAGAAAGAGAGTAGTCAAGATATTAGTTGTGTCCGGAATGCCACATAAAATATTCATTGCCAGATCATACATCACTCATTTACTATCAGTGTAGAAATATTCCCTCCAATATTTGCCTCTGGCAAACCTCCATAGTAAAGAGGATACTAAGATTCCTTTAAATCTAGTAAACATTTATGAGTTTTTTAAACATTCTTTATCCGTGTGGTCATTCTTTCTCCTTAATGCCAGTCATAAAGGCACTGATCCTCAATATATGCTGCATAATAAATGTAGAGAATACACAATTTATCCAACTAAAATGACAGTACCCATTTAATGTCATGTCTTGGACCATTGAATATTGGTATATTCCAGGCTAGGTTTTCAAGCATTTTTAAAACAGCGTTTAGAGGGTGCAGTAGAGGGAATAATAATTTTCTTATTTTATTTATAACAGTATGTAATATATATTTACTTTTTAGAGATAAGCATTTTTTAATAATTGCAGATTTTTTTTACCACTTTGTAGTTACTTACTGAACAAAAAGAAACCCTAAGTGTTAATGTGCATAACAAAAATCTTGTTATATATGAAAAGATAAATGTCTTTAATAAAAATGTATTGAATAAATTCAGTTGGAGCCATTACTAATGGTTTTGTTTATTTGATTTTGAATTTGTCATGTCATACTTTAGTCACATGGTACTTTTTGAATTACAGCACTACATGTCAACTATATAAAAAAATATAATTAATAAATTCAATTGAATTGTGTTTTTTAGTATATGTAAAAGTGTATCTGAATGAATGACAGATAGATAAATAAATATATAGATATATTAAACGTTATGTAAAGTAGCCTGTATTTATATAATATTTTAAAATAATAAATACTTTATTTTGCCCCGAATAACTTATGACTGTAATAAAAAAAGATTCACCTTTTAGCTAATCTATATCTATATCTACAATTAAGAGTCATCTAGACTCCAAATGAGTCAGATATATTTTTTATGCCCATGTTACTATTTTAATGAAGTCATAATAAAGTATTTTTGCTTTTAATTCACTTTGCTGGATTGTAAAACCTCTTTTCACAACTTTTAAAAAAGCGACTTGATATCTCACCTCACCAGCTTCATGTGTTGTGGCTGTCTAACAGCCGCAAATCATGCAGCTGCAGGGACTCGAATATAATATACAAGCTCACCCAAGATACTCGAATAACACCGGTGCTTGCTCGGATAATACGTTATCGAGCACGTTCGCCCATCACTAGTTAGTAACTAGTAAATAAAACAGTCTTTTTCAGCTCACCTGTTCACTTTGTGCATGGCTGCCATCCCAGTAACATCTAATCAGTAGTTATGGTTAAGACTAAGGGGCATATTTAGCCCTGAAACGTGTAAACTGGTGTCTGGGACCTCTGCTATCTCTGCCATTTCTTTTTGCTGTCGTTTGTCCATGTTTTTATATGAAGATTTTGGAATAAAGTTCGATGGAGTGCAACCTTTAGGAGCTTAATTTTTTACTACTGACTAGTTAGTAGCTCACTGTGGGATCAGGTTATAGCTGTTGCCCATTAAAGTCTATTGAAATAGAAAGAGGAGGAATAGGATTGGGTAGCGAGAGAGAGAGAGAAAGAGCGAGATTAATAGGCATAGGTACACAAAGATGGTGTGCAGCTCTTGGTAAGTACTCTGTATTTCCCCAGAACTGGCTTCACAGCTACAGTGCTTACCCCTAAGGTGTAGGGTCCTCTACTGCTGCTTCTGAGGGCATGTAACAGAGAGATAGAGATAGTCTTCTTCTCTGTGTGCTGTGCATGGGGTTAGGCATCATTGCAGATAGTCTCTATGCACTGTGGAGCTTTAGATAGGAAAACTGACAATCAAAGATGGAGACTATAGAACGAGAAATTGGTTAAAATTGTAGGATACAAGTAATATAATAGCCAGATATTTATGCTACTCCTCGAGTATACTTTTATGACAGCTTATTCTGATAGGTGAGCTAGAATGATAGTGAAAGTGTTATAAATGATTAGCAATCTCACTCCTACTTTTCCAAATACAACTCTGACCTTTCTGTGTGGATAAGTAAGAAGAAATGTTCATAGTTAATGCTTTCAATACAATTCTATCAGATACCAGCTGTAATTGTATTCTTTTATTTAATCATACCTTTAAATAAAACAAATGTTACATGTATTTGGCCATTCTCACTGATTCCTTTTTTTATTTTTTATTTCAGATGGCCGATAAGAAAGATTTCCTGCGTGACTTCATTGAGATGTACCGCTTGATGCCTTGCTTGTGGAAAATAAAGTCGGCGGATTACAGTAACAGGATGAAAAAGAAGGAGGCTTACCAAAAACTGGTGGAGCTTACCAAAAGCCATTACCCCAATGAGCCAGTGGATGAATCAGCGGTCAAAAAAAGGATTCAGGGCCCCCGCACTGTATACAGAAAAGAACTAAACAAAGTGAAGAATTCAAGCAAGTCGGGAGCCAGGTCTGAAGATGTATATATCCCCAAATTGTGGTTCTTTGATCTTCTTACTTTCACAAGAGACCAAGAAGTACCAAGAAAAATGGCTTCTATGTTGGCACCAGACCCTGTGATCCAGCAGGACTCCCCTGTCGGAGATGTAAGCACCTTTTTTTCTTGTAATAAACATTGCAATGTACATGCCCAAGTGGAGTAGAAAATTTGAACTAAATTGGATAAATATACAACATACCAAAAGTGATCCCTTCATGTACTGTTAATTAATCAAGTTTTCCGTTTTCGGCCTATTCATTTCACATACCGTTGAAGGACAGTTAATAACTATTGATACTAGTCCCGTCCTCACATTATTTTGCAGTTAACATGAATGCTTTTGACTGATGATAAATGTTATAGTGTGATGATAACTTTCTTTTGTTTTGTGATGTAACATACATTTTCTGTTTACGCAGGACACAGAAGAGGCTGTCTACACACCACCGTCAATCACGCCTTAAGAAGACAGCGTGGCAACGGTACAAGAGGAGGAAACTGTAGAGCCACCATCCTCATCTGTGCCAAGGCAACTTACATTTTCTGGTAGAAAAAAGAAGGCCCCCACCTCAGCTACCCCAGAATTTATACAACTTGCAACAAAAGTCCTAACGACACCGCAGAACCAACCCCAGATTACCGGCTTTAAGTACTATGCAAATGAGAAGCTACCAACATTAGATCCAATACAGCATGTTCATGCTGATAGGGTCATGCTAGAGGTGTTGAGTCAAGCAGCAACCGGGAAACTCACTGACACATCTGGTGTCATGGACAGACGTCATAATCCGATGTACTCTTGGCCGCACAATCCAGAGCCTCTGGAAACAACTATGAGGTGGGGGATAGACACCCAGCAGAATCCAAGCCATGTTGCCCCACCCTTTTTTTATACACTGCCAAGGCAACGTGGTAATGACAACGAAACATATTACCAACAGTTGTAGTAGGGGGAAGATTTTGTCAAGTTTTCTGTTGTCAATTTATTTTTCTACTGATTACTGGTCTGCTTTTCTTGTGTTTTTTAGTTTTTTCCTCAATTTTTTGTACAAAATTAAAAATGTTATATTTATCTTTCATCAACTTTGATCTAGTCAGCACACACTATGGGTTATTGGAAGGGTTAAGGGATGGTCATGGCCGCCATGTTGGCTGTATAGAAGTTCAAGATGCCCAGATATAATGGGAGTCATGGGAGTACAAAGAGTCATGGGATTTCCAGCATTCATGGTAGTACCAGCAGTGTTAAAACAAAAAAAAAAAATTTCAAAAATGGACAGCATTTCTTTTATAGTCCGCGGTCACAATAGCGCTAAAAACTGAAAGTCGCCTGTTGAACGCCAATGCAAGTTTATGTGTTCCCAATAAAAGACATTACACATGCACCCGAACGTGTGCCCAACTAACCCATCATTTAGAAATAATTTGACACAGCTGCGCATATTAAATTTAAATATATATATATATATTTTAAACATAATTATATATTATATATATTTTTTTGGTAAACTTTTTTAACAAAAATAAACAAGAACTATCAGCACAATAAAAAAAAATAATTGCGACTGCCACCCTCATGTAGGCCCACTACAAACATCACTCCGTGAACATCCATAGCTGCCAGAGTCACTGCCATCGCTGCCCTCATCCGCCGGTGAGATGCCAGCAGGGCCTGTGCAGTGGGTATTTCTGTTGATGAAATGGTAAAAGTAAACCAGTCAATTATTTATAAACAACAAAATAAAGGTACATGGTTGTAGTTTTAATACTTACGGTATTGTGGCGGCTCTGTTCCCTCTGGTGAGGGGCTAATAGCCCACCCAGATCCAGTGGCATCCCAGGCTAGGGGACAAAAAAGAAAATATTAAACAACAGCCCTCCATCCTTTTCAAACCCAAAGGTTTAAATTCCCACTTTTTTTCATCTAATAATACGTAGTTTAATTACCAGATGGAGAGCCTGCACCCATATCACGGAGTGATGAAGTTGAGAATATTGCCTGTGGGGGCGGGCTGGCAGCAGGTGAAGGAGTTGCTGGTGGAGCAGAGGGATCCCCTGGAGATGGTGGGGCTGATGGTGGTGCTGATCGAGACGGCGGTGTTGATGGTGATGGTGGTCCTAGAGAGAGGAAAAACTGTTATGAGCTCATTTTCTGCTCCACCAGCTGGGAGTTCTCCTTCTGTTCTCCCTCTGGTAGTGACAGGAGGTAGTGAGGTTAGTTTAATTGGTAATGGTCTGCCACCTGACGAGGAGGATAGTGATTGGATCTCTGGAGTATCAGACTGGATATAAGACAGCCAACGCCCTATCCTGTTGCTGGTGATTCAGTCTGTTTCTCAGGTCTTGGACTTCAGCTCTGCTCCAGTCATCTCAAGTTAAGTTTGTTTTTTGCTAATGTTCACACTTGCTCTTGTTGGTTAACTCAGTTTTTGTGTGGTCAGCAAGCCCGGCTGGGCTGTGCTGAATTTCCACTCTTATTTATCTGTATTTGCCAATTTGCCTTTTTGTCTTTTATTAGATTGGCCTCTTTTTGCTCTGTCTCAGAATATTCCAGAGTGCTGATATAGTGGGAGAAGTCTAGTGACTTCAGGGTTAATTTTGTTATCAGAAGCGTTGGACATTATTTTTGGTAGGGTTTTTTGGCAGATTGCAGACAGTATCTTTCCTTTCCTGTCCTTTCAAGTTAGTTTGGCCCCATTGTTTGCTCAGCCAATTTTTCTGCCTTTGTTTGTGTTTTCATCTTGCTTTACCGTCAATACATGTGGGGGGCTGTCTTTCCTTTGGGGTCTGCTCTGGGGAGTTAGCTTTCCTAACGCTCCACGACAAAAAACATTCTATTGTTATCTGTCTGTTAAATGCTTTTTTTCATTTTGAAAACAATGCTGTGCCGAATATTGTGAAGCGAGTAGTTAAATCCTCACTAGTATTCTAATACCGCATAAATCAAATACTATTTTACAATCCTAACGAGTATACTTGCTCTTCCCAATTTATAATTTTATGGGGTACTTTTTAACAGGTGTGCTTTAAACGACTGCAATAACCAATTATTTTTTTCCTTTATTAATCTTTTACTGCTTGCCTAACATTTAAAAGTTTATTTTACTTTTAAATTAAAAAAGTTTTTTAATTATTAATGTAAATTTTTTTAAAAATCATTACAAGTGCATGTTTATTTAAAACCAAGCAAAAAAAAAAAAAAAAAGCATTGACACTTTATTTAAGTTTCACTTTCACTTTTGGTATAACACATAACAATGCCCCTGCAATTGTATGTTTTATACCAATGCTGAAAGCAAATGCTATCATGCTGCGTGTTTACATGCTGACACTGTTCAAAGGCACAATGTGTTCCGTCTGTTATGGTGCGGTAAAGTACACGTCCATAAACAAAAAAAGAACCTCGTCAGATCCGGTCACAAACACTCACCCTGTCCCCTTTGGTTCTCTGTGCGGATGCTGGCGATGCGGTGACTCGAGCGGTATCGCAGATCGGCCAACTTTTTGCGGATCTGCTTGGTGGTCTGCTCGATGCCGAAGTTCTGCATTGGGCCTCTTCTGATTTTTTTTAGTACCCGCTTTTTGTGGAGCATGGGACGGGTGTGTCTTGTGCCCTCGTAGTCCCGTGCATCCAATTGCTGAACCAAGAAACGCACCTCTGACTCCCCCCACGTTACAGAACGCCTGGACGCCATCTTTGTCACTCATGTGTCCTCCAGGCCGCATTAAAACCGCCCACCATAGCATCATGACATCACGGCGCACGAGCAACATAGGGAACGCTGATGCATCCTATTTATAACGCGGCCTCTTTGGGGTCGCAACATAGTTGCATAATATGTCTTGGCATTACAAGTTTTCTATTTCTACAGATTCTCTTTATAAATTTGTTTATATACTCTCTAACTATCATGCGTATTAATCCTCTATCCCAATCACACCAATCATTACCCATACTCCCCATTATTTCTCCTTCCCCATTACACCCATCATTAGCCATCTCCCCATTACTTCTCCTTCCCCATCACACCCATCATTTTGGCTTCTCCCTATTACTCCGCTCTGCCCATCACACCCATCATTAGCCCTCTCCCCATTATTTCTCCTTCCCCATTACAACCATCATTTGCCATCACCCCATTACTTCTCCTTCCCCATCACACCCATCATTTTGGCTTCTCCCCATTACTCCCCTCTCCCCATCACACCCATCATTAGCCCTCTCTCCATTACTTCTCCTCCCCCCCATCACTCCCTTATTGCCCTTCTCCCATAGTAGTGAAATAACAAGAAAGCATTTGTTAAAATTAAATTGTTCTTATTACCAGAAAAGTATTAAAAGTTATCAAAAAAATATAGTGTACAGTTGTGGCCAAAAGTATTGACACCCCTGCAATTCTGTCAGATAATACTCAGTTTCTTCCTGAAAATGATTGCAAACACAAATTCTTTGGTATTATTATCTTCATTTAATTTGTCTTAAATGAAAAAACACAAAAAGAATTGTCCTAAAGCCAAATTGGATATAATTCCACACCAAACATAAAAAAGAGGGTGGACAAAAGCATTGGCACTGTTTGAAAAATCATGTGATGCTTCTCTAATTTGTGTAATTAACAGCACCTGTAACTTACCTGTGGCACCTAACAGGTGTCGGCAATAACTAAATCACACTTGCAGCCAGTTGACATGGATTAAAGTTGACTCAACCTCTGTCCTGTGTCCTTGTGTGTACCACATTGAGCATGGAGAAAAGAAAGAAGACCAAAGAACTGTCTGAGGACTTGAGAAACTAAATTGTGAGGAAGCATGAGCAATCTCAAGGCTACAAGTCCATCTCCAAAGACCTGAATGTTCCTGTGTCTACCGTGCGCAGTGTCATCAAGAAGTTTAAAGCCCATGGCACTGTGGCTAACCTCCCTAGATGTGGACAGAAAAGAAAAATTGACAAGAGATTTCAATGCAAGATTGTGCGGATGTTGGATAAAGAACCTCGACTAACATCCAAACAAGTTCAAGCTGCCCTGCAGTCCGAGGGTACAACAGTGTCAACCCGTACTACCTGTCGGCGTCTGAATGAAAAGGAACTGTATGGTAGGAGACCCAGGAAGACCCCACTTCTTACCCCGAGACATAAAAAAGCCAGGCTGGAGTTTGCCAAAACTTACCTGAAAAAGCCTAAAACGTTTTGGAAGAATGTTCTCTGGTCAGATGAGACAAAAGTAGAGCTTTTTGGGCAAAGGCATCAACATAGAGTTTACAGGAGAAAAAAAGAGGCATTCAAAGAAAAGAACACGGTCCCTACAGTCAAACATGGTGGAGGTTCCCTGATGTTTTGGGGTTGCTTTGCTGCCTCTGGCACTGGACTGCTTGACCGTGTGCATGGCATTTTGAAGTCTGAAGACTACCAACAAATTTTGCAGCATAATGTAGGGCCCAGAGTGAGAAAGCTGGGTCTCCCTCAGAGGTTATGGGTCTTCCAGCAGGACAATGACCCAAAACACTCTTCAAAAAGCACTAGAAAATGGTTTGAGAGAAAGCACTGGAGATTTCTAAGGTGGCCAGCAATGAGTCCAGACCTGAATCCCATAGAACACCTGTGGAGAGATCTAAAAATGGCAGTTTGGAGAAGGCACCCTTCAAATATCAGGGACCTGGAGCAGTTTGCCAAAGAAGAATGGTCTAAAATTCCAGCAGAGCATTGTAAGAAACTCATTGATGGTTACCGGATGCGGTTGGTCGCAGTTGTTTTGGCTAAAGGTTGTGCAACCAAGTATTAGGCTGAGGGTGCCAATACTTTTGTCTGGCGCATTTTTGGAGTTTTGTGTGAAATGATCAATGTTTTGCTTTTTGCTTCATTCTCTTTTGTGTTTTTTCATTTAAGACAAATTAAATGAAGATAATAATACCAAAGAATTTGTGTTTGCAATCATTTTCAGGAAGAAACTGAGTATTATCTGACAGAATTGCAGGGGTGTCAAAACTTTTGGCCACAACTTGTAAATGCCGACTATATCTGATGCTGCCAAGTCACTGCACCAGGCCCGTTAAAGTATTGGCAGTAATTGTCTCGGCAGGCCTTTGCATCGTCCTTGCTCCTGCCTTGATTGACTGGTTGAAGTCCTGCAATAGCGGGATCATTTTCACGCCATTCTCCGAGCACCAGGTCACCATTGCTGTCCGAGTCCACAAAGCCAGCGGGACTGTAAGCTACAGCATCGCGCTTGTGAAGAAAATTGTGAAGAACACAACAGGCCAAAACTACCAAGTCTATAGATTCCAGCTTCATGTTGATTGCTGTGTGGAAAAGCCTGAAGCGGTTGGCCATGACCATGATGCCGAAGGCATTCTCAACTACGCGTCGTGCCCTTGACAGTCTGTAATTAAAAATCGCCTTTCCTCTGTCAAACTTTTTAGTGGGTACGGTTTCAAAAGATTGGCATGAAGGGGGAAGGCTTCATCACAAACAAAAACAAAGTTAAGGTTGGCGGTTGTGTGGCGCCCCTGAGGCTCAGTCGCAACAGAGGTACTGCACCTTCTCCTAAGGTGTGGTACCCCACCAACCAGGTAAGTTGGAGGCTCCTGACCACGCTCCAACACTCGGACCCCACACAATAGAGTAGTTCAGCAAAACCACATTACGGCTCCTTGCTTAGAGAGAAGCAGAGCACCTTTGGTGGTTCCCTGCTTGGAACACTAGACGTGCTGGGAGGTGGGTGGAGTTTAAAATACTTAGAAGAGCAGGATGGCTTAGGATTAGGCCTCTTTCACGCATCAGGTTTTCGCCGTCAGGCGCGATCCGGCGCTTTTGACAGAAACCGGATCCGGCGAAATGCAATGCCGGATCTGGTTTCCCCCCCATTGACTTGCATTTGCGCCGGATCGCGCCGGATGGCCATGCGTTTCATCCGGTTTTCGCCAGATCCGGCAATGTGTCGCGATCCGGCGTCTGGAAAAAACGGCTACTGTAACGTTTTTTGTCTCCGGCGAAAAAGCCGGACACGCCGGATCCGGCGCGTCCGGCTTTTTCACACAATGAAAGCCTATGAGCGCCGCAATGCGCCTGATCCGGCGAAAGCCGGATCCGGTGGCCGGATCCGTTTTTTTTGGTCTGAGCATGCTCAGTAGCTCTGCCCACAAGACATATATAAAAGCAAGACAGTGGGACCCACAGCCACACCCAACATGCCACCCAAGAAAGCAACCAAGCGCAGCAGGAGAAGGCAGGAGACCACTGCAGCACCATCAGCACCACCACCACCCCAAATGGAGCAGCAAATGGAACATGCTGAGGAGGGGAGGCCAGCAGCAGATGAGAGACGGTAATTATCAAATCCCCCATTCCTCCAAACTAGGGCTATTGAATATCAAGATATTCATTGGCCCTTTGTTTCTCTTTATTCAACAGCTGCCCAATAGATGCAGCAGCAGCAATGGCAGTAGCTGGAACACCACCCACAGGCATGGAGTGTGGCCACCAGGAAGACAGCACATCATCTTCTGGGAGCCCTCCCTCGCATCGTCAGCATTTGACGGTAAGTTTTTATTTCCAAAATCCATCATCTCTGTAATATATGTCTATTCATTGCCTTTTATTTCAAAACAGGATTCACAAGATGAAGAGGAGCTCCCAGAAGAAGAAGGAAGGGGTGGACAGACACTTGGAGTGGGCTCACAATTGGTAAGTTTTTTGCATCAAACGCAGAAACACAACATCACACTACACACAACACATAGAAAACAATGTTCTGCAGACCACACACAGCAAACAAATGCCTACATCCAAAGACATAACATTTTTTGTTTTCTTCTCTAGTCTTCCCAATCTGGTGCTCGGCCAAGAGGTCCTCGCAGTGCCTCCCAGGGTCGTCGGCGACAGCAACGCGGCGGTCAACAGCGTGTAAGTATAAATATTTTTGCTTTGTTTTTTTGCACTTTTTATTTCATTTCTTTTGTGGAGGCTAATTATGTTATTTTTGTCTTTTTCTTTAACAGCCTTCACAGCGTGCTCCCGACTCTGACGGTGAGGATGGAGGACTCGATGTGGACCACCTCATCGATCTCGTCAGAGAAAGGGAGCCGCTCTGGAATATGGCTGACCGCCACCACGCTGACCTTATCGTTACCCGACGACTCTGGGAGGAAATCTGTTCGCTCCTTGTGGGCCGCTGGGAGGACCTCGATGTTCGGGCCCAGATTAAAGAGCGTAAGTATATACAGTACCGGTTGCTTGATGTAAACCAGTGTTTCCCGAACTCCAGTCCTCGTGGTCCCCACGGATCATGTGTTCAGGATTTCTATTTACTATGGAAATCCTGAAAACATGACCCCTGGGGACCATGAGGACTGGAGTTTGTGAAACACTGATGTTGTATACTAACCACTCCTTTCTCGTTTCAGGGAACAGAATTGTGAATCGGTGGCGGTCTGTGAGGGATCGTTTCAAGAAGGAGTTCAATAAAGAGATGCGGGCCCCGAGTGGATCTGGAGGACGCAGGAGCAAGTACAAGTACGCACAAGCCCTGTCATTCCTCCGGGAAACAATGGTCACTAGAAGGTAAATATTACACACCACATGTGAAAAAAAATGTTAGATGTAACTTTTTTTTTTCAGCCAGGGCCATACCATGTCAGTATTTTAATTGTTTTTTTTTCTCTTTATTCCACAGCACGGTGAGCAGCACTCGGGAGCCTGCACGATTGGACCCTTCTGAGGCGATCCCTGAGGAGACCGACACCGAGGGACACTTCGACCGCCCCGGTACATCTGCACCTTCCCAGCCTTCCCACACATTCGACCCATCTGTCCCATCCACCAGCACAGGAGCATCGTGGCCGCCTACATTACATGAAGCTGCTGGTGAGGAGATCGCTTTCCCTTTACCCCACCCTTCTGCCCCTGCCACCTCTAGTACACCTGCGGGTACTGGGCGGCAGCGGCAGAGGGGTCAGGAAAAGAGTTATGCGCCAGAGTTCTTGCATCTGAATGCATCTTTCCAGAACTGTCTAAAAGTCTTGTCAGAGCAAATCTCCGCAGGCTTTCAGCAGATCAACTCCAGCATTCTGGAGGTGAAGACACTTCTGCAAACCATGCATTCAGAAGCAAGATCTTCGCCAAACCACACCTTTTTCAGGTCTGTTGTGGAGCGCATGGCAACACTATCTCCGACCCAGCAGATGCATGTAATGCATTCGTGCCACGGTGCTCTACAGCAGGTTACCTCCCAACCTCCACCTCCCACCACTGTAGTTCCTCCACCTGCACCCCCTCCAGCCACTTTCCATCCTCCCCCTCCTATTACATCTGCACCCCCTCCAGCCACTTTCCATCCTCCCCCTCCTATTACATCTGCACCCCCTCCAGCCACTTTCCATCCTCCCCCTCCTATTACATACCAGCAACCTCACCAGTACCAGCAACCTTCCCAGTACCAGCAACCTCCCCAGTACCAGACATCTCCCCACTTCCAGCAACCTGCCCCGTACCAAACTCCTTCCCCGTACCAAACTCCTTCCCCGTACCAAACTCCTTCCCCATACAACTTTCCATCAACATCATCTGCTCCTACAGTCCCTGCCCAACCCTCCACTCCACCGCCCACCACCTCTTCTGCCTCCCACATGTCCACCCATTCTGTAGCTTTTTCCACACCATCACCTCTAACTGTTCCTTCCCCACCACGATCCCAGTCCTCTCTCCACACTCCCATTGTCGAAGTGTCCCGCAGCCCCTCCAGCAGTATTTCCACCCCACACTACACCGAGTTATAATGTTTTTTTTGTAATAAAAATGCCCATTTGGTTGGTTTCAAACCTTTATTAAAAAAGTTTTTTTAACTTTAAAAACAGTTTACACAAAAAAAAATATTTTAAATAAAAGTTAAATTATTGTTTACACTGGTTGTCTGTCATTTCTTTCTGCGGCGAAATATGTTTAAAAAAAAGGTTAAATACAGGGTATTTAAAAGGTAAAAAGGTATTCAAAACCAGGTATATAACTGTGGGTAAATTTTAGCTTTTTGCCACAGTTGTGTTCCTGGTTGTGTTTGAAGCAAAGTATTTCACCTGAAAAGTTGTGTTTATTGTTGGTGATTTCCTAACAATGTACACAACTTTTGTTAAAAGGTGAAATACTTTGCATAAAACACAACCAGGTACACACCTGTGGCCTAAAGCTAAAAATAGTAAGACCATGACAAGATAGCCAACTTTGGTTGGCAAAGGTATATACTGTTGGTCCAGAAGGTACACAAGTTTGGTTAGGGCACAAATCTTTCACACTCTGTCATCCTGCCAGTGTACTCTGCCTTGAGGTGACATAAAGTATAGTGCAAAATTGTCCCTCATTACTGAAACCGTCACAGAACTTCTAGTGGTAATATTTCCAATGACAACATCCATCTTCGCCAGTAACTTGCTCTTCTCTCCAACCTGCACTTTCTCCTCTACAACCTGTCAAAGAAGGGCTGTAGGAACATGCTATATATAGTTTTCCAGTAGCCAATCCCATTCGGAAGGCCACAAGGGTCAATTTTAAAAACCAGATCCGGCGTAATCCGTCGAAAAACGGATAGAAAAACGGATGAACCGGATGAGACGGATCCGGTTTTGTCTGTCAAGAACAAGACAGATCCAGCAGAAAACCGGATCCGGCACATCAGGTTTTACAAAACATTTGCCGGATCCGGCATTCCGGCACGACGCCGGATCGCGCCTGACGCCGAAAACCTGATGTGTGAAAGTAGCCTTACAGGTCAGTCAGTGAGTCAGTCAGAAGGAGAGTGGGAGAGAGGAAGCCACTCGGAGAGGAGTGGAAATCCCTGGAAGAGGGATGGAGGAAAAAGTGCTGCAGCTGCCTCAGTGACCTGAGCCAGCTAGCACGGGAAAGGAAAGAAGGAGAAAGACATTGAACTGAGGCCTGAGCTTCCATAGGAGAGAAAGACAAGTACGGAACGTAGGAGTGAAAGAGAACACAGAGGACATGGGTTAGAGGAAGAACCCTGCCTAGAAGTTCTAAGCGCAAGGCTGGGGCCCGGTCCCCGGGGTTGTATGGACACTAATAGTTCTGCAGCAGACACCGGTGGAGTAGTGGGCTGTAAATGCACAACTCCCATCTAAGACTTGAGGGCACAACAGCAATACGGATAGAGAGCCGGGACTCAGGAGTAGAGCGTCCCCAAAGCAGGCTACAGCTGTCTGCCGTACAAGTAGAATTCTTGGGAACATCTGTCAGGAGGAACTCCAGTGTAGCTCAGTACTATGAGATCTTCACACTTTAAGGCGCTATAGAGGAGACATTCAGAAAAGGCACATAAGTTGGCAGAGTGTGGAAGGGAGCATTCCATCTTGCCTGGAGGTTGACTGAGTCTCTCACCCGGAGGACACGGCACAGAAGCGGGCACTACAGACTGAGTAAAGCTTTGGAACTACATGCCCTGGTGTCCTCCATTCTTTCCTGCGTCCGTCCGCCTGGCACTGCTCCATCCCCTGCGCCAAACACTACACCATCTAAGTGTCTCCACATCTACCCTGCCCTGGGACAACAGCCCTGCCTGTGGAGGGCTATAACATCATTGCTGCACCACACCATCTGTCCCGGAGGATCTGTCTGCAGCATCGGCTTAGCACCTCCCTTGCCGAACACCACAGGTGGCGTCACGAACTATTCATCTAACTACATTCTACCATTCACATCTTCCTTTTACTTGGGTGCCCAGGGCCACGGTCCGGTTCACCGCTGCTGTGACACATCCCGCTGACACCGGCCCGGTACCGAGTACCCCACGGCCCTGGGAGGGCGACCCAGTTGTGTCCATGCTGGTTGGCAAGTGCAGTTCACAGTTACTCAACCGTTCCCCAAAAATTGTGTGCTCCAAAACGCCTCCGTCCGAAACCCTGCCGTTCATGCCAACATCGACGTTTATAAACTCATAATTGGCATTAGCAAGGGCCATGAGGATCATGCTGAAGTAGCCCTTGTAGTTATAGTAATAGAATCCGCTGTTAGGTGGTTGCGTGATCCGCACATGTTTGCCATCCAAGGCACCACCACAGTTTGGGAACTGCCAAATACGTTCAAAATCAGATGCAATTTTTTGCCATTCCGCCTCCGATTTTGGAAAAGGCATGTAGCTCCGTAGACTGAGGATGATGGCATTGCATGTCTCTGGAATTAATACACTGAGGAGTGATCGAGAAACAGCAGCAGAAAATTGTAAGTCTTTCATTGAACGTCCGGTTGCCAGGAATCGCAGCGTGACTGCCAAACGTTCCTCTGCCGAAACAGCTGCACACATCTTTGTATCCTGCCGTTCAATGAGTGGCCTCACACATTCCAGTAAGAGCTTGAATGATTCCTCCGACATCCATAGATAAATACAGAAATCCTGAGGATTCTTCTCCTGAAGCTCTCTTACTAGATGCATGTGGGTGAATTTGGACCTCTGCTCCAGCCATTCTCTGGTCCACATGCGACGCTTTCATTTGGAACGCCTCTCTTCCATCCGTGCCTCTTCTTGTCGATCTCCCTCCATCAGTAATGCAGCTGCCACAACCACACGCTCCGCGGTGTTCATGTTCATTATGTGCAACCTGCCCGGTAAAGAAGAGAGAAGTTAATAAAAAAAGTTAATAAAAAAGGTAAAGAAATTTTTTATAAGAGTACATGTTTTTTGTTAACATTGCATTTGTTAACAGTGAAATAACAGCGAGCTTACAAAAGGTTACGCAGCAAAGAGCCTAAAATGGCGGCGGGTGGGCGCGGCAGTCAAAAGATTGCAGGGTAATCCTATGTTAATGGACGATCAAATATAACAAATAGATTACCTCTAAACGTTAACACAACAAAGATCTAAAAATTGAAGGGGTGGGCGAGGCAAAAAATAAAAAAAAATAAAAGGATGTGTTAGATACAGCATAAAAAGGAAAAAAAAAGTCATAACAAAACATCACAAACAATATGTACCTTGCAAGGGAAAATCAAAAATCCAGAAGTATAAATTCCAAGAGGCGCAGTAGCGACTCTGACAGGATCGCAGAAAAACCCACCCAAGATATAGTATCCTCAAACAACGCACAAAGGACTAGCACCAGAACGTTGGAGTAATCCACAAAGCGTGCAGGAACAATGGATGGGAGCGCAGTTTTACATTTTCTTTTATGCTGAGGTGTTGTAGAGGCCACCAATCGGAGCTGAGGGGCGTTACAAAAGAAGACCTAGTCCCGCCTGCGCCGCTGAGATATGAGTCGCCAACGAGGTCGCTCATCGTTCATAAACGATCAAAAAGCGGGCCAGGACGTTCAAGCACGATCAGCGACATCGCAGCGGGGGCCACATTAACGCTACATGTCACACACAGCGATATCGCTGACGATGTCGCTGTTGCGTCATCAAATCGGTGTCGCTTAAGCGATATCGCTAGCGATCTCGCTTAGTGTGACAGGGCCTTAAGAGACCATGAAAAAAAGAGTAGGGCTCACTTTTTTTTGCTCCAACAGATATATGGCTCAGAAGTTGTCATTATGCTTGCATCCATATACAGTGTGATAGTTGCGGATGGGCAGGATGCTAGATGTGACATGTAAAACATATATCAAAATATAATCAATCTTATGGGACCATAGGAAAGACACAGAAAAGATATCAACACATCAGAGGAACTCTTTGATTCTGTTGGGATTGGCTAATAATTTAAAGTTAATTAGGAAAGATGACATGCATGGCCGACAGTTATTTATTGTGAACGGCCACCAAATACAGTACTGAAATGTATACTAATACTTGTCAAAAGTAAAAAAAAAGTAGTATAAGCAAACTATTTCTTTATTAATTCAAGTAAAATTAGACATATCCAAATCTAAAACCCTAAACACATAATGATTAAAAACGGGCACAAAAAGAGGTTGTCTCCAGGTAGCTTGCTTGGCATTATTCTTCTTCTTGCTGTTTAATTTGTAAGTATAGGTGTCTTTTATTTACTGTATTGTCTTGGAGGGTCTAGATAAAGTTTCCTTTCTACCCAAAATAGAAAACTTCCAATCATATGCAGTGCACCTCTCTGAAGTCGGCACACATACACCCTGCTTCAGAAGATCAATGCAGCCATAGAAAGAAGCTGCGTACATGCACGAGGTATGTATAGCATTGGCAATGCTAGTAAGTCATGTTATCACGCCCAAAAGGGATTGATAACATGCTATGTGGGCCGCCTAGTCTGGTGAAACTGAAGCCCCATTGACTAGTCAAAGGCATATTTACATATCATAAATGGACGTAAAGGCCCCGTCTCACTAAGCGACTTACCAGCGATCCCGACACTGATATCAAGGTGTCAGGATCGCTACTAAGTCGCTATGTGATCGCTGGTGAGCTGTCACACAGACAGCTTCACCAGCGATCAGCACAGGCCATCCTGTAAAAAATAGAATCAAAATAAAAAATATAGTTATTCTCACCTTCCGACGTCCCGTTCAGCCATCCTGCCTCTCTCCACGCTCCGGTCCCAGTGATCCTTTGCACGAATGTCATTCGTGCAAAGGATCACTGGGACCGGAGCGTGGAGAGAGGCAGGATGGCTGAACGCGACGTCGGAAGGTGAGAATAACTATATTTTTTATTTTTTTTATTATTTTTTACACCTGATCGCTGGTCTCCCGCTGTCACACACAGCGATGTGTGCTGGCCAGCGGGAGACCAGCGACCAAAGAAATGTCCAGAGATTTCTTGCAGCTATCAGCGATACTGGCAGGGGGGCCGCTCGCTGATCGCTGTCACACACAGCGATCTCGCTGGTGAGATCGCTGTTACGTCACAAAAGTTGTGACTCAGCAGCGATCTCGCTACCGAGATTGCTTAGTGAGACGGGGCCTTTAGAAATACTTTTTTCTAAAGATCTGTATATGTGTGTAATGTAATAAAAGGACTGTAAAGCAGGGTATTTAGCGACGCAAAGTGATGAAGAAAAAGTGGGCACAGCCAAAAAAAAATAAATAAGAATGTGGTACTACACAACCTTACATGAAAACAGGGGAAGAGTCTTGAGGAGGTCATTTGCATATTCCCAGTGCCTTCTGGGATAAGTGAAGAGTCTCCGCGAGCTCAACGATCACTGGGTTTTGGCCGTTGCAGCTGAAAAGAGGAAATCGGAGAAACCAGGGGAAGAGTCTTGAGGAGATCATTTGCATATTCCCAGTGTCTTCTGGGATAAGTGAAGAGTCTCCGCGAGCTCAACGATCACTGGGTTTTGGCCGTTGCAGCTGAAAAGAGGAAATCGGAGAAACCGCGCGCCCGTCGGCGCGCGAATTTTGGCTCATCTTTCATCTTTTTAAGAAATCTCAAGATGGAAGAGGCCAGGAGCCATTTGGTGAGCTGCATTTCTTGCTACATGTTCACAGATTTACCAGTGGAAAAGCCAAACTTCACATGCCACAAATGCAAGCTTGTGACCCTGTTGGAGGAAAAGTTGCAAAATCTCGAAGAGAGGTTAGCTACGTTGAAGATCATTAAGGAAGGTGAAGAGTTCTTGGACAGAGCAGAATTATCTCTTCATGTTACAGAAAGAGAAGAAATTCGAAGTGCACCTGAAGAAACACAGGAATGGAGACATGTGACCCAGAGAAGCAGGAGGATCAGGAGGCAGTCAGCACCCATACTGCTCAGAAACCAGTACCAGGCTCTCACGCAGGAAAACGATGAAGAAATACATCAGGATAAGACTTTGCCAACAAACAGCAACCTTGTACGCCTTCAGAGTCCTCCTGGATGGAGAAAGAAAAATGTTGTGAAGAAGAAACGGAGAGTGGTGGTCATGGGGGATTCCCTGTTGAGAGGAACAGAGGCCGCTATCTGCAGACCGGATATAACTTCAAGAGAAATGTGCTGTCTTCCAGGTGCAAAAATTAAAGATGTGTCTGACAGGATATCAGGACTCTTCAGACCTACAGATGACTACCCATTCCTGCTACTACATGTTGGGACAAATGACACCGCAAGAAACGACCTGGAAACCATCTGCAGAGACTTTGAAGACTTAGGCAAGAAAGTGAAAGAACTGGGAGCGCAGGTGGTCTTCTCTTCCATCCTCCCAGTGGATGGCCATGGAACAAGGAGGTGGAATAAGATTCTGCAGGTGAACAACTGGCTACGTCGATGGTGCCGTCAGCAACGATTTGGATTTCTGGATCATGGAGTGAACTACTTATACGATGGACTACTTGCTAGAGATGGGGTGCACCTTACGAAGACTGGAAAGCAGGTATTTGGAAGTCGCCTTGCTACACTTGTAAGGAGAGCTTTAAACTAGAACAACATGGGAAGGGAAGCAAAAGACCAGAAAAAGCCATACACCTGACAAATGCAACTGAGAACTCTGCTATTAGAAGTGGAAAGGAAGAACAAAGACAAAAGAATCTAATTAAAAAAAATATTGGAGAAAGAGAAACCAATCACAAACTAAAATGTTTCTATACTAATGCACAAAGCATGGGCAACAAACAAGGAGAATTGGAACTACTAACACAGGAAAAGAAATATGATGTCATTGGAATCACTGAAACTTGGTGGGACAATACACATGATTGGAATACAAGACTAGAAGGATACAACTTATTTGCAAGAAACAGACTTGATAAACGAGGAGGGGGTGTCGCATTGTATGTTACAAAATGCGTATATCTGCACAGAGATTGAAGCTTCAGAGACTGGGAGTTCTGTGGAAACTGTTTGGGTAAGAATACAAGGACTGAACAATGGAAAGGACACCATTGTAGGCATTTACTACAGGCCGCCTGTGCAAGCTGAAGATATGGATGAACTCTTTATGCATCAAATGGCCAAGTTCTCCAAAAAATATGACATAGTTGTCATGGGAGATTTCAACTATCCAGACATTTGTTGGGAATCTCTCTCAGGCAAAACTAACAGGTCAAGGAAATTCTTATCCTCTCTTGCTGACAACTTTATCTTCCAAAAGGTAAAGGAGAAAACAAGGGAACTGCTACCTTGGATCTAATCCTTATAAACAGGGAGGAAATGGTTGAGGAGGCAAAAGTGGCTGGGACCCTAGGAGGTAGCGACCATGCTATTTTAGAATTTTGGATAACTAGAGGCGGAAGACCTGTGAAGACTCAGACGTCAAGGTTAGATTTCAGAAAGGCAGATTTTAAGGGATTCAGAAAGAGAATTGGAGGGATCCAATGGCTGGATATCCTTAAAGACAAAAATGTCCAGGAAGGATGGGAAATCTTGAAAAATGAAATTCTCAAAGCACAGTTGTTAACAATTCCGAAAAGAGGGAAGAATAGGAAGCATTTAAGGAAACCAGGATGGATGAACACAGAACTTAAGCACATGCTAAAAAGGAAGCAAAAAATGTTTATAAAATGGAAAGAAGGAGGCATATCTAAAGAAGAATATAATGCTGTCTGCAGAACCTGCAAGGCACAAATCAGATTATCTAAAGCTGAAAATGAATTGAGGCTTGAAAGAGATGTCAAAAGCAATAATAAAGGATTTTGGGGATATGTCAAAAGTAAAAGAAAAGTCAAAGATGCTATAGGATTTTTACAGGATGAAAATGATGAAATGGTAAGACAGGATGTTGAGAAGGCTGAACTTTTAAATTCCTATTTTGCATCTGTTTTCTCTCAGAAAGGAAATGTAACATCAACTGTTATTCACTGTCCTATTAAGGGAATAGAAGAATCCAGGATATCTATAAACAGAAAGATAGTGAGGAAACACTTAGCTAACCTAAATGTATTCAAGTCTCCAGGTCCAGATGAATTACACCCCAGAGTACTGAAGGAGATAGCAGAAGAAATTTTTGAACCCCTCTCCATAATCTTTGAAAATTCTTGGAGAACAGGAGAAGTGCCAGAAGACTGGAGAAGAGCAAATGTTGTTCCTATCTTCAAAAAGGGGAAGAAGGTGGACCCAGGCAACTATAGGCCGGTGAGTCTGACTTCTATACCAGGAAAGATCTTTGAACAAATTATTAAACAACATGTATGTCAATACCTGGATAAGAATGAAGTGATTAAACAGAGTCAGCATGGGTTTGTAACTAATAAGTCATGTCAGACTAATTTAATTTCCTTCTATGATGGTATTACTGATTGGGTGGATCAAGGAAATGCTGTAGATATAGTATATCTTGACTTCAGCAAAGCATTTGACAAAGTCTCTCATACAATCCTTATTGAAAAAATGACTAAGTATGGAATGGACAAGGCAACTGTTAGGTGGATTCATAACTGGCTTAGTGATCGGACCCAAAGAGTGGTCGTAAATGGCTGCACATCCAGTTGGAAGAATGTCTCAAGTGGGGTACCACAGGGCTCTGTCCTGGGCCCTGTATTGTTCAACATCTTTATCAACGATTTAGATGAAGGAATTGAGGGTAAACTGATTAAATTTGCTGATGACACAAAGCTAGGAGGGATAGCTAATACTAGAGAAGAGAGAGAGAGGATTCAAAAAGATTTAAATAAACTGGAGAAGTGGGCAGCAACTAACAGAATGGTTTTTAACAGGGAGAAATGCAAAGTACTACATCTGGGCAATAAAAATGAAAAAAGCATATATAGAATGGGAGGAATAGGGCTAAGTGACAGCACATGTGAAAAAGACTTGGGTATACTAATAGATCACAGACTGAATATGAGTCAACAGTGTGATGCAGCAGCAAAAAAGGCAAATGCAATTCTAGGATGTATTAACAGAAGCATACAGTCTAGATCACGTGAAGTAATTATTTCCCTCTACTCCTCTTTGGTCAGACCTCATCTGGAATATTGTGTCCAATTTTGGGCACCACATTTTAAAAAAGACATCAACAAACTGGAGCAAGTTCAGAAAAGAGCGACCAGAATGGTGACCGGTCTGCAAACCCTGTCTTATGAGGAAAGGTTGCAGGATTTGGGAATGTTTAGTTTGCAAAAGAGAAGACTGAGAGGAGACTTAATAGCTGTCTACAAATATCTAAAGGGCTGTCACATTGTAGAAGGATCAACTTTATTCTCATTTGCACAAGGAAAGACTAGAAGCAATGGGATGAAGCTGAATGGGAGGAGACACAGATTAGATATTAGAAAAAACTTTTTGACAGTTAGAGTGATCAATGAGTGGAACAGGCTGCCACGAGAAGTGGTGAGTTCTCCTTCAATGGAAGTCTTCAAACAGAGGCTGGACAGACATCTAACTGGGATGATTTAGCGAATCCTGCTTTGAGCAGGGGGTTGGACCAGATGGCCCAGGAGGTCCCTTCCAACTCTACGATTCTATGATTCTAACCAAAAGGGAAGAGAAAGTTTGTAAGGAGGAAGAGCGTGCACACCCATTATACTAATCAAATATCAATTTTATTTCACAATTGTATTCAAAACAACATAAGACATGGAAAATACAGACAGAGATATATTGTTGAAAACAATTCAAAAAGAGGATAAGAGCTAGAGGGGGAGAGAAATAATAATCCCACTCCCCACCTCAGGGACTTATCTACTCTATAATTGTCTAATTCTGTCTGTCTGTCTCTCTGTTTGTATCAGAAATCCTGCCTGGCCGGCCGCGACCAATCAGCGACAGGCGCAATCCGGCCGCGAATTAGGAGAGAACACAGCACAGGAAGGAGAGAGACAGCAGACAAGGGGGATAGCACATGGGGTAGACAGGTCAAAAAAGAGAGCACAGATGGGAGAAGTCAGCCTGTGGGGAATGAGAGAGTGGATAGGTGGGTGAGCACATGGGGGAGAGATTCTCAATGCTGCAAAGCCTGCCCTCACCGTGACATTACCACCCTCCCGATGCGATAGCATCGGGCCTCCATCTAGTAACAATATACAGTATTCAGATACACCCCTTGTAGATTTAAATAAAGTAAAAAAAACACATGGAGTAAGGATAATAATCGTAATAGAGTTTCAATGTCTGACACTTATGTAAATATGAATATTTAAAGCAAAAAGTGCCACAAATGTGGTAGATAGGAAAGATTATTTACACATAAATGCAGTCATGGAATAACACATACCTGGGTGAAAGTAAGAAACTGAGCAGACAATTCCCCACACATATCGTTACCTGCTCGCAGCTTCATCAGGGGTACTCTGTCCGTGTAAATACCAAGTTTAAACAGAAGCCATATTCAGAATAGGAGTCGCAGATATTTCCGACAGAAAGACGATGCTGCATGACCCATCCAGCACGCGTCACCCCGGAAGTGACGCATGTGTTTCAGGTGACGCGGTCAATGCTAGTTCATTAGTTTTTTGGTATACCAGTCATAAATATTTATCTGCTTTTGATGTTTATGCATATTTTTTATGTGACTGACTGATATTGGACTACAACTTTTATCCATCCACTTTAACCCTGTGTCCACTGACACCGTGTGACTGTTTATCCAATCTGATCCTCTCTAGATAGCCCGGTGGAACACATTGTCTGCGTCACCTGGAACCCTTGCATCACTTCCGGTCAATTGGTGGAACTCATTATTCAGATTCACGCGTCGCTTCCGGGGTGACGCATGCTGGACGGATCATGCGACATTGCCTGTCTGCAAAAAAATCACCTGCAGCTCCTATCTCATTATGGCTTCTATTTAAACTTGTCATATACAAAAGCAGAGTACCTATGATGAAACTGCCGGCAGGCAGCAATATACATGGGGACTTGTCTGCTCAGGTTCTTACTTTAACCTAGGTATGTGTTATTCCATGTCTGTATTTATGTGTAAATAATCTTTCCTATCTACAAATTTTGTGGCACTTTTTGCTTTATATATTCATATTTACATAAGTGTCAGATATTGAAACATTATTGCTATTATCTTTACTCCATGTATTTTTTGACTATAACTATTTAAATTTATTTAAATATACAAAATATTGCTGTAATTACCTGAGGTACTGGGGTTTATATGTATTTAGCTGTGCAGACACAACTGCTGGTGGTTCTGGGGGCACCGGGGATGTGACAGGTTCCCTTTAATTTTGTGGTACTGTCTGTATTCATGGGTCAGCTTTTTGGTATTTCATTTCAGCTAGATATTTTTTCTAGCATTTATATTTAAAGTGAGCATGACAGCTGATAAATGCTACCCGATCTATGATTTCAGAGTCAAACATAGCTGGCTGAGATCACACAGCCAGTGCCTGATACATGCTCCCCTTGGATTGGGCAGCATGTAAAAGCTGTCAGATTAACATTAAGTCTGGCCTAGGGTCTTTATTTGTTTAGTGGGTGTGCTCTCCAATCTGTAGCTGTTTCTGTAGCCCATATTTATTTTACAGTCTGTTTTGGAGCTTATATTATTTAAGACCAGTTATCGTAAGGGAAACTGTATTTTACGGTCTATTTTATTACCCTTATACACCAAAACTTTACAGCAGAAAACTGGCATAAAAGCTTTGAAAAGTCATACATTTATTGCACAAAGTGAGATTGCACAAAACGTTTGCAATTTTTGGCAAGTTCACACCTTTTTCACTCAGCTCTGACAAATTATGCAGAACTTGGATGAGGGGTGTGATGGGATGTGGCAACCACAATCATCAAATTATTGAGGAGAGGTGACATACATTACTTCATAGATCTTACTCTAGTCCTCAAATGAGGTAAGATTTGTGGGGAGGAACACACCACTTCAAACCTCTCCTGATTCTTTAAGAAGTGCGTGCATTTTAAAAAATCAAGCAGTTCACACTCCACCATGCTTTCTCATGAAAAATGAGAGTGAAAAACACCAGCCTTGGTGAAGTGGGGCCTCTAAGTTTAAGTTGAAATCTGCTCTTCGTCTACATTTTGGACTGCTTTCTGAGTTTTCTAGACTTATTTTGAAGTCTATTTTTAATCTGTGGTCTAGTGTGAAGCCTATATTTAATCGCTGATCTAGTCTAAAGTATACAGTATGCAGAGATACTTCAAGAATTGTTGGTCCTAAAACATCAGATGTTGTCATTTTTTTAATTGTTTCCTAGATGAGCTTTTAGTGAATTTTTGATCCTGGGTACTTTTGGTATTCAAATACCATTACATATTATAGTTATAGCAAAGGGTATTGGAATTATCTAAATCTCATACCCACTGCTTCTTTTCATGTTGTCTAAATGTATCAGTGGTGATTTTTTAAAATCTGCAATGCCAATCTCTAATGCGGTAAATATGCATTATATTTGCGGATTTTTTCCACAGACTTGAATGAGATGCAAAAAATTAGCAGATAAAAAGTAATATGCATTTTTAGTGTGTTCTAGCTGCTGAAACCTCCTGAAAATGTATTCAATCTGCACATGACTTTATCAATAAAGATTTAGAAAAGTTAGGTAACTGGACGTTTCCAAAACAAAGCAGGTTTTTTTTTAAAACTTGACATGCCAAAAGATGACATAAACAGCAGCAGGAAAAAAGGTAATAAAAACACAATTAACAATTCACACTCAAAAATACTATGAAAAAAAAAACACAAGTAACCTACGTAGCTATTTGGGGTAGGAATGCTGAAAAAATTTAGCATCATCAAAAACACACCAAATACTCATCATGGGGATTTAGTTTTCGGATTAGCAGATAATTTGAAGGTTACATTAGATGTTTTAAATCAATAGGATGACAAGGAAATGTGAGTGGGACCTGTTCCCTTCCCGACCTGTGACACAGCGTATGCGTCATGAAAGTCGGTGGCAATCCGACCTATGACGCATACCCTGTGTCATGAATTCAAAGCCCCCCTGCGGGTCGGGTGACCGGGGTCAATGAAATGTCACCTGACCCGCAGATACAGGGGGCTTTGTAATTCACCACAGGGGGCGTGGCTTCGCCCCCACGTGGCTACGATCGCTCTGATTGGCTGTTAAAAGTGAAACAGCCAATCAGAGCGATAGTAATATTTCATCAATGAAAATTGATGAAATATTACAATCCAGCCATGGCCGATGCTGCAGTAGCATCGGACATGGCTGGAGACACCGATTTGACCCCCCCCACCGGTGTCATCATCTGTCATCATCTGCCCCCCCTCCCATTCCCTTCGCTCCCCGCCAGCTTCCGATCCTCCCCTCACCCACTCTCACCGCCCCGGCACCTTCCAAGTCCCCCCGTCGCTCCCGGTGTCTGGCGGGTCCGGTTCATGGGCGCCGCCATCTTAGAAAATGGCGGGCGCATGCGCAGTGCGCCCGCCTGAATCTGCCGGCTGCAGATTCCATTATTTCATTTTGATCACTCTCAGAGTGATCAAAATGAAATAAAAAGTAAATGAACCCCCCGATTATCACCCCCATAGGTAAGCAGAACTAGTAAAATAAAGAAAATATTTTTATTTTTCCATCAGGGTTAGGGTTAGGGTTGGAAAGAGGGTTAGGGTTAGGGTTAGGGTTGGAATGAGGGTTAGGGTTAGGGTTGGAAAGAGGGTTAGGGTTGGAAAGAGGGTTAGGGTTGGAAAGAGGGTTAGGGTTGGAAAGAGGGTTAGGGTTAGGGTTGGAAAGAGGGTTAGGGTTGGAAAGAGGGTTAGGGTTGGAATTAGGGTTAGGGTTGGAAAGAGGGTTAGGGTTGGAAAGAGGGTTAGGGTTGAAAAGAGGGTTAGGGTTGGAAAGAGGGTTAGGGTTGGAATTAGGGTTAGGGTTGGAAAGAGGGTTAGGGTTGGAAAGAGGGTTAGGGTTGAAAAGAGGGTTAGGGTTGAAAAGAGGGTTAGAGTTAGAATTAGGGTTAGGCTTGTGGTTAGTGTTATGGTTAGTGTTGGGGTTAGGGGTGTGTTGGGGTTAGGGTTAGGGTTGGGATTAGGGCTAGGGATGTGTTGGGGTTAGGGTTGTGGTTAGGGGTGTGTTGGGGTTAGGGTTGGAGTTAGAATTGAGGGGTTTCCACTGTTTAGCCACATCAGGGGGTCTCCAAACGCGACATGGTGCAACCTTTGATTCCAGCCAATTTTGCGTTCAAAAAGTCAAATGGTGCTCACTCCCTTCCAAGCCCCGACGTGTGCCCAAACAGTGGTTTACCCCCACATATGGGGTATCAGCGTACTCAGGAAAAATTGCACAACAACTTTTGGGGTCTAATTTCTCCTGTTACCCTTGGGAAAATAAAAAATTGGGGGCTAAAAAATTATTTTTGTGGAAAAAAAATGTTTTTTTTCATTTTCATGTCTCTGCATTATAAACTTCTGTGAAGCACTTGGGGGTTGAAAGTGCTCACCATACATCTACATAAGTTCCTTGGAAGGTCTAGTTTCCAAAATGGGGTCACATGTGGGGGGTTTCCACTGTTTAGGCACATCAGGGGCTCTGCAAACGTAATGACGACTGCAGACTATTCCATCAAGTCTGCATTTCAAAACGTCACTACTTCCATTCCGAGCCCTGACGTGTGCCCAAACGATGGTTCCCCCACACATATGGGGTATCAGCGTACTCAGGACAAACTGGACAACAACTTTTGGGGTCCAATTTATCCTGTTACCCTTGTGAAAAAAAAAATGCGGGCTAAAAATCATTTTTTTTGAGGGAAAAAAATGATTTTTTATTTTCACGGCTCTGCGTTATAAACTTCTGTGAAGCACTTGGGGATTCAAGGTGCTCACCATACATCTAGATAAGTTCCCTGGGGGGTCTAGTTTCCAAAATGGGGTCACTTATGGGAGGTTTCTACTGTTTAGGCACACAGGGGCTCAGCAAATGTAACATGACGCCCGCAGACCATTCCATCAAAGTCAGCATTTCAAAATGTCACTACTTCCCTGCTGAGACCCAACGTGTGCCCAAACAGTGGTTTCCCCCCACATATGGGGTACCAGCGTACTCAGGACAAACTGGACAACAACTTTTGGGGTCCAATTTCTCCTGTTACCCTTGTGAAAATAAAAAATTGCGAGCTAAATATTCATTTTTTGAGGAAAAAAAAAGATTTTTTTATTTTCATGGCTCTGCGTTACAATCTTCTGTGAAGCACTTCGGGGTTCAAGGTGCTCACCACACATCTAGGCAAGTTCCTTATGGGGTCTAGTTTCCAAAATGGGGTCACTTGTGGGGGGTTTCCACAGTTTAGGAACATCAAGGGCTCTGGAAATGTAACATGATGCCAGCAGACCATTCCATCAAAGTCAGCATACCAAAACGTCACTACTTCCCTTCCGAGCCCTGACGTGTGGCCATACAGTGGTCATCCCCCACATATGGGGTATCAGCGTACTCAGGACAAACTAGACAACAACTTTTGGGGTCCAATTTCTCCTGTTACCCTTGTGAAAAAAAAAATTGCGGGCTAAAATTCATTTTTTTTGAGGGAAAAAAATGATTTTTTATTTTCACGGCTCTGCGTTACAATCTTCTGTGAAGCACTTGGGGGTTCAAGGTGCTCACCACACATCTAGATAAGTTCCTTGGGGGGTCTTGTTTCCAAAATGGGGTCCCTTGTGGGGGGTTTCTACTGTTTAGGCACACAGGGGCTCAGCAAATGTAACATGATGCCCGCAGACTATTCCATCAAAGTCAGCATTTCAAAATGTCACTACTTCCCTTCCGAGCCCCGACGTGTGCCAAAAGAGTGGTTCCCCCCACATATGAGGTATCAGCATACTCAGGACAAACTGGAAAACAACTTTTGGGGTCCAATTTATCCTGGTACCCTTGTGAAAACAAAAAATTGCAGACTAAAAAATTTTTTTTTAGGAAAAAAAAAGATTTTTTATTTTCACTGCTCTGCATTATAAACTTCTGTGAATCACCTGGGGGTTCAAAGTGCTCACTATGCATCTAGATAAGTTCCTTAGGGGGTCTAGTTTCCAAAATGGGGTCATTTGTGGGGGAGCTCCAAAGTTTAGGCACACTGGGGATCTCCAAACACGACATGGTGTCCGCTAACGATTGGAGCCAATTTTCATTTCAAAAAGTCAAATGGCGCTCATTCCCTTCTGCGCCCTGCCGTGCACCCAAACAGTGCCCCCCCCCACATATGGGGTACCAGCGTACTCAGGACAATCTGGACAACAACTTTTGTGGTCCAATTTCTCCTGTTACCCTTGTGAAAATAAAAAATAGCGTGCTAAAAAATCATTTTTGAGGAAAAAAAAATTATTTGTTATTTTCACTGCTCTATGTTATAAACTTTAGTGAGGCACTTGGGGGTTCAAAGTGCTCACTACACATCTAGATAAGTTCCTTAAGGGGTCTAGTTACCAAAATGGTGTCATTTGCGGGGGAGCTCCAATGTTTAGGCACACAGGGGCTCTCCAAACGCGACATGGTGTCCGATAACGATTGGAGCTAATTTTCCATTCAAAAAGTCAAATGGCGCTCCTTCCCTTCCGGGCCCTGCCCTGCACCCAAACAGTGGTTTATGACCACATATGAGGTATTGGTATGCTCAGGAGAAATTGCCCAACAAATTTTAGGATCCATTTTTTCCTGTTGCCCATGTGAAAATGAAAAAACTGAGGCTAAAAGATAATTTTTGTGAAAAAAAAGTACTTTTTTTTTTTTACAGATCAATTTGAGAAGCACCTGGGGGTTCAAAGTGATCACTATGCATCTAGATAAGTTCCTTGGGGGGTCTAGTTTCAAAAATGGGGTCACTTGTGGGGGAGCTCCAGTGTTTAGGCACACAGCGACTCTCCAAACGCGACATGGCAACCGCTAAATATTCCAGCATATTTTCCATTCAAAAAGTCAAATGGTGCTCCTTCCCTTCTGAGCCCTGCCGTACGCCCAAACAGTGGTTTATGACCACATATGAGGTATCGGTGTACTCAGGGGAAATTGCCCAACAAATTTTAGGATCCATTTTATCCTGTTGCCCATGTGAAAATGAAAAAATTGATGCTGAAAGGAAATTTGTGTTGGAAAAATTAAAATGTCCATTTCTTCCTTCCACATTGCCTTAGCTGTTGTGAAACACCTGAAGGGTTAATAATCTTCTTGAATGCGGTTTTGAGTAGCTTGAGGGGTGCAGTTTTTAGAATGGTGTCACTTTTGGGTATTTTCTACCATATAGACCCCTCAAAGTGACTTTAAATGTGAGGTGGTCCCTAAAAAAAATGGTTTTGTAAATTTTGTTGTAAAAATGAGAAATCGCTGGTCAACTTTTAACCCTTATAACTTCCTAACAAAAAAATATTTTGCTTCCAAAATTGTGCTGATGTAAAGTAGACATGTGGGAAATGTTATTTAGTAACTATTTTGTGTCACATAACTCTCTAGTTTAGCAGAATAAAAATTCAAAATTTGAAAATTGCGAAATTTTCAAAATTTTCGCCAAATTTCTGATTTTTTCACAAATAAACGCAAAAATTATCGACCTAAATTTACCACTAACATGAAGCCCAATAAGTCACGAAAAAACAATCTCAGAATCGCTAGGATGCGTTGAAGCGTTCCAGAGTTATTACCTCATAAAAGGACACTGGTTAGAATTGCAAAAAATGGCCAGGTCATTAAGGTCAAAATAGGCTGGGTCATGAAGGGGTTAAAGAAGGGCCACAAAATAAGGGCCCCGTCACACTGCTGAGTCACTAGTTTTGTGACGCAACAGCGATCTCACCATCGTTGATGGAAAGCCCTGGACATTTTTGGGGTCGCTGGTCTCCCGCTGGTCAGCACTCATCGCTGCATGTGACAGGCAGGAGACCAGCGACCAGGAGCTGGTAACTAAGGTATACATCAGGTTTCTAAGGGGGCGCGCTATGCTTAGAAACCCGATGTGTACCTTAGTTACCAGCGCGCTGATGCAGGGAGCTGGTAACCAAGGTACACATCGGGTTTCTAAGTGACGCACGCCCCTTAGAAACCTAATGTGTACCTTAGTTACCAGCTCCCTGCATCAGCGCGCTGGTAACTAAGTACACAGCAACGCCGCGCACTGGGCATCGCTGGTGAAGCTGTCTATTTGACAGCTCACCAGCGATCATGTAGCGACTCACCAGTGATCCTGACACGTTGATATCATCGTCGGGATCGCTGGTGAGTCGCTATGTGTGACGGGGCCCTAAGAGTTGTTGATGCTCAACAGGCTGGACATTATTACACAGCCATCTCTTAAACCAATCCCTAGGCAAATTGTGTACTAATCAAGGAAATGAAAGACCATTGTTGCCCTCCCCAGGAGTTTTTGACCAACATAGATTCCTCCAAGAGCAAAGTGTATAATGTTCTAACAGGTCATAAAGAAACCCAAGGTACTTTGTAACATCTAAACATACCTAATGTTAAAGTTCATTAGTTCATCATCAGAAGCATACTGAACAACATTGTTGTGCATGGCATAATTACAAGTAGAGAACCATTGTCTCGAAAAACATTGCTGTCTGTTTGCATTTTGCTAAAGATCACCTGCACAAGTTAGAAGGGTACTGGAACAATGTCTTGTGGATGGATGTGACCAAGTAAGAGCCTTTTGATTAAAATGAAAAGTGTTGTGTTGGGAGAAAGAAAAATACTGCATTACTGCATAAAAACTTCAAACTATCTGTGAAACATGGTGATATAATGGTTTTGGCTTGTTTTGCTTCCTTTGAGCAAACACAGTTTGGCATTATTGAATTTTGAATTACAGCATCGAATTCTAAAAAAGTGCCAGGACATCCGTCCCTGAGCTGAATTATGGGGAGGAGGACCCCCATATAGTGATTGGGCCGGAATCAAGGGGACCGCCATCAGGGTTCCTGAAGGAATCACACCAGGGGGACGACAAAGGGAGAGACACGCCTAAGAGTGTCAGGGCAACAGGGGGTGGGGCTAGGATAAAAGGAGCAGGGGACGCACTCAGGTGTCAGTGGACAGAGAGCCGGACAACAGGCAGGAAGTCGTGTGAGAGAGAGGACCGAGGGAGCAGACGGTGTGTTCTGGAGAGACCGACAGGGGTCTCTGAAAGGAAAGCTGCGCACTCACCGACAAGTGACATGTGAGGGACTTTGACTGGCGGCCGCTCCCCTCATACGGTCGCATACAGCCACCCCCGCTGTTTCCCTGCCTGCTGTGACAAGCCCGCGACCTCCAGTGACTGCTGCGACTACAGACCATTCCGTTACAGCGGTCAGGACACTGCCCCCCTGCCTTCTCCCCCAGTTGCGGCCCTGTCATCACCGGAAAATGACGCGATCCCGCTACAGGCTGCCGTAGAGTCCCCCGTCTGGTTTGCTAAGGGACCCTGAGCAGAGGTTGGTGAACGGTTATATTTTGAGACTGCGTCATAACCCCGCGGTGAGAGGAGAGCCGCAAGGAGACTCCTGTTGCGCCCATTGGCACAGTTTCTTCAGGGCCTGTTGCACCCCACCGTCATTGCTTCTTCAGGGCCTGTTGCGCCTCACCGTCATTGTTTCTTCAGGGCTGTTGCACCCCACCGTCATCGTTTCTTCAGGGCCTGTTGCGCCTCACCGTCATCATTTCTTTCGGGCCTGTTGCGCCCCACCATCATCGTTTCTTCAGGGCCTGTTGCACCCCACCAGCATCGTTTCTTCAGGGCCTGTTGCGCCCCACCGTCATTGTTTCTTCAGGGCCTGCTGTGCCCCACCGGCATCGTTTTTTCAAGGGCCTGTCAAGCCCAGCTCCATCCCAGAATATCAAGGCGTCAAGGCAGCCGCATCAGCGACCTCTACGCGGCCACGCCTGTGATCCTGACAGACCCCTGGAAGGATAAGTTTATTATAAGAGATAAGGAACCCCCAGTTTGGTCATACGTAGCCTATAGCACCCGGGCCAACCGGGTTTGTCGCATTACCCATAAGAAAGTGTTGTTAGGTTTGTTGAGTCCCTGCATGGACTGGTTGCTGTTAATACTTTTTGTTTGCTCAATATAGCCCCAGCGGCTACAGTTTATAAAAGTTATATCCACAAACCACACTCAGTCTGGTGTCTCATCACTGCATCCTGCGGAATCTGCTCTGACCCTACAGAATCTTAAGAGAATGTGGGTGTTAAAGACAACAGCCCAAAACACACAAGTTGTTCTACAAAAGAATGTTTGAAGAAGAATAAAGTTAAAGTTTCATAATGGCAAAGTCAAAATCCTGATTATAGAAATGGTTGCAAGGACCTGAAACCAGCAGTTCTTGGGACAAAACCCATCCACATAACAGAGTTGAAACAGTTTTATAGTTTGGACTGAGCTAAAATTCCTCCAAACTGATGTGCAAGAATAATAAATAAATACCTGAAATTTTTATATGAAGTTATTGCTGCACAATGGGTCACACCAATTTCCAAAAGCAAAGGTTTGTAATATTGGATTATTTTCCTAATATCAAAAATTACAAAGTCTAATATTTTTTACTCATTTGTTTGATTTGGTTCTCTATATTTTCTTTAAGGACTGGGTGAAAATTTTATGTAGTTTTCAGTCAAATTTATGCAGGAATATGAACAATTCTGAAGGATTCCCAACCTAACAGATGCCACTGTATTTATTCTGATTTCTGTATTTAGGTAGTCTGGTCTGAGGCCTACTTACTTTTGGATCTTTTTGCTATTACGGTCCATATTATTTGGGTTCTTTTTCTGATGTCTGGTCCAAATATGAATATGGAGTCTGTATTATTTTTGACGTTTGGTCTAGAGTTTGTATTTATTCTGGCGTCTGTATTTCCAGTGGGTACGAAAAGTTTTCATACCCTTTTACATTTTCACTCTTTGTTTCATTGCATCCTTTTGGCAAATTCAAAAAAAGTTCATTTTTTCTCTTTAATGTACACTCTGCACCCCATCTTGACTGAAAAAAACAGAAATGTAGAAATTTTTGCAAATGTATTAAAAAAAGAAAAACTGAAATATCACATGGTTATAAGTGTTCAGACCCATTGCTCAGACACTCATATTTAAGTTGCATGCTGTCCATTGCCTTGTGATCCTCCTTGAGATGGTTCTACTCCTTTATTGGAGTCCAGCTGTGTTTAATTAAACTGATAGGACTTGATTTTTAAAGGCACACACCTGTCTATATGAGACCTCACAGCTCAGCGTGCATGTCAGACCAAATGAGAATCATGAGGTCAAAGGAACTGGCTAAGGAGCTCAGAGACAGAATTGTGGCAAGGCATACATCAGGTTAAGGTTGCAAAATAATTTCTGCAGTACTCAAGGTTCCTAAGAGCACAGTGGCCTCCATAATCCTTAAATGGAAGAAGTCTGGGACCTCCAGAAGTCTTCCTAGACCTGGCCTTCCAGACAAACTGAGCAATCTTGGGAGAAGGTCCTTGGTGAGAGGTAAAGAAAAAACCCAAGATCACTGTAGCTGAGCTCCATAGATGCAGTAGGGAGATGGGAAAAAGTTCCACAAAGTCAACTATTATTGCAGCACTCCACCAGTCAGGCTTTAATCGCAGAGTGGCCCAACAGAAGCCTCTCCTCAGTGCAAGACTTATGAAATCCTGCATAGAGTTTGCTAAAAAATACATGAAGGACTCCCAGAATATGAGAAATAAAATTCTCAGGTCTGATGAGATGAAGATAGAACTTTTAGGTGATAAGTCTATGCAGTATGTGTGGAGAAAACCAGGCACTGCTCATCACCTGCCCAGTACAATCCCAACAGTGAAACATGGTGGTAACAGTAGTATGCTATGGGGTTGTTTTTCAGCTGCATGGACAGATTGACTGGTTGCAATTGAGTGAAGCATGAATGCAGCCAAGAACAGAAATATCCTGGATGAAAACCTCTTCCAGAGTGCTGTGGACCTCAGACTTGGTCAAAGGCTCCCTTTCCAACAAGACAATGACTCTAAGCACACAGTTAAAATAACAAAGGAGTGGCTTCAGAACAACTCTGTGACCATTCTTGACTGGCCCAGCCAAAGGCCTGACCTAAACCCAATGGAGCATCTCTAGAGAGAGCTGAAAATGGCTGCCACCAACGTTCACCATCCAACCTGACGGAACTGGAGAGGATCTGCAAGCAAGTGTCCAAAATGTTAAATATCACAAAAACTGACATATAGGGTAAAATGCCCGAAAGAATGCACAGCCATAAAATTGTTAGCAGTGTGAAGCGTCCTCTGCCGTCTTGAAAGTTGACGTAACTGAAAGCCATCAAATCACTTTCCACCCAGAAAACCCGTGAAGAGCAGTTCCTCATTGAGACCTGTAGGGGTAGGGGCAGTAGAATTAAGAGCAAATATCCAACTTTCAAAGGCATGTAGTATACCTCGGCCATACCATGTACTGGCCTTGATTTACTAAGCCTCCCGGGAGATGCGCATGCGCCTTAGGGTTGTGTTCCATAAAGACAGCATGCGTCTCACCTTATGCAGGCGCTATAATTACATGGGGTATCACGTTTGCACATCTGATCCGGCTATTGCTATAGTGCGTTTCAAGGTACGCAGTGTGCGCTCCACTGCATGCATGCGCACACGGCTTTGCCCGTTTTGTGACTTCCATTGGGTGCCATTTCCAATTCTGCCCGCCGACGGACACCAGACGGTAATCTAGGCGATTTTATACAGGTATTTATACCTCTCTGGCCATTATAACAGCACTTCCCCTGACAAAGCCGTACAGGTTACGGTGATATGTTTGGGTTTGCTTTGTGGGACTTCCTTATATGCCCTTTCTCTTGGGTATTGCTCTTTTGCTGAATTTTTCTCTTAGGACTCCTATGTAAGTCTCCTCTTAGCACTTTCATTATGTAGTTGGTGGCTCATTATTATATCAATGATACCACACCCTTTTTCCTAGTATAGTTTGTGTGATGGAGGTTCTTGCCATTATATCTGTGCTGTCTATTACGGCTGTGAGGGTCCTTATTGTTAAAAAGAGTTGTGTTATATTTTGGCTTTTGTAAGTCTGCAGCAGGGAGCCTACCCGCTTTATTCTTATACACAGCCCCTGCCTTCCCTGGAGCTGTATGTTTTAGATACACTCTATTTGGTGTGTACAGCTCAACAGAAGGTTAATTTAGGGCAGTGTGCTTTGGCATTGTGTATTTATGGGGCATTATGGTTGTTATACCCACAATTGGTTTTTCATTATGTTTTATGTTCTTATGTTGTATTTTGTGCCAAATAAAGTTATATATGTTTTACTATTTTCAGAAGTTGTGTGCATATTTACAGTAGTGCTTTTTCACTTGCTTTATTGACCTATCTTTGACTAATGGTTGAAGCCACTTTGAGGGATCTATATGATAGAAAATACCCAAAAGTGAAACCATTCTAAAAACTTCACCCCTCAAGGTGCTCAAAACCACATTCAAGAAGTATATTAACCCTTCAGGTGCTTCACAGGAATTTTTTGAATGTTTAAAAAAAATGAATGTTTAACTTTTTTTCACAAAAAAAATACTTCAGGTCCAATTTTTTTATTTTACCAAGAGTAACAGGAGAAATTGTACCACAAACGTTATTTTGCAATTTGTTCTGAGTACATTGATTCCTGATATTTGGGGGAAACCACTGTTTGGGTGCATGGCAGAGTTTGGATGGGAGGGAGCGCCATTTGACATTTTCAATGCATAATTGGCTGGAATTGAGATCGTACACCATGTCGCGTTTGGAGAGCCCCTGATGTGCCTAAACAGTGGAAACCCCCCATAAATGAGACCATTATGGAAACTAGACCCCCCAAGGAACTTATCTAGATGTGTGGTAAGAACTTTGAACCCCCAAGGGCTTCACAGAAGTTTATAACGTACAGCCGCAAAATTAAAAAAGTCATATTTTTTCACAAAAATGATCTTTTCACTCCCAATTTTTATTTTGCCAAGGGAAACAGGACCCCAAAAGTTATTGTTCAATTTGTCCTGAGTATGTTCATACACCATATGTGGGGGTAAACCACTGTTTGGGCGCATGCCAGAGCTTGAAAGGAAACGAGCGTTGTATGACTTTTTAATGCAAAATTGGCTGAAAATGCGATCAGACGCCATGTCGCGTTTGGAGAGCCCCTGATGTGCCTGAACAGTGGAAATCCCCCTCAAGTGACCCCATTTTGGAAACTAGACCCTCGAAGGAACTTATCTAGATGTGTGGTGAGCACTTTGAATCCCAAGTGCTTCACAGAAGTTTATAACGCCCGGGCATGAAAATAAGATAATCATATTTTTTCCACAAACATGATCTTTTAGTCACCAATTTTTTTTATTTTCCCAAGGGTAACAGGAGAAATTGGACCCCAAAAGTTGTTGTCCAATTTGTACTGAGTATGCTGATACCCCATATGTGGGAGTAAACTCGGAAGGGAAGTAGTGACGTTTTGGAACGCAGACTTTAATGGAATGGTCTGCGGGTGTCATGTCGCGTTTGGAGAGCCCCTGATGTGCCTAAACAGTGGAAACCCCCCACAAGTGACCCTATTTTAGAAACTAGCCCCCCCCAAGGAACTTATCTAGATATTTAGTGAGCACTTTGAACCCCAAAGTGTTTCACAGAAGTTTATAACGCCCAGGCGTGAATATAACAAAATCATATTTTTTCAACAAACATGATCTATTAGTCCCCAATTTTTTTTATTTTCCCAAGAGTAACAGGAGAAATTGGACCCCAAAAGTTGTTTCTCAATTTGTCCTGAGTACACTGATACCCCATATGTGGGAGTAAACTATTGTATGGGCACACATCGGGGCTCGGAGGGGAAGTAGTAAGGTTTTGGAATGCAGACTTTGATGGAATGGTCTGCGGGTGTCATTTCACATTTGGAGAGAAACTGATGTGCCTAAACAGTGGAAACCCCACACAAGTGACCCATTTATGGAAACTAGCCCCCCCAAGAAGCTAATCTAGATGTGTGGTGGGCACTTTGAACCCCCAAGTGCTTCACAGAAATTTATAACCTAAAGCCATAAAAATAAAAAAATCATATTTTTTACACAAAAAATATATTTTGCCCCCAATTTTTTATTTTTCCAAGGGTGACAGGAGAAATTGGACCCCAAAAGTTGTTGTTCAATTTGTCCTGAGTTGGCTGATACCCCATATGTGGGGGTAAACCACTGTTTGGGTGCATGGCAGAGCTTGGAAGGGAAGGAGCACCATTTGACTTTTTCAACGCAGAATTGGCTGGAATTGAGATCAGACACCATGTCGCGTTTGGAGAGTCCCTGATGTGCATAAAAAGTGGAAACCCCCAATTTTATCTCCAACCCTAACCCCAACATACCCCTAACCCTAATCCCAACTCTAGCCCTAACCCTAGCCCTATCCCTAGCCCTATCCCTAACCCTAACCCTAATGGAAAAATGGAAATAAATACTTTTTTTAATTTTATTATTTTTCCCTAACCAAGTGGGCGATAAATGGGGGGCTTTGATTTACTATTTATAGCGGGTTTGGCAGCTGTCACACACTAAAAGGTGCTTTTTATTGCAAAAAATCATTTTTGCATCATCACATTTTGAGAGCTATAATTTTTCCATATTTTGACCCACAGAGTCATGTGAGGTCTTATTTTTTGCGGCACGAGGTGATGTTTTTATTGGTACCATTTTCAGGCACATAATATTTTTTGTTCGCTTTTTATTCCGATTTTTGAAACGCAGAATGAACAAAATTCAGCAATTCATGAATTTCTTTTTTGGGGGGGCGTTTACACCATTCCGCGTATGGTAAAATTGATAAAGCAGTTTTATTATTTTAGTTAGTATGATGACAGCGATACCTCATTTAGATTTTTTCATGTTTTGGTGCTTTTATACAATAAAAACAATTTTATATAAAAAATAATTATTTTTGCATCGCTTTATTCTGCGAGCTATAACTTTTTTCATTTTTTGCTGATAATGCTGTATAGTGGCTCATTTTTTTGCGGGACAAAATGACATTTTCAGTGGTGTCATGTTTGTTTATGTCCGTCTTTTTTATCGTGTGTTATTACACTTTTTGTTCGGTGGTATGATGATAAAGCATTGTTTTTTGCCTTTTTTTTTTAAGGGGTTCACTAAAGGAGTCAACTAGTGGGACAGTTTTTATAGCACGGGTCGCTATGGACACGCGACAATAAATATGTATACTTTTATTGTTTTTTTATTTACAAAAAAAGAATTTATTAGGGAATATTTTTTTCTTTATTTAGGAATTTTTAAAAAAATATTTTTGCACATGTTGTTTTTTCTACTTTATTACTTTGTCCCAGTGTGGGACATTGCTATATAGTGTCAGATCGCTGATCTGACACCTTGCAGAGCACTGTGTCAGATCAGAGATCTGACAGGCAGTGCAGGTGGCTTCTTGGATCCAGGGGCCTGCAGGAAGGAGGCCCTTGTAACAGCACGAGCACATCACATTGTTCTGAGGGTCTCAGGGAAGCACGCAGGGAACCCCCTCCCTGCATGATGCTTCCATATGCCCCTGGAGGTTAATGTGCCATACCGCTGCTGGCACATAGTACCGGGTGTCAGCTGTGATAATCAGCTGACATCCGGCCGTGATCAGCTGGGCTCCCCCCATGAGCGCAGCTGATCGCGATGACTTACTATCCGGTCCACGGTCATACGGGCCCTGGTCTCCTGGACGGGATAGTACGTCATACGTTGGGAAGGGGCTAAAAACTGCACACCTCAAGTTACTCAAAACCACCTTCAAATGTTTATTAACCCTTCAGGTGCTTCAGTGGAATTTTTTTAATGTGGAAGGGAAAAAAAATAAACATTTACTTTTCTTTCACAAAAATTTTCCATTTTACCTAATTTTTTTTTTACTTTTGCAAGGGTAACAGGAGAAAATGAACCATACATTTGTTTGTGCAATTTCTCCTGACCTTGCCGATACTCCATATGTGGGTGAAACCTACTATTTGGGCATACGGCAGGGCTTGGAAGGGAAGGAGTGCCATTTGACTTTTTTGAATGTAAAATATGCTGGAATAATTAGTGGTTGCCATGTCGTGATTGGAGAGCCCCTGATTTGCCTAAACAGTGGAAGCCCCCAACAAGTGACCCCATTTTGGAAACTAGACCCCGTAGGAAACTAATTTAGATGTGTATTGAGCATCTTGAACCCACAGGTGCTCCACAGAAGTTTATAGCGTAGAGCCGTGGAAATAAAAAAAATCATATTTTTCCCAAATAAATCTTTTTTAGCTACAAATTTTGCATTTTCACAATGGCAAAAGGAGAAAATGGACCTCAAAGTTTGTTGTGCAATTTTTCCTGAGTTCACTGATACCCTATATGTGGTTGAAAACTACTTTTGAGGCACAGTGCAAAGCTCAGAATTGAAGTAGCGCCATATTACAGTGCTGATATTGCTGCACTTGTTTGCGGGTACCATGTTACATTGACAGTGCCCCATTTTATCCATTAAACTTCTCAATGAATTCATCTAGGGGTGCAGTGATTATATTGACACCATAGGTGTGTCACAAACTTTTATACCATTGGGCAGTGAAGAAAAAATAATTTACATTTTTACCACCAAGATTGTGTGATAGCCACAAGTTTTACATTTTCATACTGGGATATGGGTACATGGTACCAGAATTTGTCTCACTATTTCTGCTGAATGTAGAAATACCCCATATGTGGATGTACAGTACTAGTTACAGTATATCTGCACTGTACAATATCCGCAGTCCATGAAGAGATAAGGGAGGTGATCCAGGTGCTATTCCAGGAATGACCTTGAATAGATGGCAGCTGACCCCTAGGAGCAGATGGCTGGAATGTCCTGGAGGAAAGTCCAACAGATGCAGGCAGATAGAGAAGATGACAGGAATTGCAGGTGCAGACAGGACAGTCTGATGGAGGGATGAGCACTTGTGGGTGCAGCTGGCTCAGCTGCCGTTGAGGTGAGCACTGGTTGCTGCCATTGAGGTGAGCACTGGCGGGTGCAGCTGGCTCAGTTGCCATTAAGATGAGCATTGGCGGTGCAGCTGGCTCGTCTACCATTGAAGGAAGCACTGGCGGATGCAGCAGACTTAGCTACCGTTGAAGGAAGCACTGGTGGCTGCAGCAGACTGTGACGCTAGTACAGGGACCTGAGATCTGACAAGGAGGAAACTCAACATTTCACAGGCATCTCCATGTTGGATGAGGTGGTTTAAATAATAAGAGACCTACAGATATTGGCTCGGGACACTTTGGAGGAACACGTGCAGCCCCATTGAGAAAGAGGAAGTGTGTGCGTGTGCTCTAAGCACAGTGCCTGTAGACTTGCTAGGAGCGTGTGCACCCTGGGCAGCAGCAGACCTGGAAGGAACAGGACGGGAGCCTTGGCGGTGAGTAGACTGATGTCTCTGTAGGAAGAAAGGGACTGCAGGCAGAGATGCAAGTGCTACACACTGTTATCCGGCGCTCTAAGTTGACCACTTACTTTCGAGTTTCCATCTAAATCTCTGAGTGACGTGATTTGTATGAAACCCCGAATGATCCATTTACTATAGTGAGGCAGCAGAGTTACTCTGGACTTCGTTTGGCCTCTGTTCTGTGGTTTCCTTCTTTTCAGAAGTGCACAAAACTGTGACCAATGGCACTTTTATACAATCCTAAAAAGATGGACATCCCCGGATCACAGGTGCTATGGCTTCCACAGTGCCTCCATCTGCCTCATTATAGGGAATATTCCACCAGAGTTCTGTCTGAATCATGTATTTCAGAGATACACACGGAAACTCTGGTGTACGCACTCAGCGTAGAGCGCAGTATAAATGGGTGCCGATCCTTACTGCGATCTTTGGGAGGCAAATGAAAAAATCAACGGCATGTGAAGGTTTTTTTTTATACCGTTCCTCGTGCTGTATAAGTGATTAGGCAAATTTATTTTTCGGGTTGGTGCAATTACAGGGATATCAGATTTATATCCGGTTTTTATGTTTGGCTGATGTCACATACTAAAAGACGCTTTTTATTGCGAAAACTAGTTTTTGCGTCTCCATAATTTGAGAGCTATAATTTTTTCATATTTTGGCTGACAGAGTCATGTGAGGGCTTGTTTTTTGCAGGACGAGCTGTCGTTTTCATTGGTACCATTTTCGGGCACATGACATTTTTTGATCGCTTTATATTCTCATTTCTGGGTGACAAAATGAACAAAAACCAGCAATTCAGGAGTTTCATTCCTTTTTTTATAGCATTCTGCATGTGGTAAAATTGGTAAGAAAGCTTTATTCTTCGGGTCAGTATGAATACAACCACACCTCAGTTATATTTTTTTATGTTTTGCAACTTTTACACATTAAAAACTATTTTATAGAAAAAATAATTATTTTTTGCAATACTTTATTCCGAGAGCGATAACTTTTTTATGTTTCTGCTGATGGAGCTGTATGGCAGCTTGTTTTTTGCAGGGCAAGATGATGTTTTCAGTGGTACCATTTTTATTTACATCTGTCTTTGCGATCGCGTTTTATTGCACTTTTTTCTTGGCAGTATGATGATAAAGCATTGTGTTTTGACTCTATTTCTATTTTTTTATGGTGTTCACTGAAGGGGTTAACTAGTGGGACAGTTTTATAGATCGGTTGTGGCGATACCAAATATGTGTACTTTTATTGTTTTTTTATTTACATAAATAAATGTATTTATTGGTAAAACTAGATTATGGCCCGATGCTATCACATCGGGAGGATGCGATAGCATCACACCTCTTGCCATGTTAACCCTCAACACACACACTCCTCTCACCTTTCACCATCTCCACTCACTCTTTCACTCCACATACGACCCTTTCTCTCATTCCGTCTCTCATACTCACGCCGTCATCGCTGCTGCTCCACGATCCCCGACATCTTCCGCAGGCGCCATCCTGGATCCAGACGTTGTCCACGCCGACGACATGTTCTTGCGGCGACGCCATCTTGAGTATTGTGAAATCCCGCGATAATCAAGATGGCGTCGCCGGAAAAACATGTCGCCAGCATGGACGACGTCAGGATCCAAAATGGCGTCGGCGAAATCTCGCGAGTTTTCGCCGACGCCATTTTGGATCCTGACGTCGTCCTCACCGGCGACATGTTCTTGCGCCGACGCCATCTTGAGTATCACGGGATTTCGCCGATCCAAAATAGCGTCGCCGCAGGAACATGTCGCCGGCGTGGACAACGTCTGGATCCAGGATGGCGCCGGCGGAAGATCGTGGAGCAGCAGCGATGACGGCGTGAGTATGAGAGACGGAGTGAGAGAAAGGGTCGTATGTGGAGTGAAAGAGTGAGTGGACGTGAGTGGAGATGGTGAAAGGTGAGAGGAGTGTGTGTGTGTGTGTTGAGGAGTGGTGTGTTGAGGGTTAACATGGAAAGAGGTGTGCGGTGACGTCACCGGTTACAACTGGACGGAAGTTGTTACAACCGGAAGCTGCTTAGGGCATTTATTATTATAGATATTTTTTTTCTTTATTTGGGTATTTAAAAAAAAATATTTTTACACATTATCATATTTTTTTAACTTTATTACATTGTCCCAGTATGGGACATTACTATTTTACATCAGATCGCTCATCTGAAACTACACAGCAGAGAATCAGACCAGTGATCTGACAGGCATAGAAGGAGGCATGCCGGCGCTTGCTCTCAGCAGATGCTCACAAGCCACCTTCCCTGCAGGACCCAGAAGGAACCAACGGCCATCTTGGTGCTGGGGGTCTCCATGGAGGCAACCAAAGCAATGCGATCGCATCAAGTTGTTCTGGTGAGAATGCTTCGCTATGCCGTTGTCACTACTGACAGTGGCATTAGAGGGGTTAAATGCCCACGTGGGCATTGTGGGCATTGCTGCATGGTGTCAGCTCTCACATACAGCAGACACCCGCATGAGATCGCACCAGCACTCAGCGTGAGGCCGCCGCAATCACGGTGCCGTAAAAGTATTGCTCTGGGCACAATCGCACCTCCCACTTAGCAGTACTAATAACGGCGCATGTCACGAAGGGGTTAACCAATTTGGAATCCCAAGCCTCTTAATTCCCACAGCGCATCCCCCCTTCAAGTTTCCATTTTTCTATGTCTATTTAATGACTCTGAGGTGTGTATACTTTGTTTATATTTACTGCATGTACTGGCACTGTATTTTGGGGTACTGTCTAGGGGTTATTCTGAAGTTAGAATTTATTTTGGGCCCTGTTCTTATTTTCAGGTCTATTCACTCTGAGGTTCAGATTGGGAAATATTATTTTTTAATTTTCATAGCTCAGTATCATAAAATTCTGTGAAGCACCTGTGGAATCATCGTGCTCATCACACCGATGGATGAATTCATTGAGGGTGTAGTTTCTAAAATGTGGAAACTTGTGGGGGTTTCCATCGTTTAGGCATATCAGGGGTTCTGCAAATGTGACATGGTGTCTGCTGTCTTTTCCATCCAATTTTGCACTCCAAAAATGAAATGGTTCTCCTTCCTTTCTGAACCTTGCTATGCGCCTAAACAGTAGTTTTACACCACATATGTAGTATCGGCATTCTCAGCAGAAATTGTGCAGCAAATTGTATGGTCCATTTTTATCTTTATATTCATCTTTTAAACCTTATTAAAATGCAAAATTTATGGCCAAAACATGTTTGCGGGAAAAAGTTACATTTTGATTTTTTTCCTTCCACATTGCTTTAATCCAGTAAATCACGTAAAGGGTTAATAAACTTCTTAAATTTGGTTTTGAGCATTTAGAGGGTGAAGTTTAATATGGAGTCACTTTTTTGTATTTTCTGTCACATAGGCCTCTCAAAGTCACTTCAAATGTAACGTGGTCCCTAAAAAAATTGGTTAACTCTTTTAACTTCCTAATAAAAAAATAAGGTGTTAAAAATGATGGTGACGTTAATTTACATGTGGTAAATGTTATTGTTCAACTATTTTGTATGACATAACTACCGTATATACTCGTGTATAAGCTGACCTGTGTATAAGCCGACCCGTGTATAAGCCGACCCCCCTAATTTTGCCACAAAAAACTGGGAAAACATATTGACTCGCGTATAAGCCTAGGGCGAAAAATGCAGCAGCTACTGGTAAATTTCAAAAATAAAAATAGATACCAATAAAAGTAAAATTAATTGAGACATCAGCAGATTAAATGTTTTTGAACATCCATATTGAATCAGGAGCCCCATATAATGCTTCATACAGTTCATGATGGCCCCATAAGATGCTCCATATAAAATACACCGTGCACTCAGCTATAGTGTGAGCTTTTTGACACTATTCCAAAAAACCCTCAGGGGTCAAATGTTGCACACAGCTTAGAGAGTATCCCACATAAAGTCAATTAAAACATAACCTTTAATGAACCATTAAAAGGACATAACACACAAAAACATAACAAAAAAGTGCTCATGTGAACCAGTGCTCAATAAAAAATGGTTTGGTCTCACCATTGGTATTAGATATAGCATTCCAGCATCAGGGCGTATCCTGCTGGAGACAATCCACTCATGGGGAGCTGAGACATGGGAAAACCAGTGTTAATGTAAAGTATTCCCCTACACTCCCTGTCATTCCCCAGTGTTACTCCTGTCCTAACAAGGACAGGCCCCAAGTGGATCCTGTAGTGGACACCCCACTGATAACTCCCTACGCGTTTCTTCCCCAATGGTAGGAATTCATCAGGGGAGTCAAGTACACTCCATGATCCACTACAGGATCCACTAGGCCGAGAGGGGGACATTCAGCCAAAAAAAATGGGCTGAAAATCTGGGGTTATATGCGAGTATATACGGTATCTGGTTTAAGGGCAGAAAACTTAAAAGTTTGAAAATTGCAACACTTGTAATGTTTTGTAATCCCCTGTTGAAATCTTTGGCAAACACTGTAGCTTGCTAAATTCTAACTGTGTGTAATACGCACACTATTAGGACTCAGCTCTGCCAGCTCCGGCAGTCATCACATGCCACAAGTATGCGCTTTGCATACTTTTTTACGTGCCAACTAAAGTATAAGCTACTTCTCGCAGTTTTATATTCGTAGACGTGGCTAAGGGCCCGTCACACATAGCAATCTCACTAGCGAGATCGCTGCTGAGTCACAATTTTTGTGACGCAACAGCGATCTCACCAGCGAGTTCGCTGTGTGTGACAGCGATCAGCGACCGGCCCCCTGCCGGTATCGCTGATCACTGTAGGAAAGCCCTGGACATTTTTTTGATCGCTGGTCTCCCGCTGGCCAGCACGCATCGCTGCGTGTGACAGGCGGGAGACCAGCGATCAGCTGGTAGCTAAGGTAAACGTAGGGTTTCTAAGCATGGCGCTGTGCTTAGAAACCCGATGTGTACCTTAGTTACCAGCGCCCTGATGCAGGGAGCTGGTAACTAAGGTACACATCAGGTTTCTAAGTGATGCACGCCCCTTAGAAACCCGATGTGTACCTTAGTTACCAGCTCCCTGCATCAGCTCGCTGGTAACTAAGTACACAGCAACGCCGCGCGCTGCGTGTCGCTGGTGCTGATCGCCGGTGAAGCTGTCTGTCTGACAGCTCACCAGCTATCATGTATTGACTGACCAGCGATCCTGACACGTTGATATTGTTGTCGGGATCGCTGGTGAGTCGTTATGTGTGACGGGGCCCTAACTTTTGGTCACATGATTGCTGGAATCGGCAGTGCCGAATCCTAACAAAGCTTGTCAAAGATTTCACCAGGGTGAGAGATGATCACAAATATACACAGGATCACGATCTAGAAGTAACATTGTTAGTCAATGGCCACCTGACCAGAACACCATGAAATTTCCTCTACCTGTCAGAATACCTGATTAATATACCTGATGAAGACAATGATGTCATGCTTACACTCCACAAGTCTACATCATGCTATGGCTGTTAGGAGGGGAAGGAAAGGGAGGTGGGGAAGCCATTGCCCAATCTGACTAGGCCACTAAATCCTTGTCCCCGAGTCTGAGGCAGGTCTCCAGTCGCTTCTCTTTGCCCCTCTTTCTTAGACTGACAGGTCTCTTCTCATACACACATACTGAATTTTCAAAGTATGTTTTCTCTGAAATGCCCAAGAATTTTCTTAATTTCTTTTCGGGTGAATTTTTTTCCTGTTTTTTCATAATATTGTATGGTTAAATGAATGGTGTCAATAAAAACTAGAACTTACCATATATCACAAAAAACCAAACCCGTAAATAGCTGTTTCAATGGAGAAATAAAAAAGTTATGACTATTGAAAGAAGGGAATGAAAAAATGCAAACCTAAAAAGTCAAATTGACTGCAGTGGGAAGGGGTTACAGTAAAAGACGGGAGTATGTAAAGACCATGTCAGATGATCAATAGATATGATTCACTGTTTAATTCCAAAGGTAAAGGATAAATCCACACAAAAAGAGAGGCCCAAGTGCTAAAAACTACAGCAACCTTGTCACCGTCTAAGTGCTGATAATTAGAGATGAACGACTTTGCCTTTTTTCAGGTCGAGTCAGGTTTCATGAAACCCGACTTTCTCAAAAGTCGGGTCGAACGAAATCGGCCGATTATCGTGAAAAGTTGAAGGCCGAATGAAACACGAAACCCAATGCAAGTTAATGGGGAAGAAAAGTCGGCAGTGAGTGGAGGACAGGAAACACACCTACAATGCCCATTTTAATGCCAAAAACATCAATTCTTATTACTTAAGCTTGTCAACCTTAATTTACTTTATAATAATAGTTAGACATTGAAAACTGGGGGTTATTTGGCTAAAGTTGGGGGGGTAGGGCTGGCTCCAGATTTTCATGGGCCCAGGGCCAAAGAGTGTCAATGGGCTCCTTTAACACATGCCACAATTCATGATCCTCTGATACGGCAGAGAAATAGCCGTGTAGTACAATGAAAAATGCTTCACTTCTTACATTTCATGACTGATAGCCATTTTAAATTCTCCAATAGCTCCAAAAACGCACAGTATATTACTCCATACAGTATTATGGCCACCACATAGTGCACTATACAGAGTAATGAGGCCCATATATTTCTCCATAAAGAATCATTGGTCCCATATAATGTTTGAAACAGTATGTGATGAGCTCCACATAATGCTTCAGTATATGTTGGTCCCCATGGATGAAGCTCCACTGTGTTATGGGCCCAAATAATGCTCCATATATAATGGGCCCCATTTCTAATGCTCCAGTGCATAATGGGCCCTGTAAATGCTGCTCCAGTGTCTGATGTCCACCTTTGGAATGCTCCAGTGTATGGTGGGCCTCATATATCATTCTCCAGAGTATAGTGCTCCCCAAAAATAGCTGTCCCAACATTGAAAACAATTAAATAAGTCTCCTCGCTAGGGAAACCCCTTACTAGTCTGGACTCCTCGTCGTCCCCATCTTCCATCTCACTGCACTTGGACTGTTTAGGCAGAGGGCATACAGATGTGATGTCATCACGCTCTCTGACCAGAATGTCACTGTCAGGAAACGCGGAAGACGTCACGGCGATGGAGCAGGGAGTGGTAAGTATTTCAACTTTGCAAGTGCTGTGATCCTGAGCAAGCAGGGGGGGCCCACTCATTGTCGACGGTACTGGCACAAGGCCCCTCATAGTACGCCGGTGTGTCTGACGGTGGGTGTGCACTATGAGGGACCTTGTGCCAGTGCCATTGCCAAACAGTGTGCCCATCCACCTGTCCCGGGCAATGGCACTCGCACGGGTGTGTGCGCTAGGTGGTGACCCCGGCCCTGTGGGGGGAGGCAGCCCAGTTAGGGAGGTGGAAAAATTGGCATATGTTGATGTTGGACATTCAGCAGCTGCAAATGGAGTAATTGGAGAAGTCCACGGAACAGAGGACAAAAGCAAGCCATTTTTCTGGCAACCTACGTGTGAACAGGGTACTCTGAAACCCATGCATGGTTCATTTTAATGAAGGTTAGATCATCAACATTTTGGGTCAACAGAGGGGTCCTTTTTTCTGTCAGGATTGATCCAGCAGCACTGAAGACTCATTGAGATAATTCACTAGCAGCAGGGCAAGCGAGCTCCTGTAAGGCATATTGTGCCAATTCAGGCCAGGTGTCAAGTTTACTGGAACAATAGTCAAAGGGGAATGACCGGTGACAGAGAGCATCGATATGGGAGGAGAAGTAGTTTGTTACCATAGTTGACAACTGCTGTCTCCTGTCACTTTCGATCGATGCAGTATTACCAGTTATGTGAGCGGTACTTGAAAAATCAGTCCACAACATGGTCATGAAACCCCTGTGTCCAACCCCACTTTGGCTTTGTGCACCACGAACACCTCTTTCATGTTGCCACCTACGGCTTGTTGGAAAAACATCACCGCCGCTGTGTGCTGTTAATGCCTCAAACAAACGTTATACCAGAGTTGCTTGTTTGTTAGCCAATATTAGCTCTAGGTTCTCCTGTGGAATGATGTTTTGGAATTTGCCTTTATAGCGTGGATCCAGGATGCTGGTCAACCAGTAGTCGTCATCGTTCATCATTTTGGCAATGCGAGGGTCCCTTTTTAGGATCTTCAAGGCATGATCAGACATGTGGGCCAATGTTCCAGGTGTCAATGATGCACTGCGAGTGCTGGGTGGAGGAGCACTTTCTGGCAAATCCACATCCCTCCAGTCACGCACAAACCCTGTGCCTGACCTTGCCACGCCAACATTTTTTCTTGCCCCTGAGAAGCATCCTCCTCCCCAAAATAATCATCCCCATCATCTTCCTCCTCCTCTTCCACTTCTTCCTCCTCCTCATCCACGAGATTGCCCTGACCAGAAAATGGCTGACTGTCATCAAGGCTTCCCTCCTCCTCTTCCTCCTCAGCTGCAGATGCCTGCTCCTTAATGTGCGTCAAAGTTTGCATGAGCAGACGCATAAGTGGGATGCTCATGCTTATGATGGCGTCATCTGCGCTTACCAGCTGTGTGCATTCCTCAAAACACTGAAGGACTTTACAGAGGTCTTTCAGCTTCGACCACTGCACACCAGACAACTCCATGTCTGCCAGCAAACTGCATGCCCGTGTATCCTCCCACAAATGAATTTCAGCCTGCCTCTGTTCGCACAGCCTCTGAACCATGTGCAGGGTGGAGTTCCACCTTGTTGCAATGTCGATAATTAGGCGGTGCTTGGGAAGGTGGAGCAATCGCTGCAGCTTCTGCATATGACTGGAGTGTACGGGTGACCGGTGGATGTGCGAGCACAGTCTTCACACCTTATGGGGCAGGGGTGTTAACTCTGGATAATTATTGAGGAAGCACTGCACCACTAGGTTCAAGGTGTGAGCCAGGAAAGGTATGTGTCTGAGTTTTGAAAGGGCTATGGCTGCCACAAAATTTCGGCCGTTATCACTAAATACCTTGCCTGCCTCAAGATGTAGACTGCCCAGCCATGACTCAGTTTGTCGCTGCAAGTAGTCGGCCAGTACCTCCGCGGTGTGTCTGTTGTCGCCCAAACACATCATCTTCAACACAGCCTGCTGACTCTTACCACTAGCTGTTCGATAGTGGGACACCTCGTGTGCAACACTGGCAGCTGCGGATGGAGTGCTCGTGCAACTGCACTTTATGGATGAGCTTTCGCTTCTGGAGAAAGAGGAGGAGGCGGAGGGTCGAACGCCTACAGCCAACTGTTTCCTATACCGTGGGCTAGGCAGCACTGTCTCACCGCTGCTGTCCCCTGTGGACCGTGCATCCACTACATTAACCCAGTGCGAAGTGATGGACACGTATCGGCCCTAGCCATGCCTACTGGAGCATGCATCTGTAGTGAGGTGCACCTTTCCACTCACTGATTGCTTGAGTGCATGGACAATGCGGTCTTTCACATGCATGTGGAGGGCTGGGATGGCTTTTCGTGAAAAGAAGTGCCGACTGGGTAGGTCATAGCGTGGTACTGCGTAGGCCATGAGCTCACGGAAAGCTTTACTTTCAACCAACCGGTAGGGCATCATCTCTAACAAGATTAGTTTGGCAATGTGGGTGTTCAAAGCCAGTGTATGCAGATGAAAGGATGAGTACTTTCTTGTCCTACTGAGAGTCTCTGGTAGGGTGAGCTGGACTTGAGAGCAGCATATGGTGGAACTAGCGGTGGACATGGCGGACTGAGAGAGGGTTGGTGATGGTGTTGGTGGTGATGCTGATGGCCTAGATTCAGTCTTTCATAGCAATAACATTGTGATTTCATGACTGCTTTACCCTTGCGATGACACCTCGATATTTGCTGCTGGTGGTGTGCTAATCGGTGGGCTTACAGTGGGGGAAGCGATGTAGCGTTGCTGACTACCTTCATTCGGAGGAGGTGCACATGTGGTACGTGATGTTTGGTAGTCCGTCCACGCTTGCAAGTGCATGGTGGTTAAATGTCTAAGCATGCAACTGGTATTCAAATTTCTCAGATTTTTCCCTCGGCTAAAGGACTTTGCGCACTTCCTACAGATAACTTTTGCCTGATCATTAGGATTTTGTTCAAACAAGTGCCACACTGCACCCTTCCTACTATGGAAGACATGTTGAGACCTTGCACGCTGTGCTAATTTGACCGTCTGGCCAAGATGTCCTGCAACTCTCTTGTTTTTTGTAACACGTTTTGGGACTGCTACGGTCCTACCAGATAACAGCTGTTGCGATGTCGTTGCCTGCTGCGGATCCTCCTCCTCCTCTTCTGAGCTTTTGGCAGCGGCACCCTCTTCCCCCAATGGATGCCAATCTGGGTCAACAACTGGGTCATCCATCACCTTCTCTTCAATTTCATGTGCACCTTCCTCTGTGTCACCGTGTAAGGTGGTATAGTATGCGGGAAGGGGCACCTGAGTTTCATTAGGGTCTGATTCTGCCTCAGTACACTGCGAGGACAATGTAGTGCTCTGAGTGAATGTACCAGCAGAAAAATCTAGCAGTGGCTGTGCATCAGTGCACTCCATGTCAGATTCATCTTGGACTGGGGAATTCACAATTTGACTTGCTAACCCAGGCATGGTATGTGAAAAGAGCTCCATGGAGTAATCGGTAGTGTGGCCTGCCACATCCTTCACTTTTGGCAGGGGTGAAGGACACAAGGAAAGATGTTGTTCCTGAACAGGAGCCTCAAATGACGACTCAGTGTTTTTATTTTTTGAAACTTCAGAAGAGAAGACGAGAGAGCTGGAGGCTGTGTCAGCAATGTAAGTCAAAACTTGTTCCTGAAGCTCCGGCTTTAAAAGTGGTTTACCTACTCCCAGATAAGAGAGCCTTCGAGGCCTTGTGGAGCCAGATGATGATGCAGGCTCTACATCTCCTGCCTTAGGTGCTATTGTGCTTTAGCCACTACAAACAGATGCAACACCACCACCACCCCCATCGGGACCAGCTGGCGACCCCCGCCCACTTCCATGGCATCTTCCACCATACTTGCTCATTTTTGTGAAAATGTACCCAAAATACCACCAGCTATATGGTACTGTAAAACTAGGTAGAAGGTGTATCTATTATTGGTGAGAATTTGAATCTCGCTAGAGATTTGAGGACGCTGAACTATTGTCTCAGGCCCAGTAGAGATTACACCTCAATGTAACAGGCTGAAAATGGATGGTGTATGACAAAAGTGGAGGGTGTCTATAGGATTGGTGAGAATTTGAATCTCACTATAGATTTGAGGATGCAGAACTATTGTCTCTGGCCCAGTAGAGATTACACCTCAATGTAACAGACTGAAATTGGATGGTGTATGACAAGGTGTAGGGTGTCTATAGGATTGGTGAGAATTTGAATCTCACTATAGATTTGAGGATGCAGAACTATTATCTCTGGCCCAGTAGAGATTACACCTCAATGTAACAGACTGAAATTGGATGGTGTATGACAAAGTGTAGGGTGTCTATAGGATTGGTGAGAATTTGAATCTCACTATAGATTTGAGGATGCAGAACTATTGTCTCTGGCCCAGTAGAGATTACACCTCAATGTAACAGGCTGAAATTGGATGGTGAATGACAAGGTGGAGGATGTCTATAGGATTGGTGACATTTTGAATCTCACTATAGATTAGAGGACGCAGAACTATTGTCTCTGGCCCAGGAGAGATTACACCTCAATGTAACAGGCTGAAATTGGATGGTGTATGACAAAGTGGAGGGTGTTTATAGGATTGGTGAGAATTTGAATTTCGCTATAGATTTGAGGATGCAGAACTATTGTCTCTGGCCCAGTAGAGATTACACCTCAATGTAACACACTGAAATTGGATGGTGTATGACAAGGTGTAGGGTGTCTATAGGATTGGTGAGAATTTGAATCTCACTATAGATTTGAGGACGCAGAACTATTGTCTCTGGCCCAGTAGAGATTACACCTCAATGTAACAGACTGAAATTGGATGGTGTATGACAAGGTGTAGGGTGTCTATAGGATTGGTGAGAATTTGAATCTCACTATAGATTTGAGGATGCAGAACTATTGTCTCTGGCCCAGTAGAGATTACACCTCAATGTAACAGACTAAAATTGGATGGTGTATGACAAGGTGGAGGGTGTCTATAGGATTGGAGAGATTTTGGTTGTCACTAGAGATTTGAGGATGCTGACAATGATGCTCTCAGTCCTAGTATGGATGCAGGCAGCCTAATAAGCAGGACTGCTGCACAGTGCACACACAAAAGGGTGGAAAAATGAACCCTTGGTAACTGTGCAGAAAAGAGGAAGAAAAGTAATTTTGCTTTTAAAAAAACAGTTTGCACAGCAGTGTGCAAACAGCAATGCAGCTATCAGAGAGCCTTATAAGGCAGCCTAATAACCAACAGAGCTGATGCACAAAAATAGAGCCTCCCTTTGCACTGCACACAAAGTGTTGTGTTGTAAGTGGAAATCGCAAACAGCAGAAGCAGTTTTTTGGTTCTTCTTCCCTGCCTAATGCTCTCCCTACAGAATCAGCAGCAGCAGCAGCTCTCCCTATGCTAAGATCGGTATAAGTAAGATGGTGGTCGGCGTTCACGCCCTTTTATAGCCCCTGTGATGCCACACAAAGCCAGCCAATCACTTGCATGTCCTTCTCAAAGATGGTGGTGACCGATGCCTACGTCATCGCGTTGCCCACAGTGTGCGTCCTCCATCATTGACTGAAAAAGGGCGCTGGAAGCATCCTTTGAAATGCGACTTTGGCGCTCTGGTCGCCGACCTCGTGGCCAAATTCACGCTATGGTCGGGTTTCGTTTCATGAAACCCGACATCAGCGAAAGTCGGCGACTTTTGAATATGACCGACCCGTTTCGCTCAACTCTACTGATAATTTCACACTGTGATTTTTGAGGTGCAGAATAAATGACTAACTTTCAATTCTCCACCATAGGGAATATGTAAAGCTATGCCAATAAACTCGAAAGAGGAGAAGGTTGTTCTTTTTTAATGAAGTGCCAGCATTGTTTTGATTTCGACTTGAACTTGTGAAGAATCTTTTAATTTCCATCTATTTTCATCATTTTTAGCAAGGCCTGTTATATTAAGTATGAAGATTAGGATCTTGTGAAGCATCGGTTACAGTTTAAGCGATGTGTGGTTAATCACACAATATATTGATTTATTGTATTCCACTGCAGACTAGATATACCGTAATCTATGATTCAGATTGCTAGGGGGCACTATTAGAGCCAATTTGTATCTATGTGACTGCATTACAGGTAAATAAACTTAACAAGGATGGTTTCTTCCCTTTTTTCTCTTAATTCGTTCACACTTAATTACTAAATAACTGCCGTGGAGATTATAATTGACCCTTAAGGCTCTATGTAATTACCTCATTTAAAATGTGACTTGGGTTTTCCAGTCATACTGCTTTTTGCTTGCTTTCATTATGATGCAAATTCATTACTAGCTCTGACTTATTTAACTGTGCATGAAGATAAAATTCATATTTCAATTTAAAAATTGATCATCTTTCAGAAATATATATTATGCTGTGTGAACAATAAAGGCTTTATGCATACGCAGTATTTGGATACACAATGCATCTAATGCATAAGTTGCATACTTTTAAACTTTTTCTTTTTTTATTGTATCACTATAGAAACTTCAACTCATTCTTATTAAAAAGAAGAAAAGTTAGAAATTTCAGTACTTAATTTTTGATAATGCATATATACGATACGCAATGTATCTAATACATAAGTTATATACATTTCAGAACACAGCTTTTTTTGTCACCATAGAAGCCATAAAAGAAATTATTTTAACTATTTAATTTTTTGATACTGCCTTCTAAGCAAAATGGATCTAAAAACAGTAGCTCAATGCACCCCATTTCCAAATTATTTGCAAATGGGGTACATAAGGAGCATGTTTAATTAACACAAGATCCATTAGGTCATATATAATATTAAAATGAACAAGATTTACTCATTGCTTATCCAATTGCTTGACACCTGAACAAACTCTGCATTAATTGTAGACACTCTTGGCAACCTCCAGCCTTTATCTCATGGGAGGCTGCCCAGCATTAATCATCACTATAATGAATGAGTAACACCCCTGTTTAATTCTAGCTTTCTGCATAATACCCTACATTCTAAAGTAAAGTCATCATTGGCAACCTGGTGACAGATTCTCTTTAAAGAGGCAAAGAACAATGAAGAATTGTTGCTTAGTATATCAACGCTCTATACCAGCAGTGATAGAAATAGCCTCCACTGAGAGTCAGAGGTTGTTAGTAGAACTGTGTGAATTTATTTTAGTCAAAATGAATTCTGCTCAAATTTTACCAAAAATTACATTCTCCATTATTTTGTCATTTTCTCCACACTAATTCAGCATGTTGGCCATCATTTTGCTGAACCATAGAGGGCTGGCAAAGCATGAAGAAAAAAACTAATACCCCATCCATATCCACTGCACCCCTAACCTCTTCATGTTAAGCTGGGAATTCTGGCCAAAACCAAGGCCCGGCATGTCTCAGTGCATTGGAATTGTAAAGTCGCAGTGATATTGTGATGTCAGGACATACATCACAACCTTACGGTGGGCATTCTAGACTAGGTATTCCACCATGACTAGGTCTGGAGCATTCCTGTGCCTGTTGTAGCTGGAAATCCCAGCCTAGCATGAAGATGCCTAGGGATAGAGCCAGTGGTAAGAAGTGGCACTGAGATTGTATGGGGTAATATGAGCAGCGGAGTTAAGGGGTGAGGTGAGTATTGTTTTTTTCTACAACTTATTGTGTCCCACAGAGCATGATAAGGGAAATTCAATTTGTGAAGAATAAATTCGCTTTAAATCGAATATCATTATAAAATCCAATGGAATAGGCAAATTTGAATCTCATCATATCCACTCATCTCCAGTTTTTAGCCATATTTTTCCTAAGCAGCAGCAAATATATTTTATATGTAGCCTAAGAACTCATGCTCACATGCTTATCAGGGGTACAGAGATCAATTATTATATTATGGAACTACAACTTTTCCCTATGCAACCACATAGCTCAGCATGGCATTACTTCTAGGGAAGAATGCCCGTGATAATGCACCTTCATGCTGAATCCAACAATCCCACCCAAAAGAAATCTCTCTGCCTCTGTATTAAATTATTGGAGCACATAGACACTGTATTGTACCTCTTTGCAACATACTGTACAACTCTGATTTTACGGAACTTTGCATGTAAATGCTAATAAAGGCAGATTAATGCAAGTTACTAGTCAATCAATCGGTCATTAGGCAATGCAAAATGAAACATTTACTTCCAAAGAGAAGTAGGAAAGCTAGGAACAAAAAATCTTCTAGAGAGCAGGACCATTGGACAGGGCAAAGAAGTGAAACGAATGATCTGCACTGGCATATTACTGCAATAAATCCCATTGTGGTTCAGTTCAAATCTGTACAGAAATCTCATATGTAATAATAGCCAATTATTATCTTGTCAAAAAGGTAATATAGCAAAAGCAGATCACTAAAATCCCTGCAAAATGTTACCTATCTTACCCTCATAGAATACCACACACCTCACAAATCATAGAAAGTATCAGCTAGAAATGAAAACTATTCAAATAATGTTATACTCACCCGCTGATATATTAAAACAAAAAAATGAGGAGACGTGTTCTTCGCTGTTATATAAAGCAGATAGCTATTTATACAGTATACATGTATATATTTGCATTTTTCAGCTCTTTTATGAATACTGTCTTTAAGAATCCTTCAGCATCTCTATAGAGTCATTAGTTGAGGACATTTCTGCTCAGTTTGAACACTTCTTAATCCTCTTTTTTTTCCTAAAAGCCCTAAAGTGTTTGTTTAGACCTTTGTAGTTGTTGCCTAACTCTTTTTCTTTTTGAAACCCTGAACATTATTGTTAGTTTCTGACCTTTGTGTCTTTTGCCTTCTCTGCTCATCTTGCTTATGGTGTGTTAAACAAGGAAAAGTGTTGTGAACCATAATTGTGGGCAGCTTCACAACAGGTTTTTAGGAGCTTTTTTAGCCATGGTGTCCGAGCTGTCTCCATCTGCTACTGTCTTGTGTGCTTCCCACAGGGAAATCTGGCTAATTTTGCAGTCAATTAGCAGAAGGGCTGCTTTTGTTCTCCAAGTGCAAGAGTCCCCTTCCCCCATGGGCTCCACTTACACTCTGGATACAGCAATCAGATGTTACAAGTATTGCAAAAGCATATCATGTTGTTTTCTCCAGCTGACCTTTTTGACATTGTTGGGCAAACGCTGTCTTATGCAATCATAGACATCTTGCATGAAAAGAATAATGAGGCCATTCAAAATGTTGCTAATAGGCGAGGTAAATAACCTAGCTTAGGCTGGACTCATGCACAGCGTTTGGATCTATTTTTTAGGTGCCTTTTTTTTTTTATGCCAAAAACAGTGGCCAGATATTACTTTACCTCTCTCTTTAGCTAAATTATAGAGCGGTTTACACAGACAGATCAATTTTCCCATAGACATCTCTATAAAATGTAAAATTCTCTAGAAATTGCATCTTCTATTTCTTACAGAATATACTGTATATGCCATTTAAAACACCATGAAAATTGCAGAGAATTTTTTTTTACTTTGTGGTGTTTTATTTTATTTTTTTACAAGAACAGGGAATAATATAATCAATGTACCAAGATGGGTAAACAAAAAGTTTGACAAAAGTTTATTTTTGTTAACTGAAACGTCGCCATTAATGGGCCATTAAAGCTACTATTTTTTCACTATTTCTGGTATGCTGCCTCCAGTTGTCTTTTTGTAAATAGATAGATGTGGGATAAAAAGATAGATAGATAGATAGATAGATAGATAGATAGGTAGATAGATAGATAGATAGATAGATATGGGATAGATAGATAGATAGATAGATAGATATGGGATAGATAGATAGATAGATAGATAAATGGATAGCTATATAGATAGACAGATAGGGGAGGACACTGACAGCTTGGGACCCCTGTGCAAGAAATGTGTCTGGGCCCCCCTTCTTTTATGGCTACAAAGCTACATATATATATATATATATATATAGTATATACAGTATATATACATATTTATATATTGTGGTGTAATGACCACTGTGTCCGCTAGGGGGCGCTGTGTGGATGTCCCAAGAGAGAGGATGAATGGCAGAATCATGAATGACCGGTATGTATCTCAAGGTGGGTGGCCTTGAGATGGAGACTGATGCGTGTGTTGAGCAGCAGTGACACTGCTGAGATGCTGTGTCAATGTGTCAGGGAGAAGTCTCCAGGTAACTAGGGAGACGGGCTGGCCTAGTTACCTACAAACCCAACCAGGGGGTGTGTTTAGTACACTATAGTAAAAGACTGTGTGTGTGAAGGAACTGTGATGAGGTCATAGCCATGTGACCTGGTGGGCGTGGCTACGGACCATATATGGTGGCCAGGGAAGGTCACAGGTGGTGAATGCAGGGACCTGGTTGGTCCAGAGCGGAAGGTCCCGCTAGGAGAGGTGTCTCCTGGCTCACAGCATGTGAGGTGGCTGTGAGCAATGGCGATGTGTGCCTGAGAGTTCCCTGGAGGGAACGAACGTGTGCGGGATGGTGAAGCCGCATGAGGAACCCTGACGGGTGAGATAACGCTGAGGCTGAAGAGCCTGCGCAATGGACATTTGCATAACCTGTGTGAGTACAGGATAACCAGAGTGAAGCTCTGTAATGGACGCTAATAGGCCTCTTTCACACATCAGGTTTTCGCCGTCAGGCGCGATCCGGCGCTTTTGACAGAAACCGGATCCGGCGAAATGCAATGCCGGATCCGGTTTCCCCCCATTGACTTGCATTTGCGCCGGATCGCGCCGGATGGCCATGCGTTTCATCCGGTTTTCGCCGGATCCGGCAATGTGTCGCAATGTGTCGCTATCCGGCGTCTGGAAAAAACGTCTACTGTAACGTTTTTTGTCTCCGGCGAAAAAGCCGTACCCGCCGGATCCGGCGCGTCCGGCTTTTTCACACAATGAAAGCCTATGAGCGCCGCAATGCGCCGGATCCGGCGAAAGCAGGATCCGGTGGCCGGATCCGGTTTTTTTGGTCTGAGCATGCTCAGTAGCTCTGCCCACAGGAGATATATAAAAGCAAGACAATGGGACCCTCAGCCACACCCAACATGCCACCCAAGCCAAGAACCAGGAGCAGGAGAAGGCAGCAGACATCTGCAGCAGCAGCACCATCAGCACCACCCCAAATGGAGCAGCATGCTGAACGGGAGGGGAGTCCAGAAGCAGATGAGAGACGGTAATTATCAAATCCCCCATTCCTCCAAACTAGGGCCATGGAATATCAAGATATTCATTGGCCCTTTGTTTCTCTTTATTCAACAGCCGCCAAAGAGATGCAGCAGCAGCAGCAGCAGCAGAAATGGCATCACTGGCAGCAGCAATACCCACAGCCATGGAGTCTGGCCATCAACAGGACAGCACATCTTCTTCTGGGAGCCCTCCCTCGCATCGTCAGCGTTTGACGGTAAGTTTTTATTTCCAAAATCCATCATCTCTGTAATATATGTCTATTCATTGCCTTTTATTTCAAAACAGGAATCACAAGATGAAGAGGAGCTCCCAGAAGAAGAAGGAAGGGGTGGACAGACACCTGGAGTGGGCTCACAATTGGTAAGTTTTTTGCATCAAACGCAGAAACACAACATCACACTACACACAACACATAGAAAACAATGTTCTGCAGACCACACACAGCAAACAAATGCCTACATCCAAAGACATAACATTTTTTGTTTTCTTCTCTAGTCTTCCCAATCTGGTGCTCGGCCAAGAGGTCCTCGCAGTGCCTCCCAGGGTCGTCGGCGACAGCAATGCGGCGGTCACCAGCGTGTAAGTATAAATATTTTTGCTTTGTTTTTTTGCACTTTTTATTTCATTTCTTTTGTGGAGGCTAATTATGTTATTTTTGTCTTTTTCTTTAACAGCCTTCACAGCGTGCTCCCGACTCTGACGGTGAGGATGGAGGGATTGATGTGGACCGCCTCATCGATCTCGTCAGAGAAAGGGAGCCGCTCTGGAATATGGCTGACCGCCGCCACGCTGACCTGATCATTACCCGACGACTCTGGGAGGAAATCTGTTCTCTCCTTGTGGGCCGCTGGGAGGACCTCGAAGCTCGGGCCCAGATTAAAGAGCGTAAGTATATACAGTAACGGTTGCTTGATGTAAACCAGTGTTTCCCGAACTCCAGTCCTCGTGGTCTCCACGGATCATGTGTTCAGGATTTCTATTTACTATGGAAATCCTGAAAACATGACCCCTGGGGACCATGAGGACTGGAGTTTGTGAAACACTGATGTTGTATACTAACCACTCCTTTCTCGTTTCAGGGAACAGAATTGTGAATCGGTGGCGGTCTGTGAGGGATCGTTTCAAGAAGGAGTTCAATAAAGAGATGCGGGCCCCGAGTGGATCTGGAGGACGCAGGAGCAAGTACAAGTACGCACAAGCCCTGTCGTTCCTCCGGGAAACAATGCTCACCAGAAGGTAAATATTACACACCACATGTGAAAAAAATGTTAGATGTAACTTTTTTTTTTCAGCCAGGGCCATACCATGTCAGTATTTTAATTGCTTTTTTTTCTCTTTATTCCACAGCATGGTGAGCAGCACTCGGGAGCCTGCACGATTGGACCCTTCTGAGGCGATCCCTGAGGAGACCGGCACCGAGGGACACTTCGACCGCCCCGGTACATCTGCACCTTCCCAGCCTTCCCACACATTCGACCCATCTGTCCCATCCACCAGCACAGGAGCATCGTGGCCGCCTACATTACATGAAGCTGCTGGTGAGGAGATCGCTTTCCCTTTACCCCACCCTTCTGCCCCTGCCGCCTCTAGCACACCTGCGGGTACTGGGCGGCAGCGGCAGAGGGGTCAGGAAAAGAGTTATGCGCAAGAGTTATTGCATCTGAATGCATCTTTCCAGAACTGTCTAAAAGTCTTGTCAGAGCAAATCTCCGCAGGCTTTCAGCAGATCAACTCCAGCATTCTGGAGGTGAAGACACTTCTGCAAACCATGCATTCAGAAGCAAGATCTTCGCCAAACCACACCTTTTTCAGGTCTGTTGTGGAGCGCATGGCAACACTATCTCCTACCCAGCAGATGCATGTAATGCATTCGTGCCACGGTGCTCTACAGCAGGTTACCTCCCAACCTCCACCTCCCACCACTGTAGTTCCTCCACCTGCACCCCCTCCAGCCACTTTCCATCCTCCCCCTCCTATTACATCTGCACCCCCTCCAGCCACTTTCCATCCTCCCCCTCCTACTACATACCAGCAACCTGCCCAGTACCAGCAACCTCCCCAGTACCAGCAACCTCCCCAGTACCAGTCATCTCCCCACTTCCAGCAACCTGCCCCGTACCAAACTCCTTCCCCGTACCAAACTCCTTCCCCGTACCAAACTCCTTCCCCATACAACTTTCCATCAACATCATCTGCTCCTACAGTCCCTGCCCAACCCTCCACTCCACCGCCCACCACCTCTTCTGCCTCCCACATGTCCACCCATTCTGTAGCTTTTTCCACACCTTCACCTCTAACTGTTCCTTCCCCACCACGATCCCAGTCCTCTCTCCACACACCCTGTGTCGAAGTGTCCCACAGCCCCTCCAGCAGTATTTCCACCCCACAGTACACAGAATTGTAATGTGTGTTTTTTGTAATAAAAATGCCCATTGGGTTTAAAACCTTTATTAAAAAAGTTTTTTGCACTTTAAAAACATTTTACAAAAAAAAAAAAAAATTTAAATAAAAGTTAAATTATCGTTTCACAATGGTTGTCTGTCATTTCTTTCTGCGGCGAACTATGTTTTAAAAAAAGGTTAAATACAGGGTATTTCAAAGGTAAAAAGGTATTCAAAACCAGGTATATAACTGTGGGTAAATTTTAGCTTTTTGCCACAGTTGTGTTCCTGGTTGTGTTTGAAGCAAAGTATTTCACCTAAAAAGTTGTGTTTATTGTTGGTGATTTCCTACCAATGTACACAACTTTTGTTAAAAGGTGAAATACTTTGCATAAAACACAACCAGGTACACACCTGTGGCCTAAAGGTAAAAATAGTAAGACCATGACAAGATAGCCAACTTTGGTTGGCAAAGGTATATACTGTTGGTCCAGAAGGTACACAAGTTTAGGGCAAAAATCTCTCACACTCTGTCATCCCAGTGTACTCTGCCTTGAGGTAACATAAAGTATAGTGGAAAATTGTCCCTGAAACCGTCACAGAACTTCTAGTGGTAATATTTCCAATGACAACATCCATCTTCGCCAGTAACTTGCTCTTCTCTCCAACCTGCACTTTCTTCTCTACAACCTGTCAAAGAAGGGCTGTAGGAACATGCTATATCTAGTTTTCCAGTAGCCAATCCCGTTCAGAAGGCCACAAGGGTCAATTTTAAAAACTGGATCCGGCGTAATCCGTCGAAAAACGGATAGAAAAACGGATAGAAAAACGGATGAACCGGATGAGATGGATCCGGTTTTGTCTGTCAAGAACAAGACGGATCCGGCAGAAAACCGGATCCGGCACTTCAGGTTTTACAAAACATTTGCCGGATCCGGCATTCCGGCACGACGCCGGATCGCGCCTGACGCCGAAAACCTGATGTGTGAAAGCTGTTGTATATTGCTGTTGTGGGCTTATGATGGAGGAATAAACCGCATGGACTATGTTATGGTTTATGAAAACCCGGTGCCGGATGTGTTTTATTCGCTGCCAAGCGAGTGATCCCCTAACTGAATGACAGCGCTACCTCACAATATATATATATATATACAGTATATACACACATATATGTATATATATTACATAGTCTCCTATATTATGTATATTTATTCAGTGCCCTCTCGTGCTATGTACGGTGCGTCCCTTACGTATTGAATTATATAGAGCCCTGTTTTTCATTACATACCGTCCTGTCTTGTTAGCTGTATAATGCAATGATGGCTGATGGAGCATGGGAAAGCTTCTTTTCTAATGGAGGAGCTGATGGACTGGTAGTCTGGTCACTGGCTGCTCCATCAGCAGTCATTTTTATATCTAATAAGAGAGCGGATTATGTAATAAAATAGGGCGCTGTGAATAACAAAAATAACAAGAATATACTATGAAAATGGAGTCTCGAAAGTGTGCAATGTGTTACCATCTTTTCAGTTAGCCATTAAAAGGTATCAACCACTGAGGACTCTCAATTCTGAATATTTTTCTATCTACTGGCTAACACGGTACAAAGATATACATCCTTCCTGTAAGAATATACTATGTAAGAGACAGCATTGTACATAACAGCAGAGGAATCTATATAATAAGGGACTGCAACATACATATCTAGAGAGGATGGTACAGTGCCTTGCGAAAGTATTCGGCCCCCTGGAACTTTTCAACCTTTTCCCACATATCATGCTTCAAACATAAAGATACCAAATGTAAATTTTTGGTGAAGAATCAACAAGTAGAACACAATTGTGAGTATAATAATACTTATTCCTATTCACTTGCAGGTCGGACCGAGGGCTTGTCTACAGCATTATAGAATGCTGTAGATAAGCCCTGAAAGGAAGTGGCCACATCTTGTAGCAGCCAAAACAGGTGACAGGTTCCCTTTACATTATAAGCGATAAAAAAGTTTTCCTCCACCTCCCCGTTCCTAAATCCATTATGAATCCCCCTTCCTCCCTTCCCAATCCCCCACACCCCTCATTGTCCTCCTCCCCCAGCATCCCATTATTGTTCTCTCCCCCACCCTAAAATTGCCCTTTCCACCACATCTATCATTGCTTTCTCTACCACCACCACATCATTGCCCATTCACCACCTCCATCATTTCCTCCTCCCCATCACCCCATCATTGCCCTTTCCACCATCATTGTCCTTTCCACCACAATCATTGCCTTTTCCCCACCACCCCATTATTTCACATTCCACCAACTCCATCATTTCTTTCTCCCCCAGCACCTCCATCATTGTCCATTCCACCACCTCCATCATCTCCTCCTCCCTCCACTATTTCATTGTCTTTAATCACCCTCATCATTCCCCTCTTACACACACACACTCACTCACCTCACCACATGCTCTCCCACAGCATCACCTTCTCCTGCAGCTTCCTCTCTCTGGCACAGCTGTCAGCCTCGGTGCTGGATGATGTCATCCAGCCTTGCCGCTGATTGCTGTCACAGAGATAGGATGCTCAGGCAGGAAGCAGGTTGGATCGCTACAGCTCCGCTGCCATTTTCTCTTGTAGGCAGTGGAGCTGCAGGGATCTCTCCCTGCCTGCTGCACATGAGGGCAATCTGGCCAGGGTCCCCCCAGAACCTCGGGGCTGGATAAACAGACCAGATGGCACTCATTATTAGCCGCCCTGCAGGGGCCCCATGGAGCCTCTGGGCCCCAATGCAGCCACACTGGCTGCACATGCGGTGTTTCCACCCATGGATAGATATAGATAGAACCGATATATAGATAGATAGATAGATAGATAGATAGATAGATATTGAAAAAAGGTGGAACAGCATTGTTGCCAAACCAGTGGGTGCAGGGCCTCCCAAACAGTTATCCAATTGTCAGGTATATAAAAATAAGAAAAGCAAGCAGCACTTCAAAAATAAATGAGAAAAAGTGGATATTATTAGCCCATATGGTGTGGCAATGTTTCAGTTGTAGACAACCTTTCTCAAGCAGTGAATAGATACAAACAGGAAGTATTTATAGTAGCATTACATCATTTCATAATTACAGCCTCATTAATACAAATGTGTATAAAAACATACAAATACTATATAATGACATGTGTAAATAGTATAATACATAATGCATACACTGTGTAACAGACCATAAGTATCAATCAAATACATGACAAAAATAATCAGGAAGTCTTCTCGCATTCGCTCTATGCGCATCAAGTGTGCGGTCGCCATCTTAACCTTTTGAAGACCTATGATATGTGTATCTGTCATAGGTCACCTCCCCCTCTTTGGTATAGGCTCTGGCACTGAGCCCGACTCTTTTCTGGCACATAACAGCTGATCATGTTATGTTGCCCTAGCAGCCACGGGTGGAATCACGATCCACCCACGGCTGTTAACTAGTTGAATGCCACTGTCAATCTCTGACAGTGGCATTTAACTAGCGTAAACTGAATGTGCATCTTAGCTCCACCCATCAGTGCCCCTGCACTGTTGATAGGCTGCAGGGCAACCCGTTTAAATGTGCAATTCAGATTACATAAATGATCCATGTATCAACTGCTGAGACCCAACCACAAACAGAACAAGTGAATCTCTTTTCTCATCCACTTAAAGAACTAAAGTGTGAGTGTCACTGGGTTCAGAGGTCATGGCACTGACAAAGATAGATAGGCAGTCAGACCCACACCAGTCTACGGGTGCAGTCAGGTGGCTTTATAACATGGGTGACAATTGCATTGCAGTGCACAGACTGGCCATTGGCTCTCCTGACCCGAGCTTAACAGTATGTATGCCACACCCGGGTCAGGAGAGTCATGGGCCATTTCATGCACCGCGATGCAATTGTCGCCCTTGTTACATGGCCCTCTGACTACGCCATATCAATTTAACCAGTGGCTATTGTTTATACAATTTATTTTCATAAATTGTTAATTTATGAAAACTTGAACAAAGATCAGATGGATAAACTCAACATGCAACTATATCCCAAAGGACAGACAGCATTCTTTTATACTGTTTTGTCCTTTAGGAAGTGAGGCTTGTATTTGTTTAAAAAAAAGTTGCATGAAACATCTATGCATACAATTCAAAATATTAATATTATAGGCTGTATTAACGTTTTATACATGTGCCTGAGAAGGGTAAATGTACAGAGATACTGTGCAAAAGGACTATAATCCCTCCGGATACTGTTATATACTTTAAAGAGCAGTCACCTACAGCTAATTCTTGTCATTTTTTTTCTTAGACAGCATATGCGCATTTCAGACTGCTATTTCTAGTGTCCTAATTTTAACTAAAGCTCTCTTCCTGATTACAATCTGCATTGCTGAGGTATGATTACTTCTCTCTCTTTCTTGATGGCAAGCAAATTTTGATTTCCTTAACCTTTAATCTCCTCATCCTCCTGCTCGTGTGTATGTGTAGTTAATGAATATGCTTTCTCCGAGTGTTAAGCAATAAAATATTCACTGGATCAGATCTGGGGTTACCAGATTTCTGAAAATTTTATTGCGTGACAGCCTGTCCTGCATAATCTCTTCAGCTGTCTCATGTTCTAGGGCAAAAATGATCTTATGTGTCACTCTAATAGTCTAGAATTACACTTGTATCACTGTCACCAGCATATGGGTCTGTGTATACCCCTAGGCCCAGCTCCCTCTCTTTCACGGCATTTAAAACGATAACATTTGGCAAAGCCAGTTTTGACAGAAAGTGAACTCTCCTTTTCGCATTTGTGACAAAGAGAGCCACCAGAGGCCTGACACAGAGCAGCCAATCATCACGCTCTTTACTGGATAATGATAGTGGGCTTCACTCATCTTAATAACCGCCTCGGTGCGATGGGAGACTTGAGTGCAAGTCTCCACTTAATTATACAGTCTTCATCTTAAGTGCTTAAATCATGTGAGGGATTCAGCTGTGCAGACGGGATCATAGATCCTCTCTTTTTCTTCCACTCTGACAAAACATATTGATTTTGTTGGGCAGTCAATTGGGGGCAGTGAGCACCTAAAGGAAAATAGTGCAGTATTTCAAGCAGCTTAAAGTGAAAAGGAAACAAGATCAATAGCAGCTTTAAACTATGCTGAATTCAAGCGCTCCCAGCCAGTAAATATGTTTTTTTGTTGCTGAAGGCAAGTTCTGACATTGTATCTAAATGTAAGCAAACATAATGAAAAAGTAATTAGTGTGCAGAAAAGTAATATATTTTCAAGACGGAGCAAAAGAGCTTGTTGAACTAAAATTGTAGGAAAGTGAAACTATCTTATTTGAAAGGAAAGACAAACTTTACCGAATATATTTTTTCCTATTATAAGCAGCTGATTATATGCATTATGTAGGGCATCAGCAACAAAGAGCACACACGGCTTAGCTTCAGTGTTACATCAGTGGAAGACAGCAGGCTGCTATTTCCCACATTATAAAATTGATTTATCACTGCAAACAACATTGGCAAGGTGGATGCTAATAAAGAAGAAATAATATATTCTCAATATGTCGTTCAGAGAAGCAGGAGAGAAAGTGGTTGGCAAGTTATCACAAGTATGCAAATCCCATTTGGACGGTAATGCGGAACAATGAAACAGAGAAAAATCCTAACAGTGTGTATAGTACACACTGTTAGGATTTTTGATGTTATATCTACTGGCTAATTCCACCTGGACTGGAAATCACCTTTAATGACCAAGATTAAAGAAATCTTGAATCCCAGTTGCTTAGTCCCTTAAATTTCCAGGTCAATAGTGATAATGGCATCCCAGGATATAGAAAAATACATGTTTGGGGATGGGGCTGGGGACAGGATGCTGAGAGGAGGCTTTCTGAGTAGTTGATTGGCCTGACAAATGCTCCAAGTGTGTCAAAATAAAAAAAATCCAGTCTCATGTTAGTATTTACTCATTGAGAAGGTAAAGAGAACCCATCAGCTTTCGTGAAGTCTGTTGTAGTACGTAATTGCCTTCCCAATTGAGTAATAATTTTGATTCATTTTTTCAATAAATTGACATGTCTTTGTTACTTTTACTCAAAAGTGTTGCTTCACTGCACAATCTGCAACTGTCTGCGCTGATTGGACAATGTCACATTGTATAAGGATACGGCAGCGCATAATGATACTCAGTTGTCAATTTATTCATACATTTCTAATAAAAAACCCTCCAAAATTATGAGTGCAATTATTTGTCTAAAAAGATGTCAATTGAGTTGATAAGTCTTTGTTAAATGCAAACCTTCTATAAGATTCCACGTACTTATAGGTATCATCCACTTCCTATGCTAATTTCATTCATTAGGTATGGTCGAAAGAGAAATCTTTGACAGATATCTCTTCTGATTCTCTCAAGATTTTTTACTTATACCTTAGGAGGTTGAGGGGTGCAAATAATTGGTAGTATACAAATTAGATTGTGAGTAAACCCTCCCAAAATGAACAGAATTCAACTAATGATGATGGCCATAATGTTAATGCCTTTACAGAGTGTAACGTGCCCATTCAAGTCTGCACAAATTTGGGAAATCACAGGCAATTACTAGTAAATTCATTTGCCAATGCGATTAGATCTTAGGCCTCTTTCACACTTCAGTTTTTTACAATCAGTCACAATCCGCCAGGTTTTGAAAAAAACGGATCCTCAATTTTCTTTTGAGGATCTGTTTTTTTTCCCCATTGACTTCCATTAATGGCGGATTGTGACGGATTGCCGTCCGTTGCATCCGCTTTTTTGAGGATCCGCCAAAAGTTGCTGTCCGTCACCATCCTCAAAGATTTCAAAATGGAGCTTGCAACGTTTTTTTCTCTGGCGGATCCTCCAGACACTCATTTAACCCGAAATTCTTTCTGGGTGCCGGACAAAAAAAATTCTCTAAATTCTCTAAATTTCCTCATTTTCAGGATCCGTCTGAAAACGGATCCTGTGGCATCCGTTCACATCAGTTGAGAACAGATCCGCTTGTCTAACTTTTTGGCGGATTTGAACTGATGCAAAAAACTGAAGTGTGAAAGAGGCCTTAGACAGTGGTTGTCATAATCCACCCAGAAACCTGTATTGTCATTGACCAGAGATAAGCGGATCGTTCGTTATTCAAATTTGCAGACTTCACATAATCTTGCACAAATATTCAATTTGCAGCAATTTTTTTCCCTGCAAATCTTAACATTGGTAGGCTTTTAAGAGACAGAAAGAGAGAAAGATACATTTCATGAAATAAAATCTGTATAATCCACTTACTCAGTGTTAAAGGCCCATTACACATAGCGATATCGCTAGCAATATTGCTGTAACGTCATTGATTTTGTGACGTTATAGCGATATCGCTAGCGATATTGCTACATGTGATACTTACCTCTGACCGGCTCCCCCGCTGCCCATCGCTGGTCACGCGAGAACATCCTGGACCATTTCTCATCGGGCGCTTCCTGCTGGGCTTTCTGTGGTGCCGACGAGCGAAGCGTGGACACAGGCAGGAGGACGTCAGGATCGCCGCGTCTGACAGGTAAGTAGCGACTGCCGACCCCTGCTATGTCGCTGGTGAGATCTGCCTGTATGGCAGCTCACTAGCGACCACTTTGCGATGCAACAGCAATCCATATCGTTGTCAGGATCGCCCGTGCATCGCTAAGTGTAATGGTACCCTTAGGGTTGGTGGATTGCACTAAATAGAAAAAAAGATAAAGCGCAATCGCAACCCGGAATAATGACAAAACAAAACATTGAGTCTTACCTAAAGCACACAGTGTTAATGCCACACAGTGTGAACAGACCGCAAAGTACTAAGCTCCGTTACTACACCGAGAGGTACTGCACTAAGTGTGCTAAATGCTAAACCCTGTTCACAACACAGGGACGTTAGCATGTGTATTAGGCTTGCTCTGCAACTAAACTGTGCTAATCGCACACACGAATTAAGCAGATGCTGAGCCAATAGAAAGAACTCTTATGATGCTAGGTCTGATACCCTGTTGCCTTCACAGAGAAGTATAGCATAAGGGTTGAGCTTGTTCGTTAACTGGACTGTGCTAACCGCACACAAGACCGAAACAGAGGCTAAGCCAAGCAGTTAGTTACTCCAGTCCTGACACTATAGAACCCGTGCCTGACCGGCACACAAAGCATGTAGTAGACTAGAGACTCAGGCGAAGAGCCATGGGCACGAAACTGCATAAGTGTACAACCTGCTTGCCAATGTGTACTGTCTCAGAACATAAACAGACACATGCAAACGAGCAGACAGAGTGGTAGAATATCCACCCACACACAACAAAGCATAAATTACACTAGTGCTCCCGCATGCGTTGCTGAGAGCCGTTTATATACTAGGATCCACCCCAAACACTCATGCCCAGGTGGTCGAGGCATTGCCCGTGGGCCAATCCAGAGCTGCCACATCACCAGAGCAGCTAACGTCCGACCACCAATGGGAAGACGCCACATCACGGACATGCTCAGTAAGGTAATCTTTGGACTTAGACTCCAGAGCACAAGGCTGCACCTGTATATCACCAGTTATCATAGACTTGGCTGGAGAGCCAGCAGTAACCAAACATATACCATGAGCATGAGCAAGATGTCTGTGCTGAGCAGCAACTGCAGCAGCCAGACTTGAATGGGAGATCACAGGAACAAGTAATGCTTGGGATCTATCCTGCACAGTGGGAAAATCCTGATGCCTAATACTTGGTGTGATGGTGTGATATGTTATGTGGGTATCATTTTGTGTTTATTTATATTTTACGGATTTCCATAGTGTTCTCTTGTTGCCCTGTATCATTCCGGGTATTCCCCATATTGTCTAGAGTCTCAATTACCTTCCAAAAGTCTGATAATTGAATTAGCTCACTTACTGTCTGCATCCTCACTGTATCTATGCCTCTTGTTGAACCCCCTGTAGTGCCTTAATCCCCAAGGCACCTTTGTCAGGTCTGGGAGGCCTGAAAACCACCTCAACCGGTCTGACTACCCCCTGGACATAAGGAGGGGGCTGGGGAGGACAGGAGCTGGTGAAGTCAGATGCTGTGTGGTGATGATCGTGTGAAGATGGCACATCAGAGAGAAGGGGAAGCATATGGACCTATTTTATCCTCTGTCAGCTGGATTATTGGACTCTAATCTCCTTGGACATTCATTCTGTTACTGAACTGCATTTGTGTTCTGGACTATTGTATCCTCAGTGTGGTTGACTGTTTAAGGACCTTTTAGTTTTGCCTATAATAAAGGTCTTGGGATTGTTCACACTTCCCTCACTCTGTTGATTGTGTGGTATCGGAGAAGGACCCGTGACACTTGGTCAATCTGGTAGGTTTAAAACACTTCATAAACCGGGATGTGACTTGAAAGCTGCTGGGCATCATGGGGAAGGCTTTAAGGCTGCACAAAACAGTTTTAGCTCCCTCTCTGATACTATGATGCTAATGATGTTGTGGGAAATGGTGCTGGGCAAGTTTTTTTTGCGAATAGTGAATTGAATGTCATAGTGTTTAATTAACCTGAAACTGCAAATTTCATAAAATTTGATTTGAACGTGATCCTCCCCAGATCGATTCACTCATGAACTGAAGTCTCATTTTAAAATCTGCACATGCACATATATTGGGTCAAGTCCATTAAAAGTTTCTCGGTGGGTTGTGACAACCACTACCCAAGTGTTCAGATAATATCCTGAAACTTTGTCAATCTAATCTGGTTGGAAATGTCAGATTTCGAATTATACATTTATTTAAAGAAAATAAAGCAATAGTAAATAAGCTCTCTAAATCTGAATATTGATGGAATAAATACAATCTAGTTAGTATTATAAAAACATAAGCAGGAAATGTGTTTAGTGAATGGATTACAAGAAGCCTTGCACTTGATGAAGTTGAAACAGATAATTGGTAAATGTACCTAATAATAATGCTCTCCAGCAATCATTAGTCACAATAGGTAGTCTGCTCGAAAAACAACTGTTTTCCTTCGCTGGTCAAGTGTGGCAGCCTCTGGATCAATAGGGTTTTTCATTACATGGTAAATAACACTCCAGAATTGTGGGAGAGGTCATGGAAATGTTATGTGATAAAGGACAAACACATATGTGTTATGTCTATAGAATCTGATAGGCTTCCAGGTTTATCATGAGCATGACTGTCAAACATATAAGCTCAAAATCATTAAAACAATGATTAGAAGCCAATAGTAATGACTACTTTTGTTGTGACAGTAGTCAGTATATTTTACAATGTAATTGTGGCACTGTACTATATACACCTAATTAACACATTTACGGCACATAGTAACAAAATTAAATAATGGCCATGTGACATAATCAAATAATATCACACAAATAATTACAAAGCCAAAGTATCATTAAGGGGTGCTATACTATAAAAAGGATGGATTACGGCTTTTTTCATTTAAGCCCCATGCTTGGAGATGAGTGAACTGATTTGATTTTGATCAAATTTGTGTTGAATTTCTGGGAATTCAATGTATCTGTTAAATTCAAACAATGTCATTAAATTCTTGCAGACTGCCAAAAATGTCCTCCACTATTTTACACAAAGCAGAAGATTGCGTCAGTCAAAGATGGCTCATATGACCACGGGCGTGACCATACAGGATTCCCAATAATGTCTTTCAATTTTTAGAAAAAATTGTTGATGCTGGCAAATTTAAAATTCAAAAGTTTCAGTCATCTCTTACCCTACTCACACTCAATGTATATATGAAAATGCTGTATAGAAAGATTAATTTTCCTAGCACAGATAGCCATGTGGCTCCATATTAACACTTACAAACTCAACTTTCTGCACTCCCTTCAATAAACCATAAATTTCACCTTATGTTTGAACAGAAATGAACCTCTTGTTGGGTTCTATAACAGCTATAATAGCCAACCTGTTAATTACACCCTTTCTTGTCTTCCTTGGTTTATTTTTTACATCTTCATTACTGTGAAATCTAGTGGAGCTGCTGGGGTCTTAAATGATGAGGAGCCCGAGACTTAAAGTATCAGTCTTTCTATATGATGCCTTCATTTGCCACCCACAACATAAAAGAAAATATTTACATATACAGTGTGGGCCATTTATATGGATACACCTAAATAAAATGGGAATAGCTGGTGAACCAGATCGGCACACTGAATTTGCAGAATGGGCAAAACAAAAATTGGAACAGGACCCTCAGTTTACACAGAACATTTTGTTCAGTGACGAGGCAAACTTTTTTGGGTGGGCCATTTGTATGGATACACCTAAATAAAATGGGAATGGTGACAGTTTTTTTGCGTAGGGTGTCTTGCATTGAAATCTGCTGCAATGATCCAAGTACTGCATTCACTAGACATCAACACAATTTCTAACGTGTTAACCTCTGCGATATGTCAATGGCTGTAAACAAAGACAAACTTGTAAATAACTCATGAAAGAATAAAGTTACGTTAAAACCAAGCACACCACTGTTTTTCTTGTGAAATTCTCAATAAGTTCTTCCCATTGAAAAAAATAAAGTTGGATCCAAAATGTCTGACATCAAAATGGCCACCATGGTCACCACCCATCTTGAAAAGTTTCACCTCCCATATACTAATGTGCCACAAACAGGAAGTTGATATCACCAACCATTCTTATTTTATTTTGGTGTATCCATATACATGGCCCACCTTGTATAATTATCTTACCACTGTTGCTGCTAAACCAGGACTAAATATTACCTGCATACTAAAACACACTATAAAATACTAGTATTACCAAAATGTGAATGAATATTATGAGACCACTACAGAACTACACCCAGTGTACAAACACTAATATTACAATAGCACTACTTTATACCTACCACTACATTATGACTGAATTGTAGAGAAGAACGATACCTAAAATGCTAGAATGCTCATTGCTCGAACCAAGCAATTCCTAGTACTCGAATGCTCATTTTGAGTAATGAGTTTAATGGGAGGCAATGGGAAATTCAAGCTTTTCCCTGGCCGAACCTACAGTTAGGTCTGGGGGCAATGAAAATATTCAAATGGATGGGAATAGAAGGAGAACAGAATGAGGAAAACACCTGTAAGCATCTCTGACTCCCAGATAGCTGCTGAGAACAATTGTGTTACACTTTTTTTCCACTTTACGGAGTGACAATAAAACATTTTCCTGTAAAATGACTTGTATATAAGGCCAAATTTAAAAATGATTAAAAAATTCTAATTTATGTAAACCATAATCATTTTTTGGTAAAAAAGGAAATTTCAGTTTAATTTATCAAGGAAGCAGAAACTGCAAAAAATTAATGACTCACAGAGACTCAGATACATCTGAAATAAAGGAGGGCCTCATACACATTCTGTTCAAATTGTAATATATTAGTACTCCTAGACTCAAAAAGGCTATGCACTTTTGAGGGTCACATACTGTACCAATAAAATGTACTACAGACCACAGAATAGTGTATGGGTGAGTAATATAATACCAATTGAACAAGTTTTTTTAGGCTTATATACCACTGAAATCTATGCAAGAATATGTAAAAGTCTGTGGGTGAGCAATGCAATAACAATAAAATTTTGAACACGTTTTTTGAGGGTTATATACCAGCGAAATGTACTACATACTCCATGGTAGTCTATGGATGAGCAATATAATAACAATAACATTTTGAACATTTTTTTGAGGGTCACATACCACTGAAATGCACCCAAAAATATGTAATACTGCATGAATGAGCATTATAATACATTTATTACAATATAATAAACTCTTCAGGAAGAGTTTGTTGTGCAATTTCTCCTGAGTTCACCGATACCCCATATGTGGTCAAAAACTACTTTTGAGGCACAGGGCAAAGATCAGAAGGGAAGTAGTGCCATATTGCAGTGGAGATTTTGCTGCACTTCTTTGAGGGTGCCATGTTACATTGACATGGCCCCTGAGGTGCCAGAACATCAGAACTCCCAATACGTGACCCCATTTTACCAATTACACCTCTTAATGAATTCATCTGGGGTGCAGTGATTATATTGACACCACAGATGTGTCACAAACTTTTATATCATTGAGCAGTGAAGATAAAATAATTAGCATTTCTACCATCAAGATTGTGTTAGCCCCAAGTTTTACATTTTCACACTGGGAAATGGGTAAAAATGGCACAGAATTTGTCCCACAATTTCTGCTGAATGTAGAAATCTCCCATATGTGGCTGTACAGAACTACTTTGCCAATACGGAATGACTCGGGAGGGACAGAGGGCTATTTGCCTCCTGGAGCGCAGATTTTCCTAGACTAGTTTGTGGATTCCGTATAAAGATCCCCTAAGTGCTAGAAAAGCAAAATCCCCCTCCAGTAACCCCATTTTGGAAATTATAACCCTTTGGGAATTTATCTACAGATGTAGTGATGATTTTGACTCCATGAGTGCTTTCCAGAAACAAGCAGCAGCAGATGTTGCTGAGTGAAAATTGAAAACTGCCGTTGTAGTGACCAGTACATTGTGCCCAGCTCATGCTTCTTGAGACATGGACCTGTAAATTAGGCGAGCTCTCATCACTACAGAAATCAGAAATGCCAAACATGTGGGCGCTAAATGTTATTTAGGCACATTGGGGCTCAGAAGGGAGGGGGGCATTTGGATTTGGGAGTAGAGAATTTGCTGAATTTCGTTTGGAGCCATTTCACTTTTCAAGAGTCTTTGCGCTACAAGTAATGTGGAAGCCCCTTTATTTCCGTTAACAGATCACAGATCTGAGTGGGGACTTGCTTTTTTTGTCGATTGAGTGGAAGCTTTTATTGGGAACATTTTAATTAATGTTTGGGATCACAGTTATCCGGCTCTCTACGCTGACCACTTACTTTGGGGTTTCCACCTACATCTCTGAGTGACATGATTAATATGAAACCTCCAATGGATCCATTCACTATAGTGAATGGATTCTACTCTGCCGGGTCCTTCTTTTCAGAAATGCACAAAACTGTGGTCGACGGCACTTTTATGCAATCCTAAAAAGACGGACACCGCCGGATCACAGGTCAGACGGCGTCCACAGTGCCTCCATCTGCCTCATTATATGGAATTTTCCACCGGGGGTTCTGTCTGAATAACGTATTTCAAAGATTTACACGGAAACCCCGGTGTATGCTCTCAGCACAGAATGCAGGATAAATGTGCGCTGAGTCTTATTGCGATCTTTGGGAGGCAGAATGAAAAATTATCAGCACGTGAAGAATTGGATTTATTTATTTTTTATGCCATTCTTCGTGCGATATAAGTGATTAGACAAATTTATTTTTCTGGTCAGTGTGATTACAGCGATACCAGATTTATATCGGGTTTTTATGTTTGGCTGCTGTCACACACTAAAAGACACTTTTTATTGCGAAAATTAGTTTTTGCGTCACCATGTTTTGAGAGCTATAATTTTTTTATATTTTGGCCGACAGAGTCATGTGATGGCTTGTTTTTTGCGAGACAAGCTGATGTTTCTATTGGTATAATTTTTGAGCACATGACATTTTTTGATCACTTTCTATTCTGATTTTTGGGAGACAGAATGAGCAAAAACCAGCAATTCAGGAATTGTTTTTTTTTCTTTTATACCGTTCCATATGTGGTAAAATTGGCAAAGCAGCTTTATTCTTCGGGTTAGTACGATTACAGCAATACCTCATTTATATAGTTTTTCATGTTTTGTAGCTTTTAAAAACTATTTAATAGAAAAAATAATTATTTTTGCATCACTTTATTCTGAGAGCTATAACTTTTTAATTTTTCTGCTCATGGAGCTGTGTTGTGGCTTGTTTTTTGCGGGACAAGATTACATTTTCAGTGGTACAATTTTGTTTACCTCTGTCTTTTTGATCCCGTTTTATTGCACTATTTGTTTGGTGGTATGATGATAAAGCATTGTTTTTGCCTCGTTTTTTATTTTCATTTTACAGTGTTCACTGAAGGGATTACCTAGTGGGACAGTTTTATAGAGCGGGTTGTTACAGACGAGAAGATACCAGATATGTGTATTTTTATTGTTTTTTTAATTTGCATAAATAAATGTATTTATTGGAAAAATATTTCTTTCTTTTTTTTCTTTATTTAGAGATTTTTTAAAAATATTTTTGCACTTTGTAATATTTTTTTAACTTTATCACTTTGGCCCAGTATGGGACATTACTATATAACATCAGATCATTGATCTGATACTCTGCCCTGCAGAACATCAGATCAGCGATCTGACAGGGAAGGAGGCATGCCAGCATCTGCTCTCAGCAGGCGCTCACAAGGCACCTTACCTGCAGGACCCCATGGCCAGCTTGGAGCCAGAGGTCTCCATGGAGACCATCAGGACAATGTAATCACATCCCTGGGTGATGCTTCTCTATGCCGCTGTCACTACTGACAGCAGCATCAGAGGGGTTAAATGCCCACGATCGGTGCTACCACATAGAGTGGACACCTTCATCTGACCACCATGGCACTCAGTGGGAGGCCGTGCGATCGGTGCACCATACTAGTACTGCTCTTTGTGGGAACGCATCTCCTGCAGAGCAGTACTAGTACTGCACATGTCGCAAAAGGGTTAACAAGTTATTTGAGGCTTAAAAACCATTGAAATGTATTCCAGACCGTGAAGTAGTCTATGGATGAGCAATATAATAATGATAACATTTTGAACAATTTTTTTGAGGGAAATATACCACAGAAATGTACCCAATAAGGCGTAATACTGTATGGATAAGCGATATACAGTGGGTGCGGAAAGTATTCAAACCCCTTTACATTTTTCACTCTTTGTTTCCATTGCAGCCATTTGGTAAATTCAAAAAAGTTCATTTTTTTCTCATTAATATACATTCTGCACCTCATCTTGATTGAAAAAAACAAGAACGCAGATTTTTTTGCCAATTTATTAAAAAAGAAAAAGGAAAACATCACATGGTCATAAGAATTCAGACCCTTTGCTCAGACACTCATATTTAAGTCACATGCTGTCCATTTCCTTGTGATCCTCCTTGAGATGGTTCTACTCTTTCATTGGAGTCCAGCTGTGTTTAATTAAACTGCTACGACTAGATATGGAAAGGCACACACCTGTCTATATAAGACCTCACAGCCCACAGAGCATGTCAGACCAAACGAGAATCATGAGGTCAAAGGAACTGGCCAAAGAGCTCAGAGACAGAATTGTGGCAAGGCACACATCTGGCCAAGGTTACAAAAGAATTTCTGCTGTACTCAAGGTTCCTAAGAGCACAGTGGCCTCCATAATCCTTAAATGGAAGACGTTTGGGACCACCAGAAGTCTTCCTAGACCTGGTCGTCCAGCCAAACTGAGCAATCATGGGAGAAAAGCCTTCGGGAGAAAGGTAAAGAAGAACCCCAAGATCACTGTGGCTGAGCTCCAGAGATGCAGTAGGAAGATGGGAAAAAGTTTCACAAAGTCAACTCTCACTGCATTCCTCCACCAGTCGGGCCTTAATGTCACAGTGGCCGACGGAAGCCTCTCCTCAGTGCAAGACATATGAAAGCTCGCACAGAGTTTGTTAAAAAAACACATGAAGGACTCCCAGACTATGAGAAATAAGATTCTCTGGTCTGATGAGGCGAAAATAGACATTTTTGATGATAATTCTAAGCGGCATGTGTGGAGATAACCAGGCACTGCTCATCACCTGCCCAATGAAATCCCAACTGTTAAACATGGTGGTGGCAGCATCATACTCTGGGGTGTTTTTCAGCTGCAGGGACAGGATGACTGGTTGCAATTGAAAGAAACATGAATGCGGCCAAGTACAGAGATATCCTGGATGAAAACATCTTCCAGAGTGACCTGGACCTCAGACTTGGCCAAAGGTTCACCTTCCAACAAGACAATGACCCTAAGTACACAGGTAAAATAACAAAGGAGTGGCTTCAGAACAACTCTGTGACCATTTTTAACTGGTCCAGCCAGAGCCCTGACCTAAACCCAAATGAGCATCTCTGGAGAGACCGGAAAATGGCTGCCCACTAACGTTCACCATCCATCCCGATGGAACTGGAGAGGATCTGCATGGAAGAATAGCAGAAGATCCTGAAATCCAGGTGTGAAAACCTTGCTGCATCATTCCCAAGAAGACTCATGGCTGTACTATCTCAAAAGGGTGCTTCTCCTCAATACTGTCACGTGGACCCATCCTGTGTGACACGGCTTGCAGGCCAGTCACTAAAACAACAGGACGCGGCACGTGATACTGCCCTGTGTGACATGGCTTTCGGGCCGGTAACTAAAACAACAAGACAAGGGGTAGGGAAACAGTTACAATGGTGGGCCCTGCGATAGGGAAAGGGGACATGGAGACCTCCTGCACTCCCCTGAGTCAGTGTCTCTAACACTCCTAACGTTCCCTATGTCGGTTCCACACCGGGCGCCGATCACGAACCTGTCGCCCTAGCACACCCTACACCTATCCCTTGCTAGGGAGCTGGGTGGCGCAGGCACTGGCCCCACCGCTGCACTAATACACACTAAGGAAAAAACACAAACAGGGAAACACCACTTAGCTTTACTCTGTTGCACTTGCTCCTGGCAACAGAGTCCACCACCAGCAAGCAGCTGTCCTCCTGAATCGCTGCCACCATGCTCTGTCAGAGCTAATGAAATCCCCTATGACTCCCTTCACACCAGGCTCTGTCAGAGCTGCCCTCCAGCTCCTTCCTCCACCAAGGATGGTTGAAATGAACACTATCACCAACACTGATTGCAACACCTGTGACTCTTTTATAGCAGCCAGCAATCTTACTTGTAATATAATCATGTGCACTAAACAAAAGAAACTAGAGTGCAATGACGCTCACCACTATCGGGGGGAAAACCTAGAACAAACGACACACAGTGCTATAATCCTAATGGCCACCGGGGGCAAAAACACCTTAAGCACAGCTTAGGGAAAAAAAAGGTTACCTGTGATTTATATCAGTCATGATCCAGCATGGATCATGACAAATACCGAGCAAAGGTTCTGAATACTTATGACCATGTGATATTTCAGTTTTTCTTTTTTTAATAAATTTGCAAACATTTCTACATTTCTGTTTTTTTTCAGTCCAGAGTATTACATTAATGAGAAAAAAATGAACTTTTTTTGAATTTACCAAATGACTGCAATGAAACAAAGAGTGAAAAATTTAAAGGGGCCTGAATACTTTCCCTACCCACTGTAATACCGATAGTTATTTTAAAAAATCTTTTGAGGGTTATATACTAACAAAAAATACCCAAGAACATGTAACACTGCATGGGTGAGCAGTATAACAAGAATACATTTTTGAACATGTTTTTTGAGGGTTATATACCAACATAATGTAGTTCAGATAATGGAATAGTCTATGGGTGAGCAATATAATACCAATACATTTTGGAACAATTTTTGGGAGGGTTATATACCAGCAAAATATACTCCATACCACAAAGTATTCAATGGGTCAGCAATAGTGATTAGCGAGTATACACGTTGCTCGGATTTTCCTGAGTTTTTGTCGAAGCAGCTGTATAATTTACGGCTGTTAGATAGCCTGAATACATGTGGGGATTCCCTAACAAACAGGCATTCCTCACAGGTATTCAGCCTGTCCAGCAGCCACAAATCATGAGCTGCGTCGACACAAACAAAATCTCCGAGTACGCCAGAATACTCGGAGGACACCCGAGCATGCTCTGAAAAACCCGTGCAACGAGTATACTCGCTTCTTACTAGTCAGCAATATATTACAGATACATTTTTTAATAAGTTTTTTGAGGCTGATATACCACTGAGATTTATCCAAGAATATGTAAGAGACTATGGATGAGCAATACTGTATATTACCGATGCATTTTTTTTTCAGACCACGTAATACTGTGTGGCTGAGAACTGCAACCCTACAAAATTTTAAAATGTTTTTTCCAGTTTTAGAAAGCACAGAAATTTATCCAGACCACATAATGCTGCATGGCTGAGAAATTCTAGCCCTACCAACATTTTTAAAAGCTTTTTCTCAGTTTCAGAGATTACAAAAAATTACCCAGACCATGTAATACTATGTGGCTGAGAAATGTAACCCTACAAAATTTTTAAATGCTTTTTCTCAGATTTAGAGATCACAGAATGTACACCACACTACGTAATACTGTATGGGTGAGAAATTTAACCCAGGAGAATGTTTCAACAATTTTTTTGGAGTGTTATATAACACAAAAAAATGACCTCAAAGCATGTAATACTTGATGGATCAAAATATGTTCCATTTTTTCAGCCCACCCAAAAAAGCTGCAGCTATATATTTGTCAATGGAAGGCACAGCTTTATTCCCTGTCTGCACATTGTATTCTGTCACTCTCCCTGCTCCTGCAACTCTCTCTTGCTCCATAGGCTAAACGCAGATTGTATGTGATACAAACAGCAAAGCCTACATTTAGCGCTGTTAGAATGATGGCTCAGCTACAGCACAAGTATCAACACTACAGTCCTCTGATTTGTTATACTGTGTACACAAAAGCCTGGGCAAGCACTCTGTCCCTCCAATGCAATGTGTCACATAGCTGTGTAATGGCATCAGTGTGCTGAGCCAGGCAGCGCCTGTTCTTGTCTAACACCTGATGATGTTACACGGCCATCCAATCACAGAAATTCCAAAACCAAAATGGCTGCGGCATTACAGTGATGCACAGGCAATCCCTGCATGCTTATTGGTTGTGTAGCAGATGCTAAAAATTTGAGGCGGGGATTCAAGTTTTATATAGAGCACAGCCCATTACTCGCCTAGTAATGAGTACATGCGAGCACCGTGAAACACCAGTGATAACTGATAAGTCTGTGAACTTTATCCGTCCACCATCCCAGTGGCCTATCAGCTTGCCGTGCATCTGCAGTTCCTGTCATCATAAAAAAATAGTATTCCACCTCCCCATCTCCAGAGTGTGCAATCTATGTGAGAAGTTCCCCGCTTTCACATAATGCGAGGAAGCATGAGCAGTGATAGCAAACACACTTCTCACACTCACAAAGGTCTGACAGCTGGATGAGATTGTTTTGCTTGACCTGAGTGCACTGTTGCAGCTGTGGGCGCATGATTGCAGACAGACTCCCCGCACTAAGGCTGGTTTCAGAATTGGGGATGTCAAAGCTGTGGAGGGCTGCGTAGTTCCTCCATGAAGCTCCACCCACTGTCACACCTCCTCCGTTAGCTCCGCCTATGTCTGCATGCGGCCTGCATACCTATCTTTAACATTGGGTACGCAGGACATGTGGATGTATGCGGAAGCCTCCGAATGCGTCGTTTTGATGCTGTGGCGACCTGTGTCAAATGCAACATGTTGCATTTTGTTGCAGTCGCCGCAGTATCAAAACGTTGCATGCGGACGCATCCACATACATCCACATGGCCTGCGTACCCAATGTTAAAGATAAATAGAGGAAATCCAGCTTCCCATTCCTGGAGAAATTTTCTTTATTGGACAAAGTATATAAAATCCAACTTCATATCAGCATATTGTCACCACCGAAGGTGGACAGAACAGATGCGTTTCAGGCTTAGCAGCCCTTAATCATTGCAATCATGACATGTTACTCAGTAGGGCAACCTGCTATAAGTAGAGATAAGTGAATATTTCAATGTTCGGTTCGGCTCACGATTGCCAAATTTGCAATATTTGCCAATTTAATCGTCGATTTAATTGCCAAATATAGCCGAACATATACAGCACAAAAGCCAGTGTTTCCCATGCTGTCTGACAGTGTGGGTAAACCAGCATAGCACTTCTGACTGGTGGTGAAATAATCCCAAAAGACAGAGAGCCGCGGTTCCCATGGTGATGGGACTACAGCTCCCATCAGCTAACACCTGCTGCCGCTAATAACAGTGAGAGCAGGAGCGGTGGATGGGAGTATTCATCAGCCGCTCCTAAGCTGTAAATAAATAATAATTAAAAAAATCTGGGTGAGTTCTCCTGTATTTTTGATAACCAGCCAGGCAAAACTCACAGCTGGGGGCTGTGTGGTTGGTTATCAAGAATAGAGGAGTCCCCTTGCCAAATTTTTTAATTATTTAAGTAAATAATTTAAAAAAAGGTGTGGGGTCATCCCCATTTTTTACAAGCAGCCTTGATAAAGCAGACAGCTGGGGGCTAGTATTCTAAGACTGGTAAGGGGCCATGAATATTGGATTCCCCGCCTAAAAATAGCAGCCTGCAGCTGCCCAGAAAAGGCACATCTATTAGATGTGCCAATTCTGGTGCTTTGGCTGGCTCTTTCCACTTGCCCTGTAGCGGTGGCAAGTGGGGTTCATATTTGTGAGGTTGATGTCACCTGTGTATTGTCCAGTGACATCAAGCCCACGGATTACTCGCAGGACCTGTCAGAAAGCACAGCAATCAGGAGAACTTTCCAATGCTCGCCATGCCCTCAGATGGGGAATAGCAGTTCACAGGCAGACACGGTGCTCAGTGTCTCTTCTGGATGACAGGCTGTATGATTGCATCATGCAACCATGCAGCCTGCCATCTAGATGTAGCAGAGCTAGACCCATCATAGGACAAATGGATTAAAAGCCTCTCTGCAGAAAGGTGATTTAGCGAGGTCATATGTATGGTTTAATTAAGATTATTAAAGGAGCCTGTGTCTTTCTTTCAACTAAAGGACTTTTTTTCTGGGTGTCTGTGGTTTTATACAATATGATTATGGGGTTAGTAATAGGGGCATCTTATTGACGCCTCTCCATTACTAACCTCGGGGCTTCATGTCACCTGACAATAAAAGGTGACATCAACCCCCTGTTAGGGTTGGCGGATTGCACTAAATAAAAATAACTAATAAAGTGCAATCGCAACCCAGGGTCCACTCTGCGAAGATGTTATTTTGCTGCTAGTGAACAATGGTGGAGCCATGCGGCGAACATACACCAAGAAACACACGGTGTTAACTCCACACAGTGTGAACTGAACGCAAGATACCAGACTGAAAACATCTCAGAGATGTATGCACTGGAAGATGAAATACCCGCTTAGCTAACCATTGAGTAGCAAAGAAAATATTACAAACTAATTCGGTTGTCCACCGAGTGGTGCAGAAATATGAGTACCAAGCTCAGTTAATCGTTGAGCAGTACAAAATGAGGTGTGTGCACTACCCAGTTAACACTAGGGTTTAAGCACGTGGGTTGTCTGTGCCCTGTAACTGACCCATTCTAACCGCACACATGGCTGAGACAGGTGCTAGGTCAAGTGAAAAGAAAAACCTGCCTCTCTAAGGAAAACTAGGCATTCATACAAGCTGGCAGTGTGGCAGAGTCTCCACACACACAACCGCAAATGATACTAGCATACAGGCATGTGCCTCTGAGAGCCTTTTATACGATAGACTCAAGTCCAGTCCGGAGCTGCCACCTCATCAGAGCAGCTGCTGTCTGACCACCAATAGGAAAATGCTACATCACAGATATGCTCAGTACGGTGATTTCTGAACTTAGCCTCCAGAGAGTCTGTTTGCCGCTGCCTATTGCTGGTTACCATAGAGTTGGCTGGAATGTCAGCAGTAACCAAGTGAACAGATTGAGTCTGAGCAAGATGCTGGGACCGCTGTCTTTGCTCAGCAGCACCCACTGCAGGTAGCTGAAGCAGAATGGGTGACTGCAGAAGCATACAAGGCTTGAGATCTACCCCTTGCAGTGGGAAAATCCCGGTGTCTAACATTACCCCCCACTAACATCCCCTCCCCAGCGTCATTTGCCATGCTTGAAAGCTGCTGAGAGGCATGGATGTGTTTTGCTGTTCTGCCGAAGTCCTAGGTGGTAAATAGAACTTGCCCGGGCGTACCTGGGTCTTAAGACACAGACTCTCTCAAAAGCTACCCCATCTTTGTATGCTCCCCATTGCCCAATTAATCTGGGGGGAATGAACTCGCAGCCAGGGCATCTCTAGGAGTACCTCATCCATACCATCAGAGATAACAAGGAAAGATACTATGTCCTGATGTTTGGGAAACATGGTGAGGGTAAGAGGTATGGTCTGATGGGAAATCTGAGTTGGTAAAATGGACCCATTGGCTACCCAAACAGACAACGGCTTAGGGAGCATTACTCATGGGATTACGTGCAGTTGGGTGAAGGTAGCGGACTTCCAATTGTCCTCAGCCCCAGAGTCATGCAAGCCTCAGCAGGGAGAGTAGTTGACACATATGCCAACAAAACCCCTAAGGCCAATTTGGGAGACACATCAACAGGGGCTAGTGAGCCTCTTCCCAAGGCCACTTGATGCTGTAACTCCTTCTGATGCTTAGGACATTTATTAGCAAAATGGCCGACTTGCCCGCAGGCAACATAAGTTGGTTGTAATTGTACAGGGTGGGCGATTGATTCCACCCAGGAGACATCCATGGGTTCTACTGAGTCGTGAACCTGAATTGGGGTACTCACAGGATTGATGAAGTTCAGAGCCAATAGAAACCTAGATTTACTCTGAGCTCGCTCTAAACCCCGCTCAGCATGCCGCAGATCTATGCAGGTGGACACTGATATCAATTCCTCCAGGGTTGTTGGAATTTCTCTAGTGGCCAAAACATCCCTGACATGATCTGCCAAACCCCTCCAAAAATAGGTATCAAAACCTTATCAGGCCCATCCAACTCGGAAGCCAGAAGACAGAGTATGAAATTGATGGCAAATTGACTCTCCATGGATGAACCCTGGCGTTTATGCCAGGAGTTGGAGTGTAGTATCATGGTTAACTTGTGGCCCCAAAAAGACCTCTTTCAGGGCATCCAAAAAACAAGAGGCGTTAAGGATCAATTGATCACCTCACTCCCATAAAGGCATAGCCCACTCCAGCGCCCTGCCTAACAAAAGGGAAATTACAAATCCTACCTTGGATCACTCATTTGGGATTCATGCAGCCAGCAACTCCAGATGAATTGAGCCCTGATTTATGAAACACCTACAGGCCCTGCTATCCCCAGAAAATTTGTTGGGCAGTGAAAAATGTGGCACGGATGGAAGAGAGACCGCAGCAGAAACCATAGTAGCAGCTTTGCTGGCTGCTTGTGCAGCCACTGCGTTAATATCCACAGCTGTAGACGTCCACTTGAGAGTGGACAGCCTTCTCTCTAGCTGCTGGATATAACGCTTGAACTGCTGTTCGTCCTCCATTGCAAGCCAGAAACTGGAGCTAGTATACTGTTAGGGTTGGCAAATCGCACTAAAAAAATAACTAATAAAGTGCAATCGCAACCCAGGGTCCACCATGCAGAGATGATATTCTGCTGCTAAAGAACAATGGTAGAGCCATGCAGTGAGTATTCACCAAGAAACACGCTGTGTTAACTCCACACAGTGTGAACTGAACGCAAGATATCAGACTGATAACGTCTCAGAGAGGTATGCACTGGAAGATGAAATACCAGCTCAGCTAACCACTGAGTGGCAAAGAAAATATAATTCGGCCATCCACCAAGTGGCGCAAAAAATATGAGTACCAAGCTCAGCTAAATGCTGAGCGGTACAAAATGAGATGTGTGCACTACCCAGTTAAACACTAGAGTTTAAGCATGTTGGTTGACTGTGTCCCATAACTGACCCATTCTAACCGCACACATGGCCAAGACAGGTGCTAGGTCAAGCGAAAAGAAAAACCTACCTCTCTATGGAAAACTAGGCATTCATCCAAGCCAACAGCATGGCAGAGTCTCCACCCACACACACACGACCGCAAATGATACTAGCGCACAGGCATGCGTCTCTGAGAGCCTTTTATACGTTAGACTCAAGTCCAGTCAGACAGGACCTTACCCATTGACCAATCCGGAGCTGCCACCTCACCAGAGCAGCTGACATCCGACCACCAATAGGAACACTCCACATCACAGACATGCTCAGTAGAGTGATTTCTGAACTTAGCCTCCAGAGCGTCTGTTTGCCGCTGCCTATTGCTGGCTACCATAGACTTGGCTGGAATGTCAGCAGTAACTGTTATGAATGGGTCAACGAGGAGGATAGCAGGACCAGGCTAAGCCACCAGAAAACCAGAGAGGTTGGTAACTAAGCAGATAGCAGACCCCTGATCCTATCCTCACAACTAGCAGTAGCCGTGGAGCGTACCTACGATGCCCTAGACGCCTCGGCAAAGCCGGAGAGCTAACTACCCTAAAGAAAGAAAGGTGAAATCTAAACTGCCCTGGAGCAGAACACCCCAAAGGAATAGATAGCCCCCTAACATATATTGTCGATGAGACAAGATGAAAACACAAATGCAGGCAGAAAAATAGACAGCAAATGATGGGGCCCAAACTGACTAGACAGGACAGGAAAGGAAAGACACCATCTGCAATCACGCAAAAAACCCTGAAAAATCCAACACGTCTGATGCACAAAAAACACTGAAGTCACACGACTTCGCCCCCACTATATCAGCACTCTGGTATATCCTGAAAGCAAAGCAAAAAGAGACCAATATAACAGGGGACAGAACAAACGGACACAAGCAGTAACATATGGGTGGTGATCCAGCACAGTCACAGCAGGAGCAAGCTGACCTGCACAAAGCAGAGATAATAGGGGGGGAAGCCAGCACTGCTTGAGGTTAGAACGCATAAATTGGAGTGCATATGCACATAATATCTAGCTGTATTCAAAAATGAGATATTTAGCAAAAAAATTGATCAATTCAATTGAGCCACCCCGCCGCGCCAAGGCAATCTCATGTGGGGGGTCCTACTCTACATTTTTAATAAATGCTGTGCCATTACGGCCTCCTAAATACATTTAGAGCATGACCACATCAAGTGCAATCTGTACCTGGACATTACTGGATCGCTCCCATGAAGCCAGATGAAGCAAGTGCAGATGAAGGCCAACCAGGTCTGAACATAGACATATCAGGATTGGCCTCCACACATTGCCCGACCAGCAAACATAGATGAAGGGCGATGTTGGCCCAGACACAGGTGCACAATTAAATAAAGCTTGGGGCAGGGCGGGGCTGCCGTGTGTGTGCACAGCAGCCTAATCCATCACAATGAACACAGAAAAATTATAGCGGACATAACCAAGCGTGCACGGCAATAGTGGTGGTGAGCCACAAACCAACAACAAGAAAATAGGGGGGGAAGCCAGCACTGCTTGAGGTTAGAACGCATAAATTGGAGTGCATATGCACATAATATCTAGCTGTATTCAAAAATGAGATATTTAGCAAAAAAATTGATCAATTCAATTGAGCCACCCCGCCGCGCCAAGGCAAAACATAGATGAAGGGCGATGTTGGCCCAGACACAGGTGCACAATTAAATAAAAAGCAGAGATAGACAAAGCCAGATCAAATGCAAAAAGATTAGCAAATGAGCACTTAGCTAAACCATGCAGGAACAGAGCAAGAGACATCAGACCTCAGAAGGCAGAGGAATAAAATCACCAGCAGGGATTGAAGGAAGTCAGCTGTCTTAAATAATCCAGTCAGAAACCCCAGATCTCCAATCGTCATCATCATTATCAGGTGGCAAGCCTCTGTCAATCTGACCAGCTCCACTACCTCCAGTAACCACCAGAGGAAGCCCAGAAAGAGAACTCGCAACACCTCTGTCAATCTCACCAGCTACACTACCTTCAGTAACCACCAGAGGGAGCCCAGAAAGGGAATTCACAACAAGTAACCAAGCAAACAGCATGAGTCTGAGCAAGATGCTGGGACTGGCATCTTTGCTCAACAGCACCCGCTGCAGCTGAAGCAGAAAGGAAGACTGCAGAAGCATAGAAGGCTTGGGATCTACCCCGTGCAGTGGGAAAATCCCGGTGCCTAACACCCCCAACTATTACCCCACTTGCCACGGCTATAGAGCAAGTTGGAAGAGTGAGTCTAAGTGCCAGAATTGGTGCATCTAATAGATGTGCCTTTTCTGGGCAGCTGCAGGCTGCTATTTTCAGATGGGGGGATCCAATTTCGCCTTTTCTGGGGTGGCTGAGAGCTGATGTTTTTAGCCTGGGGTGCAGTATCCATGACCCCTTCCCAGTCTATTAATATCAGCCCACAGTGGTTTGCATATACTTTGATGGTTACTAAGTATAGGGGGACCCTACTTCATTTTTTGTAGTTTCCGCATTTTAATAGCCAGAAAAGGCTAAAGGCCCCGTCTCACATAGCGAGATCACTAGCAAGATCGCTAATGCGTCACCGATTTTGTGATGCAACAGCGATCTCGCCTGCGATCTCGCTGCATGTGACTCGCAGCAGCGACCGGCCCCCCTGCTGGATATCGCTGATCGTGCAGGAATGTCCTGGGCCATTTTTTGGAGTCCCGCTGGCCAGCATGCATCGCTGTGTTTGATCGCTGGATCATTGCTGCGTCGCTGAAGAGATCTGCCTGTTTGGCAGCTTAAGCTGGAGTCACACATAGCGACTCACCAGCGATCCCGACAACGATATCAATGTGTCAGGATTGCTGGTGAGTCGCTATGTGATCGCTGGTGAGCTGTCACACAGACAGCTTCATCAGCGATCAGCACAGCGACACCGAACGCGCGGCGTCGCTGTGTTCATTAGTTACCTGCGTGCTGATGCAGGGAGCTGGTAACTAATGTACACATCGGGTATTTAAGGGACGCACGTACCTTGGATACCAGATGTGTACGTTAGTTACCAGCAGATCGCTGGTCTCCCGCCTGTCACACGCAGTGATGTGTGCTGGCCAGCGGGAGACCAGCGACAAAAGAAATGTCCAGCGGTTTCCTACAGCGATCAGTGATACCAGCAGGGGGGCCGGTCGCTGATCGCTGTCACACACAGCGATCTCGCTGGTGAGATCGCTGTTGTGTCACAAAACTTGTGACTCAGCAGCGATCTCGCTAGCGAGATCGCTATGTGTGATGGGGCCCTTACTAGCAATCATTTAGCGACGCACCAGCGATCCCTACCAGGTGGTATCATTGTCGGGATCGCTGGTGCATCACTTAGTGAAACGGACCCTAAGTATACAGTTGTGATCTGACATTAATAGCCTTTGAAGCTCCATGGGTATTTCACCCTTCCCAGGCTATAAAAATTGGCCCCCAGCCGTTGGCTTTCCCTTCTCTGGTTACAAAAATTATGCGGTAGCCCATGCCTTTTTTTCAGAAAAATAATCTTTTAGTAATTAAATACATGTACAGTAATGGGCCTGTCACACTACCCGATATCGCTAGCAATATCGCTATAACATCACTGGTTTTTGTGACGTTATAGTGATATTGCTAGCGATATCGCTATGTCTGATACTTACCTCCGACCGCTCCCCCGCTGGTTATCGCTGATCGCGCGAGAACGTCCTGGACCGCTTCTCATCGTCAGCTTCCTGCTGGGTTTCCTGCTGTGGAGACGAGCGATGCGTGGACGCGGGCGGGAGGACGTCAGGATCGCCTCGTCTGACAGGTAAGTAGCGACCCCCGACCCCTGCGATGTCGTTGGTGAGATCTGCCTGTGTGGCAGCTCACTAACGACCACTTAGCGATGCACCAGCGATCCTGACCGCGTCATATCGCTGGTCGGGATCGCTGGTGCATGCTAAGTGTGACAGTACCGTAAGCTGCACACACACTGTACTAATTTTATTTGTCATTGACATCTATATACTAATTCTATTTGTATTAACAGTGTGTAAGCCATGTCGTCTATCCTGTCGCCTCCTGCTGTGATTTTACGCTATGCGGGTGCTGAATTGCCAGCTTTTCTTCTATCTATCTATCTATCTATCTATCTATCTATCTACAATGACCTGGTCCAGACTGTGTATGTTCCTTTAAGTAACCGTGGACTGTGAGTAGCATCTGTACTCTGCAACTCACTCCTAAGTTATCCTCTTACTGTTATATGGTTTAAATGAATCAAAAACCCATTAATCTCATATATTTCTCATGTAGGTGTTTCAGTGTTCTATTAAGTGCACTTTTCATTTGGTATGTTCAAGCACTATATGGTGGTGAAATGCATGATTTATAAATTAATCTCACAATGTGAAGTCTGACACAGGAATTGAGAGCTATCCTATTAGTCAATGACCCTGTCACCAAGGTTCAATGGGAGGAGCTACCTCCAGTGTTCTGGAAAGTTCCCTGAGGAGTCTGGTTCAAGATGTTACCCAGAGCAGACCTCATGTGAGGGGTCTCCCAAACCCCTCTCCAGGCTCCAAGCCTGGAGGTTCATCCTTCTCTTCATCTCAAGACTTACAGCAAGGCCTAATGCCTTGGATCTTCCTCTGGCTTCTACAGCCAAGAGGGTTGAAGACTTTTAACTTTTTTTTTTTATCCCTGGGTCCCCGCTGTCCGGTTTAACTTCTCCAGCATTAGGTCGCACTAAATGTGTACAGAAGAACCTATTGCTCTGCGTGTTGAGGAAATCGAGGGTCCCCCACCTCTCCGCAAATTATCCAATATTTACTTCAAGTATATATCTGCAAATAACGTGACCAGCTGAGAAAGTAAATACGGGATTTCAGGTCTGTAAATATTGCCATATATTCCCTCTTCTGCCTTTATGCCACCAAGAGACTCTCTCTTATAATTACCTGCAAGTACTGCTCCTAACTAATACAGGTTCTTAAAGCTCCAGAACCTTAATTCTGTGTCAGAATCCAATCCTGATCTGTATTGGCTGTGGATGACACACGTGAATTGTTACCATTACCCCATGTTATATCTCCCAGTTCTGCTGAAGTAAAGCAGCTGTTATCCCGGAGACCTGTTGTCTGTAGTTATTCAATTGGTTGTGGACACTGTATGGGGGTGGTAACAGTGAACAGAATGGCCCCATACCAGGGCTGTTGCATATCTATCTATCTAATATATATACATATACAGTGGGAGAAATAAGTATTTGATCCCTTGCTGATTTTTTTAAAATTGCCCACTGACAAAGACATGAACAGTCTATAATTTTAAGGGTAGGATAATTTTAACATTGAGAGATAGAATATCAAATATAAAGTCCATAAAATCACATTGTATAAATTATGTAAATTTATTTGCATTTTGCAGTGAGAAATAAGTATTTGATCCCTCTGGCAAACAAGACTTGGTGGCAAAACCTTTGTTGGCAAGCACAGCAGTCAGACGTTTTTGCAGTTGATAGGTTTGTGCAAATGTCAGGAGGAATTTTGGTTCACTCCTCTTTGCAAATCATCTCTAAATATTTTGAGGCTGTTGTTTGGCAATTCAGAGCTTCAACTCCCTCCATAAGTTTTCTATGGGATTAATGTCTGGATACTGGCTAGACCACTCCATGACCTTAATGTGTTTCTTTTTGTGCCACTCTTTTGTTGCCTTGGCTGTGTGTTTTGGGTCATTGTCTTGCTGGAAGACCAAGCCACAACCCATTTTTAATGTCCTGGCAGAGGGAAGGAGGTTGTCACTCAGGATTTTATGGTACATGGCTCCATCCATTTTCCCATTCATGTTGTGAAGTAGTCCTGTGCCCTTAGCAGAGAAACACCTCCAATTATAATGTTTCCACCTCCTTGATTGACAGTGGGGACAGTGTTATTTGGGTCATAGGCAGCATTTCTCTTCCTCCAAACACTGCAAGTTGAGTTAATGCCAAAGACCTCAATTTCTTGAGCAGGGGGACCTTGCAGGCACTGAAGGATTTTAAACCTTTACAGTGTAATGTGTTACCAATGGTTTTCTTGTTGACTGTGGTCCCAGTTGCCTTGAGATCATTAACAAGTTCGCCCTTATGTAGTTTTTGGCTGATCTCTCACCTTCCTCATGATCAAGGATAGCCCACAAGGTGAGATTTTGCATTGTGCCTCACATTGATGTCGATTGACAGTCATTTTGTATTTCTTCCATTTTCTTACTATTGCACCAACAGTTGCCTCCTTTTCACCCAGCGTCTTACTTATGGTTTTGTAGCCTATCCCTGCTTTGTGCAGGTCTATGATCTTGTCCCTGACATCCTTATAAAACTCTTTGGTTTTACCCATGTTGTAGAGCTTAGAGCCTGACTGATTAATTGAATCTGTGGACAGGAATCTTTTATATAGGTGACTATGCAAGACAGCTGTCTTTAATGCAGGTAACAAATTGATTAGGAGCGTCTAACTGGTCTGTAGGAGCCAGAACTCTTAATGGTTGGTAGGGGATCAAATACTTATTTCTCACAGCAAAATGCAAATAAATTTATATAATTTATACAATGTGATTTTACTAGATTTTATTTTGGATATTCTATCTCTCAATGCTAAAAAAAAACCTACCCTTAAAACTACAGACTGTTCATGTCTTTGTCAGTGGGCAAACTTACAAAATCAGCAAGGGATCAAATACTTATTTCCCCCACTGTATATATGTGTGTGTCACTGACATCTATATATTTTTGTATTTTATGTGTATATATCTTTGCTATTCTATCCTGTCACTCTGTGATTTTACTATACGCGGCACATGAATTGCCGGTTTTTATTCTATCTTTTACCAAATGTTACCGACTTTTTCCTATTTTAAGAAAAATGTTCGTGCTATCGATCATGAATCCGAATGTACCATATTTGTGCCGAATTTATGTTTGGTAATTGTTTTCTGAACAGTTATACGTCACTAGAGCTACAAAAATAAGCCAAAAACAAAATGCATTTTCCATAAAATATAATCGAATATAATATAATTGTATACAATGAAGTATGGCCGCAGCTTGGTCACTTTCCATGGGCGACATCTCTGTATTAAGCTACTTCCTTTTTTACTGTACCTCTATTGATCTTCAGCAACTGTAGCTTATAGCTAGGAGCCATGATTTTTCAAAACTAAAAAAAACATATACTTTACATAGAGGACAATGCATAAAGTGGAGAGCAATTCATCAGCTTTTTTATTCAAAATGCTTCAAAGATCAGAAAAATGTACATGCTGCAATATGGATGTACCTAGCCAATTCTGTCATTGAAAAGCAGAGAATAAGGTATTTAAAAATAACAGAAAAGCAGTAAAACTGCAGCTGTGTCCTGGATTGATTTACAATTCATGCTTTAAATCAAGCATCATGTTTTCTTGTATACCTGTAATCCTAGCGACAGCAAATCCTCTACATTACCCTTGCCATTGTTATAGATTCACAGAACACTCAGACACATTCACGGCCGGTAAATATTCCCTTCAAAACTGCAAGAGACGTATAAATTGCCACTACAACCCAAAAAAAAGCAGTTTAACTCAATTTAGCAACTAAGTCAATGTTTTGCCAAGCCATCAAGCTTCTGCTTCATGAAAATCCCAGAGGCACTTGAATATCTGAGGTGGAAAAAAAAAGGTTAAACTGCATATGAAGCTCAGAGACGAGCTGAAAGGACGTGATGCCCAATTAAACCGTCAGCACTGCTCTCTCTCATAAACACTTGCTGCGTTATTCCCTCTGGAACACATTTCGAGGCAGTTAAAGAGAGAACCCAGCGAGTAGTTTTTTTTCAATAGAGTGATGTTATTGAGTCTCAAGTCCAGCCTGGTTCTTGTGGACGAGGAGTTGCATACTCCTTCTCTATTAATCATCGTCTGCCTTCTAACACCTGGGACTGACTTCAACTCCCACTGTTACTATATTGACAATATTCCCTGTTGATTTCCTCATTTTCTCAGTCCAGACCAGAATGACCTCTTTAAAATTCTTTATAAACGTCAGTAATTGCCACATCAAACTTCAATTCATTACTTTCCCATGGCTCATGTATTTTGATGATATGAAAGTTGACTGCATTTACATGCAAATTGAAGTTTTATATTAATAAGGGCCAGTAAAGGAAGATTGCATGGTAATACTCCATTATGACTTTTAAATACATTTGCCCATGTCTCAACTTGGCATTAGCATGGTCAGACCATGAGGAAATCATGTTGGCCTGATTGCAATTTTGTTTTCCAAATGAAAGTACAATTTCATCAGGTTTTCCTGTCATTTCTAATAATGACTTAAGTTTGCTTGCTAAATTGAAGAATTTCACCAGGTTGGCAAATGCTATGTGAAACAGGTGAGCAGACAGCTGCTCCGATGTGAAGTACCTCATTGTGAACTCTGGTTCTAACAGTCCCGAAAGGTTAGTATGCCTTAACAAACAAAATGCCTTCATGCAACGAGGGTTGATTACATTTAGTATATTAAGAAATGTCAGGGTTTTGGAACACAAAATAAAGCATGAATAATTCAGTTTGGAATATAGGCTTTGCCTTTTTAGAAGATTTTCCATTAAAGGGGGAGAAGATCATGCATGCATATGGAATACATACCTACAAATCTGATCTATTGCATACATGATGTCTCCTTTCATTCCCTGCAGAACTGACCTGGACTGAAATTAAAAAATGCATTCTTTTACCACAATTTCATGATTTACAGTATGGCCATAACACATTTCCATTCATTTTACGCTTATATTTGGGAGTTTAATGTAAGCAGTGATACAAGTAGTAGAGTATTGTTCTTCCTTTTGTAGAGACAAGAATTGCAGTGGTGTGTAACCTTGTAATTCACTCAGTGTGTTTATAGATACAACCTGTCAAGTCATATTATGCCTATTCCTATGCAAAAATGTCTGTGGTAGAAGCCTAAAGCTTTCCATAAACCTTGCATGACTGTCAGCTGAAAGATGTTTCAGCCAATCATTTGGCCAGCAGCTTTCTTATCTGTCTCTCCAATGCACAGGAGCACTTGTTCTGCTGCTCCCCTGCATTCTTTATGAGAGAGCCACTGCCAGACATTTCTGGTAGTGGTTCATTTCAGGGAGAGCATAAGGATCATCAATCCAAAATCCAGCATGGCGGATCTTCCCCGAAAATCATTTTTCTGGTGCTCTCATACTTATTAGACTGTCAGACAAACACAGTGATTTTTCCAAGTTCCGCTAACATTATTCTAATGTGTAGGGGGTGCTTAAGTAGTATTTGGAAGATGATGTGGCTTAGGGCTCATACTCACTTGCGAGAGACTCTCACGATTCTCGGGTGAGTCTCTCACAAGAAAACCCAGCACTGCCGCCTGCACCCGGACCGGAGCGGTTGGCTGTATAGAAATACATGTAGCCGCACGCTCCGGTCCGAGTGCCGGCGGCAGTGCCAGCTTTTCATGCGAGAGACTCACACGAGAATCATGAGAGTCTCTCTCAAGTGAGTATGAGCCCTTACTTTAGAGATGGTGTGCAGTAACTGCTACAATAATGAAATGGATGAGAACTCAAAAAATAGCACAGGAAGGCGTTCAATTTATTTAGCAAGTCACATTTTAGTTAGGTCTTTAGACTTTCTTTTGCAAAGACTATTATAGCTTAACATAGCATACATGTATTATCTTGTAATGCATAAATGATATTGGCCAAGAATGGTTGAACTTTAGATTTTTTCATTGGCTTACTCAGTAGATCATAGATGTACATTGTTTAATACATTTTAGGTCATCCAAAGGCATTATGTACTTACCCCAAAACTCATGCCATCTATAAACCTTGCACTTTGCAATTTAACCATTATCTATCACCTTCAATGGCAATTTTGAATGCTTCTTCCCTCTATAATAATTATTCAGTCCTTAAACTTCTCTACACTAGACTACATAATTTCCATAAGTCCAAGAATATGCATTTATGTGTTTGAAAAATGTCACCATTTTTAGATTGTCCAATCTTATTTTCACATACAGTATATCCACAAGTCAATGCCCTGACATTTATCACTAAATAAGATTATGTATACAATCATGTATAGCATGAACAAATCAACCAGATTGTCCTTCTTTATAATATTGTTATTAAATGCAGACATAATGAACTTTAAAGTCGTTATAATATAGTGAGCCTGGAAAATAAATGTGGCAGATTGTACACATAATTTTGGTTCAGGAGTAAAACTTCAGCACCGTTCTTAAGGTTCACTGGCTTAGGTAAGTGTTGTAGATTGCTAACTTGAAGAATGTTATGAGACATCTAAGAGTAGTGTGTAATGGCTCCACTAATAAAGACAGAGGGACCACCAAACACATTGCTCGAAGATTGAAATAACAATTTACCTTTCTGTTGGCTAAGAATTGGATAATATATCCCCTTGTCACATCTTAGAGAGCCAAAGTTCTTAATCCCCTGAAACTTTTAAGACAAAGACAATTTTGAAATAAAACAACTATAAACAAGGGTGTAATGGCAGATAAATAGTTCAGCATGGTAGACAGAACATATTGAAAAAGACAAAGTAGCACTTGTGATTTTGCTTACTAAAAAAGCTTCAGAATATACAAGTTTTCAATTTTTGGCTCTTTGGCCTCCAAAACAAATTTCTTCACATAAATAATGAATATAGTGGAAAAAAAGATATGCTTGTTGCCATTTATACATATCACTATGAGATGTGAATTTATCTACCCATTTGGACAATTTGCTAATACTCAAGCTAACAGAATGTAATGGACAAATTAAATAATATATAACTACCATAGTAATGCATGTTAGTAATGCATGATGATCAAAAAAGCCATCAGAAATGGCCACAGGTAGAACAAGGTTCACAGGACTCTGGACTGGCAGCTATTGACTACCAACATGGCTACTGAACCAGGGTCTTGCTAACCTATCAACTGATTATGTGAGGCATTCTAATTAAGCATCATCCATGTCAGCTGAGCTGAGTTTCAATACCAGGCAACACATGGAGTGCCATGGCGCTGATTCTGAAAGAGGAGACTTATGTTTTTTTTCTCCCTAGACAACCCTTTTAGCATTAGAGTCTCCATCCTCAATTCCATCAGATTTGATGGGAGGAATAGTGTTGCATGTGAAAAAGACAAGCAGCATGATGAAAGCCGAGGATCAGTTTTGGAAGGCAAATCTGGCACTGCACAATCACTTTCATTTTGAGTGGAAGCCAAGACTCAGATATGGCCAGACTTGTTGAGTAATATCGTAAAAAATGGTCATTAAAAGGGTTTATAAAGGTATCTGCATGCTCACTGCAATTAATCACTTTGGGAACTATTTACCTAAACAGGCTTAAATGCGTATTCTGGGATTAGGCTAAATTTTGGAAGTCACATTGTGCGGCAAATCCGGACTCTGCGTCTGAATTTCTCTCAATTGCCATACTGAGCTGGTGGTCACGTGATTGCCAGTATGTCATTTGCATGCTAGTGGTCACATGCCAACTAAATTCGTTGACTTCTCTCAACAAACTACGACTAATAAATCTTAAGGCCCCGTCACACTAAACGATGCACCAGCGATCCCGACAACGTTACGACCTTGTCAGGATCGCTGGTGCCTCCCTACATAATCGTGGCACTTAGTTACCTGCTGTTTACCTTGGATACCAGCATCCTAGCATGAGCACACAGGTATCTAAGGTACACAGCGGGTAACTAAGTGATGCGTACGCTTAGTTACCCGATATTTACCTTAGATACCAGCTCCCAGCATCTGCTTACAGCGCTGGGAGCTCGCTGATAGTCGATCTCATGCTGCCACACGCAGTGATGCGCTCTGGCCAGCGGGAGACCAACGATCAAAAAATGGCCCAGGACGTTCAAGCACGATCAGCGATACCCGGTGAGGGGGCCGGTCGCTGATGTGATCGTTGGCGAGATCGCTGTTGCGTCACAAAATCAGCGATCTCGCTAGCGATCTCGCTGTGTGTGACAGGGCCTTTATAGATTCCAAACAGATCACCTGTAACATTTTCTGCACATTGATGCTTTTCTATATTGGATTTCAATTCTTTTTTTTAAATAACGGTGTGCTTAATATTAGTTTTGCAAATGATGAATAACTCTTGTTCAAGACAAATAGTGCAACTTACCCTGAAACTAGTTGGGCATTATTATCAGTGCTTTCCTCATGACCAACTTATGGATTCATAGTCAAGACAACTCTAGGTGAGCATTTTGGAAACTAGACCCCCAAAGGAACTTATCTATATGTGTGGTGAGCACTTTGAAACCCCAAGTGTTTCACTAAAGTTTATAATGCCTGGGCGTGAAAATAAAAAATCATATTTTTTCCACAAACATGATATTTTAGTCCCCAGTTTTTTATTTTCCTTAGGATAACAGGAGAAATTGGACCCCAAAAGTTGTCCAGTTTATCCTGAGTGTGCTGATTCCCCATATGTGAAACAAAACTACTGTTTGGGCACACATCGGGGCCCGGAAGGGAAGTAATGACGTTTTGGAATGCAGACTTTGATGGAATGGTCTGCGGGTGTCATGTTCCGTTTGCAGAGCACCTGATGTGCCTAAACAGTAAAAAAACCACAGGTGACATAATTTTGGAAACTAGACCCCCAATGAACTTATCTAGATGTGCCCCCTTTTTGGAACTAATCTACTGTTTCCTGCTATGTAAATTTAAGTAAATTAGTAGTTCATGCAGGTATAGTACAGATTGAAGCAATCTTTCATACACAGGCCAGGTTTTTCGGGGCAGGTGTCACATTGATACATGGTGTTCTTGCGTATTCCCTTTTTTAACACACTCAGTACCTTTTTTGTGTCTTACCTTTTTTTCAGTTTGCGGGACCACCTCCAGGAAATGCTGACCTGGTACGATACAAGCACCTTCAGTTCCGGAAGAACTGGGGCCCGCTCTTTCCTGAGTGCCAAATATCAGGGTCTTTACCACTACCTCCTGGAACTGAAGGTACGACTTGGTGTCGCCTGCACATTGTGACAGCAGAAAAGCATTGAGCATTGCCATTTGTACAATGTGCATGGCCAGCTTTTTTGTACCACACCTTGGCCTTTCTCAAAGCACTGTATGGTTGGAGGAGTTGATCAGAAAGATCAACGTCCCCCATGTTTTTGTTGTACCCAGTACACAGTCCGGTTTGCTGACCTATGCAGAGGTACCTCATACAGTTCTGAGGGCACTGCCATGTATGGTGGTCAAGAGAAGGACATCCCTCTTGCCTTTGTACTTGACAACCAGCAGGTGATCACTACATTGGGCTCTGCTGTCACCCCTTCTGAGCATCTGCCCAAGTAGCATTTTCAGGAGGCCTTTCTGATTTTTGCAGACTGTGCTGCAGGCTGCGGTACCTCATGCAGAGAGGGATTTGAAGAGTGGAACGCTGGAATAAAAGTTACTGGTGTAGAGGGGATAACCTTTATCCAGCAGTGGGTGCACCAAATACCACACATGGGGGACACTGTGTATCATCAGATAGTGCAGGAATTTGTGGATGGCCTCAAAATGTGTCCGGTCCATGACCATTCAGAACACTGGAGTGTTGAATAAAACATCAACACTCCAATATTGCCGAAGTTCTGGCTTCTTCAGGATCCCCATGTGAAGGACCAGGCCCCAAAACTGCATTATTTCAACTGCAGGAGACCAGTTAGAAAATGATGAACTGGGGTTTTGGGCCAAAAATTGACGAGCATATAAATTAGTTTGGCTCACCATGAGGTTAAAAAAATCCTCAGAGAAAAAGACTTTGAAAAAGTCTATTTCTGTGAGGCCAGTGTTGTCAAATTTGATTCCTGATTCTGCCACAAAATTAGGAATCAGTGTCTCGCAATTTTTTTTGGGGGGTGAGGTCCATATGAGGTCCGCAATGGGGTGCACTGGCTCATCTTCATCTTCTGGAATGGTGGGCACTGCCTCACCTTCTGTCCTGGGTCATCTGCATGGCGGTTCCACAGGACCCGAGGAGGAAGATGTGGAGGAGGAAGAGGATGAGGATAAAGAATCTGAGAAATGAAGAAATGTGGGATCCTATCCCTCACTATCAGTGTCAGATGCAAGGAAAGTATATGCTTCCTTCACTCAATAGCGCTGTTGGGACGCATGTGACAAGCGGGACTTTTTTTATGAATATTGTGCTTGTGTAAAGTACTTTATTTTTTGCTGTTTGTGTGTGGGGAGATAGTGCTTTTTGCAAACTTGTCTGAAAAGAAAATGCTAAAAGAAAAAAAGAACCAGGGATAAAAAATGTCTGTGAAAAGGAAGTTGTAAAACAGCAGACATGAGCTCTGATGAGTGAACTGTTTCACTTATCACAGTTCAGTGGCTGCTGGATGTGCGCATGGAGGTAGTAAAAATAAAAGTGACTAAAACAGTAGGCACGAGATCTGATAAGTGAAATGTTTCACTTATCAAAGTTCGGCAGCTGCTGAATGTGCACACAGATGAGTCACAAGGGGGTGAGAAAGAAAAATGGAAAACAGCAGGCATGAGCTCTGACAAATCCCCGGGCCCGGATGGGATACTCCCCCGAGTACTGCAGGAATTAAGTATAGTCTAAGAGATGCTATACTGGAGTATCTGAAGAAGAATAACCTCATGACCCAATATCAACATGGGTTTACAAGGGACCGTTCCTGTCAGACTAATCTGATAAGCCTTATGAAGAGGAAAGTTCCGGACTGGACCAAGGGAATGAAGTGGACGTGGTGTACATGGACTTTTCAAAAGCTTTTGATACGGTGCCACACAAAAGGTTGATACATAAAATGAGAACCATGGGATAGGGGAAAATATGTGTAAGCTGGCTCAGGGATAGGAAACAAAGGGTGATTATTAATGGACCACACTCAGACTGGGTCACGGTTAGCAGTGGGGTACCACAAGGGTCAGTATTGGGCCCACTTCTTTTTAACATATTTATTAATGACCTTGTAGGGGGCATAGAGAGTAGAATTTCAATATTTGCAGATGACACTAAACTCTGCAGGGTAATCAATAAAGAGGAGGACAATTTTATATTACAGGAGGATTTATGTAAACTAGAAGCTTGGGCTGGTAAATGGCAAATGAACTTTAGTGAGAATAAATGTAAGGTCATGCACTTGGGTAGAACAAACAAGTTGTATAATTATACGATTAATTGTAAAACTCTGGCAAAACTGTCACTGAAAAAGACCTGTGTGTATGGGTGGAAGACAAACTCACATTTAGTGGCCAGTGTCAGGCAGCTGCTGCAAAGTCAAATAAAATAATGGGGTGCATTTAATGAGGCATAGATGCTTATAAGGAGAACATAATTTTACCTCTATACTCATCACTAGTGTGACCACTCTTGCAATACTGTTTACTAGAGTTGAGCGACTTTGGTCGGATCGGGTTTCATTAAACAAAATTTGTTTCAGATGAAACTGGTCTGACTAGGGCAAAAAAGGTCGGAGTTTCATCCGAAACCAGATCCCAATGCAAGTCAATGGGGAATAAAAGTTGGCATTGAGCGGATGACATCCCTTAGATACCCGATGTGTACGTTAGTTACCAGCTCTCTGCATCAGTGCGCTGGTAACTAACGTACACATCGGTATCTAAGGGACGCATGTCCCTTGGATACCCAGTGTGTATGTTAGTTACTAGCTGATCGCTGGTCTCCCGCCTGTCACACCCAGCGATGCGTGCTGGCCAGCGGGAGATCAGCGACGAAAGAAATGTCCAGAGGTTTCTTGCAGCGATCAGCGATACCGGCAGGGGGGCCGGTCGCTGATCGCTTTCACACACAGCGATCTCGCTATGTGTGACGGGGCCTTTAGAGATATTTAAATAGACAGAGCAAGGATTACACTAAAGTCCTTTCTCCCTCTTCTCTTTTATCCTTACCTTACTGTTGTTCTCGAGAAATTTACACATTACATCAAACCCAGATCCCACACAACTTCCAGAGGATATTACTAGCACTTTTGTGTTTAGTTTATCCTTTCCTATTTAGCTTTTAAGGATAGCTGTGTGTGCTGAAGTACTTACCACATGCTGTTATTTGGGACACCCAGTCCACAAAGCTTTGTTTTTTTAATCAGGATTACAATGCATGGGCTTATGGGCTGAAATCCCAGCATTGTTACATGCATGCATGTGTAAGTGACCAGGTCCTTTTGTATGCAACTGAGGTATGCTGGAATTTGACAGTAAATCCAAAATAAGCTTTCAAAGGGATAAGAATAAAAATCTGATGCTTCTGAAGTAAAAATAAACATGTTATAGAGCATTTTGAGAAATATACAATTAATGAAAGTAACGGGAATGTCCTATTTTGACAAATATTGTTGTTATTATTATTTATTTATATAGCATCATTGACTCCATGGTGCTGTACATGAGAAGGGGTTACATACAAATTACAGATATCACTTATAGTAAACAAACTAACAATCACATACTGACAGAGGGGCGAGGACCTTGCCCTTGCGGGTTTACAATCTACAGGATGGTGGGAAAGGAGACAGTAGGTCAGGGGGGTTGCATCAGCTCTGGCATTGGTTTAGGTGGTAGCTCCAGTAGTGGTGAGGAGGCAGCAGGGTCATTGCAGGCTGTAAGCTTTCCTGAAGAGGTGAGTTTTCAGGTTCCGTCTGAAGGATCCGAATGTGGTTGATAGTCGGACATTTTGGGGCAAAGAATTCCAGAGGAAGGGGGACATTCGAGAGAAGTCTTGGAGGCGGTTGGTTGAGAAGCAAATAAGTGTGGAGGAGAGAAGGAGGTCTTGGGAGGACCGGAGATTATGTGAGGTAAGATATTGGGAGATTCATTCAGAGACAGGTTATAGATGGCCTTGTAGGTCAGTATTAGTAATTTGAACTGGATACGCTGAGGGAATGGGAGCCAGTGAAGAGATTTGCAGAGGGGAGAAGCAGGGCAAAAGCGAGGAGAGAGATGAATTAGTTGGGCAGCAGAGTTGAGGATGGACTGGAGAGGTGTGATAGTGTTAGCAGGGAGGCCACAGAACAGGATGTTGCAGTGGTCGAGGCGGGAGATTATGAGGGAATGCACAAGCATTTTAGCAGATTGAGGGTTGAGGAAAGGATGGATTCTGAAAACATTTTTGAGCTGTAGGCGACAGGAGGTGGAAAGAGCATAGATATGCTGTTAGAACGACAGGGCAGAGTCAAGGTTACTTCAAGGCAGCAGGCTTCAGGTATGGGGGAAAGTGTGATGTCATTAATTGTGATAGATAGGTCAGGTAAGGAAGATCTGTGATATGGAGGAAAGATGATGAGTTCAGATTTGTCCACATTGAGTTTAAGGAAGCGAGAGGAGAAGAAGGAGGATATGGCCTATAGACACTCCAGGTCTCTGGAGCGCAGAGAGGTGACATCTGGGCCAGAGAGGTAGATCTGAGTGTCATCAGCACAAAGTTGGTTGTCATGAACTCATTTTCTGCTCCACCAGTTGAGAGTTCCCCTTCCGTTCTCCCTCTGGTGGTGACAGGAGGTAGTGAGGTTGGTTTAAGTGGTAGTGATCTGCCACCTGATGAGGAAGATAACGATTGGATCTCTGGAGTATCAGACTCGATATAAGACAGCCGACGCCCTATCCGGGTGCTGGTGATTCAGTCTGCTTCTCAGGTCCTGGACTTCAGCTCTCTTCCAGTCTTCTCAAGTTAAGTTTGTTTTTTGCTAATGTTCACACTTGCGCTTGTTGGTCAATTCAGTTTGTTGTGTAATCAGCCTGCCCCTGCTGGGGCTATGCTGAAATTCCACTCCTATTAATCAGAATTTGCCAATCTGCTTTTTGTCCCTTATTAGATTGGCCTCTTTTTTGCTCTGTCTCAGAATATTTCAGAGTGCTGATATAGGTTTAGAAGTCTAGTGACTTCAGGGTTAATTTTGCTATCAGAAGTGTTGGACAATATTTTTGTAGGTTGTTTTTGGCAGATTGCAGACAGTGTCTTTCCTTTACTGTCCTTTTTAGTTAGCCGGGCCCCATCGTTTGCTCAGCCTATTTTCCTGCCTTTGTTTGTATTTTCATCATGTTTCACCGTCAATACATGTGGGGGGCTGTCTTTCCTTTGGGGTCTGCTCTGGGGCAGTTAGTTTTCCTCTTTTCCTGCTTTAGGCTTATGTAGTTTTCCGGCTGTGACGAGGCGGCTAGGACCAATGTAGGAATGCTCCACGACTGCTGTATGTTGTGCTGTTAAGATCAGGGATCTGCAATCTGCATAGTTACCAACTTCTCTGGTTTTCTGAGACTTAGCTTGTGGTCTTGTTTTTCCTCCTCGGTTTCCCATTCATAACAGTTGGTACTAGATTCCATGACACTTTATGAGTTATCCCAGGCCAAGTGTATAGATTGAGAAGAGTAGGGGTCCTAGAACAGAGCCTTGGGGGACTCCAACCGAGAGATGGTGGGATGAGGAGGTAGTGTGGGAGCGGGAGACACTGAATGTGCAGTTGGAAAGAGTTCCAGGATAGCGCGAGGGCTTTGATGCCAAAGGAACAGAGGATCTGTAGTAGGAGGCAGTAGTCAACTGTGTCGAAAGCAGATGACAGGTCTAGAAGGGGGAATATAGAGTATTGTCCAATAGCTTTGGCTGTAAGTAGGTCGTTAGTAATTTTGGTCAGAGCCGTCTCAGTGGAATTTTGGGGGCGGAAACCAGATTGTAGATTGTCAAAGAGCAAGTTAGATGAGAAGTGGGAGGAAAGTTCAGCGTGGACTTGCTGCTCCAAGAGTTTGGAAGCGAATGGGAGCAGCAATATTGGATGTTAGCTGGACATAGCGGTTGGTTTTTTCAGGATAGGTGTGATTGTGGCATGTTTGAAAACAGAAGGGAAGGTACCAGAAGTTAGTGATAGGTTGAAGAGGTGGGTTAGGGATGGTAAAAGAGTGATGGTGAGGTTGGGGATGAGGTGGGATGGGATGGGGTCAAGTGCACAGGTGGTGAGGTGTTATTTGAAGAGGAGGCAATTAAATTCCCCTTCAGTGATGTTAGATAGGGAGGTTATGGGGTTCGGGCATTGATCTGGTATACAAAGAGGTTGTGGTGGTTGAACAATGAAGACTTGTTTGGTCGATCTTATTTTTGAAGTGTGTGACAAAGTCCTCAGCAGAGATAAGGGAGGTTGGAGGGGGGAGTGGTGGTCGGAGGAGGGAGTTGAAAGTTTTGAATAACTGTTTGGGGTTGTAGGATAGGAAAGATATGAGGGTTGTGAAGTAGGCCTGTTTAGCAGAGGTGAAGTCATCTTGCGAATTTGTTTTCTTCCAATGCCGCTCTGCAGCCCTGGACACTTGCCAGAGCTTTTTAGTGGTGTTATTGTGCCAGGGTTGTCTGGTCATATGTCGCACTCTGCAATGAACAAGACGGGTGACCGCGTCAATAGCTACTGCGAGAGTGGAATTGTAGAAAGCAGTGGCACTGTCTGTGTTATGGAGTGAGGATATGAATGTCAGTGGTAGAATAGAGTCAGAGAGCATGTGGGTGTCTAGGTGTGTGATGTTTCTGCAAGGGTGTGCATGTTGCTGGACATGGGTGATAGGTGAGGAAGACAGAGATGAGAAAGTGAGTAGTTGGTGGTCAGATAGAGGGAGAGGGGATGTGGTTAAGTTAGATAGAGAGCAGAGGTGGGCGAAGACCAGGTCTAGTGTATTTCTGTCTGTGTGGGTGGCTGGGAAGGTCTACTGAGCAAATCCAAAGGATGAAGTAAGTAAAAGGAGTTTGGAGGCTGTTGACGGAAGGGTATCAGTGGGGATGTTGAAGTCACCCATCATGATAGTGGGGATGTCAGTGGAAAGAAAGTGAAGAAACCAGGTAGAGAAGTGGTCAATAAAGGCAGTGGCTGGGCCCGGAGGTTGGTATATGACGGCCACTTGGAGGTTGGAGGGAGAGTAGATGTGAACAGAGTGGATGTTTGTTAAAACATATTTTTATTCCTGCTGTCCACCTGTCTTTCTTAATGCATGCTGGAGATATTAGGAGTACTGATGTAAGAAGAGGCTGCTCACACTGCTATCCACTTGTCTTTCTTATTGCATACTGCAGATACCAGGATTACTGAGGCAAGAAGAGGCTGCTCACACTGCTGTTCACCTGTCTTTCTTAGTGAATTTTAGAGATATCAGGAGTACTGAGGTAAGAAGAGGCTGCTCACACTGCTGTCCACCAGTCTTTCTTACTGAGTACTGTAGATACCAGCAGTACCGAGGAAAGAAGAGGCTGTTCACACTGCTGTCCACCTGTCTTTCTTACTGAATACTGGAGATACCACGAGTACTAAGGTATGAAGAGGCTGCTCACACTGCTGTCCACCTGTCTTTCTTAGTGAATACTGGAGATACCAGGAGTACTGAGGTAAGAAGAGGCTGCTCACACTGCTGTCCTGTCCACCTGTTTTTCTTAGTGAATACTGGAGATAGCAGGAGTACTAAGGTAAGAAGAGACTGCTCACACTGATGTCCAAAATGTATTTCTGATCAAACATTTTATACCAGGAGTTCTGCAGTAAGAAGAAGCCGCTCATACTCCTGAATACCCCGTCTTTCTGAATGCTGAGTGGCTGCTGTGAACTGATTATAGCTTTTCAGTTTGTGATATAAATTATTCTCAGGTCACAGCAGCGGAGCTTCCAACTGCACAAGCTCAAAGACACTTGTTCTATTGACATTCTACTACAGGTTGCTATCAGTATCACAAGATGTTGACCATTCTAATTCTGTACTGATTACCTCTTCAAACAAAATAAGTGTAGTTTGCTAATTAAAAGTATTTAGGATTTAATTGATAATGACATTTACTGTAGTTTTTGTTCAATCCTTGGATAAATATTTTAATGGGCAAGCATAAAATTGCTTGCATTAAAAGAGTGGATAAAAATAGTCATCAGAATGTAATTCATGTTGAATACTACTAATATTAACATGATAACTGGTGTATTTGCACATTTTGTATGAATTTCTTAATGTGTACAGCTAAAACTGTCCCTACTATTGCTCAGAATTATTAGGATTTTTTTATCATTAATTATGTACAAATTAACCACTTAGAGACATCCAATGTAAATGTACAATGCATATCAGGTGCACATGCAAGATGTGGGCTCAGGAGGTGAGCCTGTATCATATCTTGCAGATTCTGGCTATGTAACATAACCAGCTCCGGTTTCTAAAAGCAGCAACTGGAGCTGAGCTAACATTAAAAACAATGATATGTTTGGTATTGCCGTGAACATACTGACTTGAGGAATAAAGTCACCAGATAATTTTGTAGAAAAAAATGAATGCTGTAAAAATAAAACCCCTGATGTCAGAATTTCATTTTTTTTTCCAGCTCATGCCGCAAACAAATACCCCTAATATGGCTAGGTGGACAGAAAAATACATTATTATTGGTATTGAAAGCAGAAGAAGATAATGAAAATTGGCTGTGGTTTGAAGGGTACTGTCATATGTTAAAGTTTGGGCACCCCTATTAATGTTAACCTTTTTTCTTTATAACAATTTTGGTTTTTGCAACAGCTATTTCAGTTTCATATATCTAATAACTGATGGACTCAGTTATATTTCTGGATTCAAATGAGGTTTATTGTACCACCAGAAAATGTGCAATCTGCATTTAAACAAAATTTGACCGGTGCAAAAGTATTGGCACCTCAACATAAAAGTGACATTAATATTTCGTAGATCCTCCTTTTGCAAAAATAACAGCCTCTAGTCGCTTCCTGTAGCTACTAATGAGTTCCTGGATCCTGGATGAAGGTATTTGTGACCATTTCTGTTTACAAAACATTTCCAGTTCAGTTAAGTTTGATGGTCGCCGAGCATGGACAGCCCGCTTCAAATCATTCCACAGATGTTCAATGATATTCAGGTCTGGGGACTGGGATGGCCATTCCAGAACAATGTAATTGTTCCTCTGCATGAATGCCTGAGTAGATTTGGAGCAGTGTCTTGGATCATTGTCTTGCTGAAATATCCATCTCCTGCGTAACTTCAACTTCGTCACTGATTCTTGCACATTATTGTCAAGAATCTGCTGATACTGAGTTGAATCCATGCGACCCTCAACTTTAACAAGATTCCCAGTGCGGGCATTGGCCACACAGCCCCAAAGCATGATGGGACCTCCACCAAATTTTACTGTGGGTAGCAAGTGTTTTTCTTGGAATGCTGTGTTTTTTAGCCTCCATGCATAACGCCTTTTTGTATGACCAAATAACTCAATCTTTGTTTCATCAGTCCACAGGACCTTCTTCCAAAATGTAACTGGCTTGTCCAAATGTGCCTTTGCATACCTCAGGCGACTCTGTTTGTGGCGTGCTTGCAGAAATGGCTTCTTTCGCATCACTCTCCCATACAGCTTCTCCTTGTGCAAAGTGCGCTGTATTGTTGACCGATGCACTGTGACACCATCTGCAGCAAGATGATGCTGCAGGTCTTTGGAGGTGGTCTGTGGATTGTCCTTGACTGTTCTCACCATTCTTCTTCTCTGCCTTTCTGATATTTTTCTTGGCCTGCCACTTCTGGGCTTAACAAGAACTGTACCTGTGTTCTTCCATTTCCTTACTATGTTCCTCACAGTGGAAACTGACAGATTAAATCTCTGAGACAACTTTTTGTATCCTTCCCCTGAAAAGCTATGTTGAATAATCTTTGTTTTCAGATCATTTGAGAGTTGTTTTGAGGAGCCCATGATGCCACTCTTCATAGGAGAATCAAATAGGACAACTACTTGCAAGTGGCCACCTTAAATACCTTTTCTCATGATTTGATACACCTGGCTATGAAGTTCAAAGCTCAATGAGGTTGCAAAACCAATTTAGTGCTTCAGGAAGTCAGTAAAAAGTAGTTAGGAGTGTTCAAATCAAGAAAATGATAAGGGTGCCCATACTTTTGCACTGGTCAAATTTTGTTTAAATGCAGATTGCACATTTTCTGTTAGTGCAATAAACCTCATTTGAATCCAGAAATATAACTGAGTCCATCAGTTATTAGATGTATGAAACTGAAATAGCTGTTGAAAAAAACAAAATTGTTATAAAGAAAAAAGGTTAACATTAATAGGGGTGCCCAAACTTTAACATATGACTGTATACAGTATCAGTCAAAAGTTTGGACACCCCCGTTCATACAACGGTTCCTTGTTCCATTTGGAATGTGCATGTTGTAGATTAAACTGAAGGTTGAAAATCTGTGAAGGAACACATTTGGAACCATTGAGTATATAAACATGCATGAAGCAGACCAGAATGTATGTTTAACCTTAGATTTCTCAACGAACCCCCTTTTGCTCTGATATCACTTTATACAACTTTGGCATACTCTCAAGAAGTATTACCAATCACCTCAAATGGCTTTCCAATAGGAGTTCCCAGACTCACCACAAACCATCTCAATTGGGTTGCGGTCAAGTGACTATAGAGGTCATGTCAACTGAAAAAACCCTTGCATAACCTGGAGGAGTTTGCTGAGCCATTGTCCTGTTGCAACTTGATGCCTGTTCATCTTTCATTACACTGGTCAACAGCATTTTTGGTGCCAAAGATATTTCATCGAATTTAGGGTATTTTTGGGGTGCTGATTCTGAATATGTCATCAGTTTTGCCAGATTGGCTCAAGTTTTTGAGATTTTTGGTATCTTATTTATAGCACTTGTTGGTAAATGCGACGCATCATCTCATTAATTTCTTTGGATTAGTACTTGAACTGAGCAGTTCTCAATATAGTTTTGTGTTAATTAGTGTTCTAAAAGTTTGTTCATAGCTTGATTTTTGCACTAACTTTATGTTGTTGTCTGTTTTCCAGTGAAAAGCATGAACTCATCAAGAAGAAGTTGTCTTAACGATCCAGACTCATTCTGTTACATTTGTGGTGAATACACACTGCCAAAACATAGAAGAAACATAACAGACTTCGTAAAAAAAGTGTATTTTGCCTATTTTGGGGTTATGCTTGGGGACCAAGACAAGTTTTGGGCACCACACATAGTGTGCAAAGCATGTATCGAATTATTACGAAAATGGAGCAAAGGACAAAGAAAAAGCTTCAAATTTGGTGTTCCAATGGTGTGGAGAGAGCCAAAAAATCATCATGATGACTGTTATTTATGGTAAACACAGGTACAGGCACATCTTCACAATGAGGGACAGGCCTTCTTGCAGATTCCATGTTACTCCCATTTTCGTTTCTTATGCTTATTGAATCCTTGCACTTGCACTGCACAGAAATAACAGTCATCATGATGATTTTTTGGCTCTCTCCACACCATTGGAACACCAAATTTGAAGCTTTTTCTTTGTCCTTTGCTCCATTTTCGTAATAATTCGATACATGCTTTGCACACTATGTGTGGTGCCCAAAACTTGTCTTGGTCCCCAAGCATAACCCCAAAATAGGCAAAATACACTTTTTTTACGAAGTCTGTTATGTTTCTTCTATGTTTTGGCAGTGTATATTCACCACAAATGTAACAGAATGAGTCTGGATCGTTAAGACAACTTCTTCATGATGAGTTCATGCTTTTCACTGGAAAACAGACAACAACATAAAGTTAGTGCAAAAATCAAGCTATGAACAAACTTTTAGAACACTAATTAACACAAAACTATATTGAGAACTGCTCAGTTCAAGTACTAATCCAAAGAAATTAATGAGATGATGCGTCGCATTTACCAACAAGTGCTATAAATAAGATACCAAAAATCTCAAAAACTTGAGCCAATCTGGCAAAACTGATGACATATTCAGAATCAGCACCCCAAAAATACCCCAAATTCATTAAAATATTTTGGACACCAGAAAAAAAATTTTTTTTCGTTGACCTGTGTTATAGCTATTATTTGAGATGCTGTCAGCTTTTGGCTTCTGAGTTTACCAACATTGATGAACTTATGCTCTGCAGCAGAGGTAATTTTGGCTGGTCCTTGTGAAATCTAGTTTCACCAAGATCTTCATGACTGAAAATAATGATGAATTGATGTTTTATTTTCTTGCAATATTCTGGCTTAAAACAGTTGTCGAATAGGGAAGTATGGGCCTGTATGCTAATACAACCTCTGCAAAACACACCTGATGGTCACAAACACTTATCAATAGCTAGCAATTTCTCAAATTAACTGTTGACAAAATATACCTGTTCACTGAATCTATACCATGTGACTAGTTTATGAAGCTGCTGGAAAGAATGCCAACTGTGTTTAAACAGTCATCCGGGTAAAAGGGGTGTACCTTGAAGAATTTAAGGTTTAAAACATATCCTGGTTTGTTTCACATGTGCTTCTTTACTCATTTTTCTTTATATGTTCATTTGTAGTATTGGTGCCTTAAGTTTTAACCTACAATGTGCGCATTTCAGTAAGATTAACTAGTATCATTGCATAAACAGTGATGGCCAAACTTTTTGACTTCTACTGTATGAAGTGATAAAAATAAAAATGTTGAACCAGTGATACTGAATTTGTTTCCATGTAAGTTTTCAAATTAGATTTCAAAGGGAATCCAAGCCGTTTGCATTTTTTAACAAATATCTTCTGTAATTTCAAAACCTAAAATATAATTTAATTTACATTAGCCAAGAAATGTGTACTTTATATTTATCCCCACTTACCACTAATTTTAAAATGTTTCTTAATATACAGTAATAGGGTTTGTTGTCTATAACACATAAACATTTAATAATTTGAAAGATTCTATGATATTGGAAATACAACTTTTCCTGGTTTAATAGAAAAGATGCCTAGATCCCAAGAACTCATATAACTTTTAGTCTTCGTATTTTAGTGAAAGTTGAGTTGTAAAGTTCATAGTATATTTAATGCTTGAAGTCATCATTACATTAATCTTTTCCTTCTGAACAAAAGTGAACCAATGCAGAATATGAAGACATGGAATTTAAAGAACAGATTGTATTAATACCTAAAACCCCACATGTGTAAGGCTGGGGAGCATAAGAACATTACTTAACATTCATTCTTCATCAAAGTCATGATAACAACAGTAGAAAGTTGAATTCTGAACTGTGAAAAGATGCAATAAGTCACCACAAATCACTGCTACTAAGCCCAAACTGGATAATTTACACAGCACTTTGTGATCTTCAAACATTTGGCAATGTGCAATTATTCATGCCACTACATGGGGCCTCAGTCCAAGCTGCCTGTTTGTTCTAAGGTTGAAACTGAGGTGTTTGAAAACTGCAAGAGACTACCAAAGGCCTGGAGATCATAGCTAATGTGACACCCTCAGGCCTAATCTTCTTAGAGGACTTGGATAAAATAAGTATCTATTACAAAATCATCCTTCATCCAACCCCCTTCTGAGTTCTGCCACTCTGATAGCCAGCACTGAGACAATTGCATGATTCTGGACTTAATCAGGTATTAGGAGCTAATGCAGTAAGAGGAGAGGCTAATCTCCATATTTACTCCATCTGTACTTGTGGACATGACTTGCCTGCCCCTAACAGATCAAAGGGAACTGGCAAAATCAGATTAGCCTCAAAGAAAAGAGAGGGTGGTGCAAGAATTGTAAGAGCCAAAATTATCAGCATTTCGCTTGAAGTTATGTGTACATTTAAGCCTTGCGGCCTAATCCTATAGAAACTCATTGTATGAGAAGTCTTTTATAAGTATTTTGTGCAAGGCAGTTAGGCATCCCTTGTGCGCACATATCTATACAAAGTCCAATGGGCTGAAATATTTTTTTTTTCTCTATTAATATTTCTTTTTAAGCCTAATGTGTTGTGTTAGCAATATATTAGTTCGGTACATCCGATGAACAAATACTAAGAGACTTTTCTTTTAATGCCAGCAAAATAAAAAAATTATACCAATTTTTTACTGAATACTGCAATGTAATGTTGTTATTTTTGCTTTTGCTACTTTTGTATTACATTGTTTCATTATTTTTTCGACTACTAACATGAAGTTCACCATTTACTGTATAAACAAGGTGGCGTTGACATCATGCCGTGTTCTGACCACCCCCTAAATACAGACAGATGGATAAAAAGCACAAAGGGGAAACAATTCACACATTAGCTACTGTTAGCAGTCACCTGCTGTTTGTGAACATGAATATGACATGTGGTCACCAGTAATGACCTTCCAGGGCAGGGAATCCAAGAGAGTTTAAGTGTGGTGAGCACCTTTGCTTGGAGCTACCTCAGTAGGGGGTCTCAGCGAAGAAGACACAATCATATTCTATATTGTATTCTCAATTATAATTTTGTGATAAACTACTTAGTTACTTATAAATGTATAGTCTTCATATTACACTGCGTGGAATATGGAGGGTATTTCTGTCTATCTTGTTTGTGCAAAGCTAAACCATTAGTCTCCCATATTTAGCAGAATCGTTCACCTCATTAGAGTGGATTAAGCGAAGATGCTGAGAGGGATAAAAGGTGAAATGCAAAGAGCAGTGGCTGGTAAAAGAAAAAAGCTTAGAGTGTCATTTGTGTGCTTACACTATTATTGACTCGAGACCCATGTGGTTCACACATTTCAATTACCGTTTGCTGGAAAGGTGGCCCTTAATTGCACAGGCTGATGTCTGTGCACAAAATGTCATGGGAGCCTCCCTAACCCTTGTCACCTTTTTTGATGCTTGACTTGAGGATGTTCAAAGTCCAAGCTCCATGGTTTGCAGATCTCCCATGAGATGAGTCTAAGGATGCCAATAAAGAAAGATGGAGTACATGCAATGATCTTATTGCACATTTTACATTATATATATTTATGGAACAAATGTCACTTTGGAAAATTTAAAATTAATCTTATTAAACTAAGATAAAATGCTAATAATTCTTAAGGAAGATTTAACGCTGAATTTACCATACATTTTAACTATATGATTAATTTTGGGGAAATAATGCCTATGTGGGAAATGGCCTTTCTGGACTATATGAAAATAAAATAAAGACCCGTTATTACTACATTTATATCATCTAATAGCATTAATTAATTAGGACATTAAATGTTTAACAAGGGGACTAGGCTTTCCAGGGAGTTTTTACAGTTGTTAAAATCAATGTATCATTCCCTAAGGGCCCAACTTGCAATAAAAGGTTATTCCTTTTATATTTTCACCTTAGAAAAGATCACAAAGTAAGGATTCCCTCTGTTACCATTACTATTTGATAGGTCTTGAACCCCTTTCTATTTGCAAATGGCACCAGAGATAGCGGGCTTCAGATTTGGTGAGACAGAGATGCGCATTATTGGCTTAAAATTAGCTATTGCAACAATAAAGTGATTTGGAATCTATAAAGATCACATAAAGATCACAATAAATGTAACTGTACATTACTGATAATGTAAATATTGAGTTATTAAACTGGGGCCACATTCTATTCTCCATTGTAAATAAACGGCTAAGCTTGACTAGGTTACTGTACTCAATGCAGAACTTGCCAATATTGATGAAAAAGAGTGACCTTCAAAATTTGAATTCAGCAATTAATGAATATGCAGTCCCAGATTTATATAGCGATAATTTAGCCCTTATGAGCAGAATTACAGATGAGTAGCTAAATGGAGTACTTAAGTACGTAAATACTTTAAAAGAACAGGGTTTAATAATCCTCTCTCGTTTAACACATTGGTTTTCAAAAGAAGAATGAAAATTTTGCAACAACTTCAACTTTTTCAAATAAATAAACACTTTAAAGGTGTGAAATAATATTTGAAATAAATTTGATCTTTTCTTAACCAAAAATTCATTAGACAATGATATATAGGGTATCTTACAAAATTAAAGACTTCCATTTCAATTAGCATTATATTGATATAGGAATTAAGACGTAAAGTGGGTCTATCAATAATTGCAAAGAGGGGACCATACTTCCGTTTGAAAAATTGGTAAGGTTATACCAAATTCAAAAAACACACTTCCTATATTACACACATTTAATGAATGTTTCAAACAAATGATTAAATGACAAGACAGAATTACAAAAAACAATGGAAAATTCAAACCTAGATGTAATAATTAGGAATTGACCAACCTGAACAGTAAAGTTCGAGGTCCATACCAAACATCTTGTGCCTGTCATGGTCCAGTCCGGAGTTTATCTTCTGCTGTCTTCACTCCGGACTGGTCATGCGGGGATTAATCTCCTCAGCCTTGTTCTGGAGCTAGCTGGGCTATTTCAGTCTCTCACAGCCTGCTGACCAGTGTTAGTGATAGCTCAAGCTTCCAGTTTAGAGCCTCTGACCCTTGTACCTTGGTGACACTCCTGCCTTTGACTGATATTCACATGTATGACCCGGACTGATCTCTGACCCCATCTCTTGGTATTCGTCTCTTTGTGGCCCTAGGACTTATCTATGATGAACCAGACTGTGTTAGGGTGGCAGAGGACACTATTTTGGGTCTGGGGCAAGGGAAGCACTCAGCCGAATGGTACAGCTCTGAATTCCGTTGATGGTCCACTGAGGTGTCCTGGGACGACTCCGCACTGAGATGTCTATTCAGGAAGGGACTGTCGGATTGCTTGAAGGACGCTCTGGTTCTCCATCCACCTCCCAGCTCATTGGAGGAGGCTATGACTCAGGCTATCCATATGGATCAGAGACTGCAGGAGAGAGGTGTTACTCAGCGAGGGTTTCCGCTTTTCCCTGCTAACCCTGATGTTTTGCTTCCATCTGAACCTATGGAGGTGGGAGCCACCAACCCCCAGGAGAAAGAGAGGAAACGGTGACCTGATGGAAAATTGTGTTTTTACTGCGGAGATCCCGGACATTGGAAAAAAGGCTGCCCCTCCTGTCCTCCGACTAACAAGCGGCTGAGTCTGGGTGATAATCGTGGAGGTCACCCAGACTCTCAGGTACCTTTTTTCTTCTTTTTCAAAAATACTGCTAAAGGTGGAACTTGGTGTTGAGAATGGCTTTTTCCATACTTCGGCTTTTGTAGGCTGTGGGTCATCCCTGAACCTGATTGACTCTAAGCTGGTGGCTCGCTGTAGATTAGGGACAGTTAGGTTGGGGACTCCCTTAAAAATTGTGGCTATTGACTCTACACCTCTCAATAAGGATGGTCTCCATTTCATTTCTAAAGAATTCACCCTCAGGGTGGGGGCCCTACACCAGGAGCGCATGTCATGCTTTGTTTTGGATAACCTCCCTGCTGGCCGGGTGTTAGGGTTTCCCTAGTTGCAATGGCATAACCCAGTTATTGACTGGGGGTCCCGGGATATTGTTAAATGGGGACCTGGTTGTTCTGAAAATTGTCTTGCTACTGTGTCTATGTCATCCGTCAGTCTGGAGGGTATTCCGGAGTACCTGAAGGATTTTGAGGATGTGTTCTCCGAAAAGGAGGCTGAGGTTCTACCACCACACCGCCCATTCGATTGTGCCGTGGAACTTGTTCCCAGTGCCAAATTGCCCAAAGCCAGGCTGTACAATCTCTCCGTCCCTGAGCAGGCTGCTATGAAGGAGTATATCTCTGAGAGTCTCCATAAAGGGAATATACGGCCATCTGTCTCTCCCGTGGCAGCGGGGTTCCTTTTTGTGAAAGAAAAGGATGGTGGTTTACGCCCATGCCTCGATTTTCGAGAACTGAATAAAATAACCATAAGAAACGCTTATCCTCTCCCACTGATACCTGATTTGTACAATCAATTGTCGGGGGCCAGGTGATTCTCTAAGTTGGACCTCAGGGGAGCATACAATCTCATCCGTATGTGGGAGGGGGATGAATGGAAAACTGCGTTTCTCACCTCTGAGGGTCTGTTTGAAAATTTGGTTATGCCCTTTGGTTTGACTACCGCACCATCGGTATTCCAGAATTTCATTAACCATGTTTTTTCTGATTTTATTGGATGCTTTGTAGTTGTTTATCTTGATGATATACTCATATACTCTTCTGATAGACAAAGTCATATGGGTCATCTTCATGCGGTTCTCCAGAGGCTCAGAGAGAACTCACTCTTTGCCAAATTGGAGAAATGTTCATTTTTTACTCAAGAATTGTCCTTTCTAGGGGTCATCCTGTCCACTGAGGGGTTTTGTATGGACCCTAGGAAGGTACAGGCCATTGTGGATTGGGTGCAACCCAGAGATCTCAAGGGTCTTCAGCGATTTCTGGGTTTCGCCAATTATTATAGAAAATTCATCAAGGGATTCTCTTCAGTGGTCAAACCCCTCACTGATCTCACCCAAAAGGGGGCGGATCTCAAAAACTGGTCAGCTCCAGCTGTGGCGGCGTTTTCTTTGCTAAAAGAACATTTCATGACTGCTCCGGTACTGGTGCAACCTGACTTGTCTAAACCATTCATCATAGAAGTGGATGCCTCTGAGGTGGGAGTGGGGGCTGTGTTGTCCCAGGGGCCCTCCACATTAACTAACTTAAGACCCTGTGCCTTCTTTACTAAAAAAATTTCCTCTGCTGAAAGGAATTATGATGTGGGTAACCGAGAGTTGTTGGCCATTAAATTGGCTTTTGAAGAACGGAGGCATTTTTTGGAGGGGGCTGTCCATCGTATCACTGTCATTACAGATCACAAGAACCTGTCTTACATCGAATCCGCCAAACGTCTGACTCCGAGACAGGCAAGGTGGTCACTTTTTTTTTACCGATTTCAGTTTTCCATCACTTTCAGACCAGGTTCCAAGAATGTGAAGGCGGATGCCTTGTCTCGCAGCCTAGATCCGGTATCGCCTCCTGAGCCTCCTTCCTCCATTCTTCAGCGTGGGGTGGTGGTGGCTGTGGTGTCCCCGAGATTGGAACAGGAGATTTGTGAGGCCCAATCTCTTGCTCCTCCGTCCATGCCGGAAAATAAGCTCTTTGTGCCTGTCCAGTATCAGGTAAGGGTGCTTCGGGAGTTCCACGACTCAGCTCTGAGTGGGCATCCTGGAATCTCGGCCACTCATAAAGCTATCACTAGGCTGTTCTGGTGGCCCTCGTTGACTTCTGACATCACTGGTTTTGTGTCCTCCTGTGAAATTTGTGCCTGCGCTAAAGCCTCCCACAACCGGCCGGCCAGGGAATTGGTGCCACTGCCAATTCCGGATAGACCGTGGACTCACCTGTCCCTGGATTTCATCACCGATCTCCCACCCTCTAATTGCAAAACCATGATCTGGGTAGTTGTGGATAGGTTCAGTAAACAAGCACATTTTGTACCCTTAATGGGCCTTCCTAATGCTGAGACTCTATCTAAGCAATTCATTGAGCATGTGATTCGGTTGCATGGTGTGCCTGTCAGTGTGGTGTCTGATAGAGGGGTGCAATTCGTGGCAAAATTCTGGAGAGCTTTTTGCAAAAGGCTGGGCATCAGTCTGACCTTTTCATCGGCCTACCATCCCGAGACCAATGGTCAGGCTGAAAGGACCAATCAGTCTTTGGAGCAGATCCTGCGGTGTCTTGTCACATCCAGATAGGATGATTGGTGCTCTGTGATACCTATAGTGGAATTCACCTTCAATAATCATGGCAATCAATCTACTGGTACTTCTCCTTTCTTCTGCAACTACGGGTTTCACCCTCATTTTGGTGAATTCTCCAGACTAGATTCGGAGTGTCCAGGGGCTGATTTGGCCTTTTTGCAGTTGGAGGAGGTTTGGAGGGAGGTTCAGAGAAACATTGGGGAGGCTCAGGGCAAATATGAATTTTTTGCGGATAAACGACGCTCGGTGGGGCCGACTTATCAGGTGGGGGATAAGGTATGGTTATCCACCAAAAACATAAGGCTGAGAATTCCCTCTGCTAAGTTGGGTCCCAAGTTTATTGGTCCGTATGAGATTTTAGAGGTGATTAATCCTGTGGCCTTTCGCCTGCGTTTGCCTCCGTCATTACGGATTCCTAATGTGTTCCATAAGGCGCTTCTGAAGCCGTCGGTGCCTTCCTCTGATGAGTCTCCCTCGCACCCGCTGCCTGTTATGGTAGATGGTCAGACCGAGTACGAGGTGGAACAGGTGGTGGATTCCCGTATGCTCCGTCGTTCACTTCAGTGAACTTGGTCCATTGGAAAGGATACGGTCTTGAGGATCGGTCATGGGTGCCGGCGCGTTCGGTCCATGCGGATCGGTTGGTCCGGGACCTTCACGCTCGTCATCCAGGATAGCCTGGGGGTCCAGTGGCCCCCCATTGAGAGGGGGGTACTGTCATGGTCCAGTCCGGAGTTTATCTTCTGCTGTCTTCACTCCGGACTGGTCATGCGGGGGTTAATCTCCTCAGCCTCGTTCTGGAGCTAGCTGGGCTATTTCAGTCTCTCACAGCCTGCTGACCAGTGTTAGTGATAGCTCAAGCTTCCAGTTTAGAGCCTCTGACCCTTGTACCTTGGTGACCCTCCTGCCTTTGACTGATATTCACATGTATGACCCGGACTGATCTCTGACCCCATCTCTTGGTATTCGTCTCTGCTGTTACATTCCCTCTCTGGCATCTGACTCCCCGGCTTGTACCCCAACCACGTACTTCGCCTCATGTTTTGTACCCCGTGCTCATGTTCTGGCTTTCTGACTCTCGGCTTGGTATTTTGACTACGTGTATTGCTGCTCCTTCTGGTATGTCTGCTCCTGCTAGTTTCTGACTCGGTTCGTCTGACTATTCTCTCTTGTTACCTGTGGCACCTGTACTGTTGCTCAGGGTTGCTGCTCTTAGTGTGTAACCTCTCTTCCCTCACCAGCTCCCCCTGGTGGAGGTTTCACTACAGTGCCCATGCACGGCCCCTGAAAATGAACCTCTCCCTGAAGTTCGTGTTACTGTTCAGTTTTGGCAGCTTGAAAATCTGGCGTTCCCCACACTGTCATTTGTGTGACAGCACAAGAAACACTGGCACTGATCTGTGGAAAGTTTGTTGCCACCGATCACAGTGCTGCAGTTCCCACGCTGTCATACAGATGTCAGTATGTGAGCAAGCAGCTGTGACCAGCAGGAAAAAGGTTACCACTGGTCAAAGGCATCGACTGATGAGAGTACCATACTCTCATCATCCTATGCCTGGTCTCTTTGAGAGCAGGTGTACGATGATGAGAGTTTTCATTAGCCAGCACCTGTGCAATAAATAGATAAATAAAAAAAAGGCATGGGGTCCCCTCTAGTCCTGATAACCAGCGCAGGCAAAACCGACAGCTGTGGGCTGCAGCCCTCAGCTGTCAGCACTATCTTGGCTGGTTATCAAAAATAGAAAGGTCGCCATGCCATTTTTTTAATTATTTAAATAAATAAATGATAATAATACATTTTTACAGCTATCTAAGTTAAAGTTGATAGCAGGAGGCTGATTTTCTCACTCAGCCTGGGAAGGGGCTATGGTTATTGCCCACCCAGCCTTAAAATAGCAGCCTGCGGCTGCCCCAGGAAAGGCGCATCTCTTAGATGTGCCAATTCTGGTGCTTTACCCGGCTGTTCACACTTGCACTGGTGCAGTGGCAAATGGGGTAATATTTGTGGGGTTGATGTCAGCTTTATAATTTCAGCTGACATCAAACACAGAGGTTAGTAATGGAGAGGCATCTATAAGACACCTCCATTACAAACCTCATTGTAAATCTAATATATAAAGCTCAAGTGTGTGTATGTATGTATGTATGTATGTGTGTGTGTATGTTCGGGATAGGCATCCGCACCGTCGCAGCTACAGCCACAAAATTTGGCACAGTCACACGTCTGGACCCCGAGAGCGTCCTAGGCTATGTTGTGAGGCAAAATTTTAACCCTGCGCGTTCCAATTCACAAAACAATTTTGCCCCTGTCTACATACTGGGGAAAAAGTGTGTGTGTGTCAAGCCCCGCCCCTCATTTTGATGTCTTAATGCCCCTATCTACATACTGGGGAAACAGTGTGTGCGCTTCAAGCCCCGCCCCTCATTATGATGTCATAATGGTTGCCATGGCGACGCTGATGTCATCATAGGTTGCAAGCCCCACCGCTCATTATGATGTCATAATGGTTGACTATGGGATGGAGGATGTGTGATGGGTATATGGGCACTGGACTATGGGATGGAGGATATGTATGACGGGAATATGGGCACAGGACTATGGGATGGAGGATGTGTGATGGGTATATGGGCACTGGACTATGGGATGGAGGATATGTATGACGGGCATATGGGCACGGGACTAAGGGATGGCGGATATGTATGATGGGTATATGGGCACGGGACTATGGGATGGAGGATATGTATGATGGGTATATGGGCATGGGACTATGAGATGAAGGATGTGTGATGAGTATATGGGCACTCGACTATGGGATGGCAAATATGTATGATGGGTATATGGGCATGGGACTATGGGATGGAGGATGTGTGATGGGTATATGGGCATGGGATTATGGGATGGCGAATATGTATGATGGGTATATGGGCACTCGACTATGGGATGGAGGATATGTATGATGGGTATATTGGCACGGGCCTATGGGATGGAGGATGCGTGATGGGTATATGGGCACGGGACTATGGGATGGAGGATATGTAGGATGGGTATATGGGCACGGGCCTAAGGGATCGTGGATATGTATGATGGGTATATGGGCACGGGACTATGGGATGGAGGATAATTATAATTTGCTATAACTAACCACAGTTAGTTACTATGCCCGGCCAGCGCCGGGCTCTTCAGCTAGTACTAAATAAAGACACACACAAGAAAAAATCCTTTAATTGAACAAAACACACAAAAAAATCCTGAATTTGAAAAAAACACTCCACATTTTCTTTTACCCATTTATTACTGTAAAATTAAAAATAATAAAGCACCATATTCATCAACTGTCCAGCAACAATCCATTTCTCCCACGATGTCCCGGAATCCACATGGGAAACTTTAAGGGTCACTTTAAGGTTACATGTGTTTCTAGCTTCTAACATCTTGAGGCTATGAGCTAAGGTTACCTTGGGTGTGTATTTTACTGTACTTGTTAATAAATAATAAACAAAATGAAAAAACAGTATAGGGTCCTCGGTCATTTTCATATCCACCTGAGAACAGGCGAACAATGACAAGAGTAATACTCTTTTGAGTCGATGCCTGTGACCGACGATAACCTCTTGACCACCAGCCAAAGCTGCTGGCTCACACACTGTCATCTGTGTGACAGCGTGGTAACTGCCAATAATAGCCGGTGTTTCAAATGTGACATCGTGAGAAACAACGAATGTGTGGGCCCCTCATTCATTTTAATGGGTTCAAGTTTGAGTTCGGATATTGTTCTGGTACTCGAACCAAACTTTTTAAAAATATTCTGTCGAATGTTCTGCCGAATCTGAAGGAGCTGGGTCTGCCCATCACTAGTAATAACTAAAGAACAAAAAACATAGAAAATCTTTAAAATATATAGTGCTGCCAGATCAACATAAATCATTGTGATTTTGACTGAAACTTTAGTAAAACAGACGAATGCTCTGGAGATAGAGCACAAAATCCTTAAAGGGACACTGTAATGTAAAAAAATGCAATTAGCCTGTAGATATGAGGTTAATCTGCAGGCTAATAGCATTCTAACACCGTGCTGTGCTGGCACTGAGAGCCCTGCTGCCGGGAGGAAATTTAATTCCCCTAGGCTGCATTCAACTTCCAGTCATAGGGGTGGCGCCGGCTCGGTTTCAGTCAACTCTCTGTGCATAGAGAGCAATGGCTGTAACCGCACCCCTGGTACTTTCTGACAACAGGCTTGCCATTAAGGTGCTGTCACACTTAGCGATGTACCAGCGATCCCGACCAGCGATATGACGCGGTCAGGATCGCTGGTGCATCGCTAAGTGGTCGCTAGTGAGCTGCCACACAGGCAGATCTCACCAGCGACATCGCAGGGGTCGGGGGTCGCTACTTACGTGTCAGACGGGGCGATGAAGACGTCCTCCCGCCCGCGTCCACTCGTCGCTCGTCGTCACAGCAGGAAGCTGACGACGAGAAACAGTCCAGGATGTTCTCGCGCGATCAGCGATAACAAGCCGGGGAGAGGTCGGAGGTAAGTATCACACATAGCGATATCGCTAGCAATATCGCTATAACGTCACAAAAACCAGTGATGTTATAGCGATATTGCTTGCGATATCTCTTAGTGTGACAGGCCCTTTAGAGCTAGGGCTGAGGTTGGCATCAAATCCCACCAAGGACAACCTATGCAACGAGTTTGTATGTTCTCCCCACGTTTGCGTGGGTTTCATCTGAGTATTTCGGTTTCATCCCACATTCCAAACACATATTGGCAGGGAATTTAGATTGTGAGCCCCACTGGGGACAGTGATGATAATGTATGTGAAGCCCTGTGGAATAAGATACCGTTATATAAGCAAATCATAACAAATAAATAATAAATAAATAGAGCTCAGCATTAGAGCCGGCTGACAGGGGTGTGCACAGTTCACAGCTTATGAAGCCCCAGCATAGGAAAGATGGTCGGTGTCAGACCACGTTTCCTTTGGCCTGGGTCAGTCATGTTGGCATCAAATAAATATGGCATCCCTCATTAAATGACAAATAAATAAACATTTTTAAATACAGTAAATGTTATATTGTTTTAAAAAATATTATTTATTTCATACTTAATTATAAACTAAATAATAAAATGGAAAGCATGATAAATTCCCTTTAAAGCCACATATAGTGTTGAACACAATATTGATTATTTTCTGAGTTTATTTCACTATACAGAAAACAATATTCTCCAAATAATACATTTATAGCTATTTTTTTTTGGAAAGAAGGATATACTTTATGCTGGGCTCAAGAATAATACTTTTTTCTCTGAAAACTGTTGAATTAATACTAGAAATTTTAAGCACATTGGAAAATATATAATTTTGTTAGGATTATCTATTACACCACACAGGCATTAAAACTAAAGCACAGAGGAGATGGATTTAGAGATTGTTCCATTTTATTTGATGTTACCCATCTTCTTGTATCCATAATTGTACTCCATTCTTGTTATCTCTGCCACACATCTAATCTGTATAACCCCTTCCCCCTTTTATGACCTCTGCTTAACTCTGTGCATTTGGCCTGGGCAGTCACACCCCACTTTCACTCACACCTGATTGTGTTTAGCTGCACATATATTCAGCACCATGGGTCTGCTCCAGACGTAGTTGGCTCCATCAATTTCAAAATCCTATTTCAAAGTACTATTTCTAAGTACTGTTGAATTAGACTAGAATTGGACTGGAATTGACTGGAAGCTAACGGACTATAACACCACAACAATGTTTCGCCTTCTTTTTACTATCACCCCCATACTACTCTATTTCTCCCTAACTCCTGCAATCCCCCCTCCCAGTAAGGAACTATTCATCTCCCCCTCCATTCTCCCCAGCCACCTAACCTTCTCCTCACAACTGTTCTTCCCCATGCAATCCTTTTTCTTCGGACATGCACGGCCACATCATGTGGACCCCTATGGAACGCACGCTCTGTCTGCAACAAGCTATCATTTATCCATGACCTCTTTATCACCAACAAACTCTCCTTCCTCGCCATCACTGAAACCTGGCTCACTCCCTCTGACACAGCCTCTCCAGCTGCACTTTCCTATGGCGGATTCCATCTCTCTCACACCCCTCGCCCCTGCAATAAACGTGGTGGAGGAGTTGGCTTGCTCCTGTCTGATACCTGCTCCTTTAACCCAATTCCTCTGCCACCCTCCGCTACTCTTCCCTCGTTTGAGGTGCACTCCGTCCGCAATCTACTCCCCCTCCAACCTCCAGCTGGCTGTCATCTACCGCCCCCCAGAGCTAGCCATCTCCACCTTTCTCGACCACTTCACCACCTGGCTACTCCATTTCCATTCTGGTGACATCACCACCATCATCATGGGCAACTTCAACATCCCCATTGACACTTCCAACCCAGCTGCCTCTAAACTTCTATCGCTCACGGCTTCCCTTGGCCTCACTCAATGGTCCTCTGCGGCCACTCACAAAGATGGTCACACGCTGGACCTTATCTTCACCCGTCTCTGCTCCCTCACTAATCTCAATAAGTCACCCCTCCCCCTGTCTGACCACAACCTACTGACATTCTCTTCCCTCTCCTCTCCCACTGAGCAACCCCCGCTCCATAAACTCGCTCACCCTCGCAGGAATCTCAAACACCTCAATTTACAATCACTCTCTGAATCCCTTCTCCCCCTTACAGACATAGCTTCCCTTCACGACACAGATGCTGCTGCCACTTTTTATAACACCACAATAACAGCAACACTTGATTCGGCTGCCCCCCTCATGCAGAGCAAAACTCAAACAATCAACAGGCAGCCCTGGCTGACCAGCCTGACCAACAGAACTGAGACAGGTTTCCAGGGCCGCTGAGCGGAGATGGAAGAAAACCCATTCTACTGAGCACTTCAACGCATACAAGCAGTCCCTTGCCAGCTTTAAGTCCACGCTGTCTGCCGCAAAGCAAACTTACCTCGCATCTCTCATATCCTCCCTGTCTGATAACCCTAAACAGCTCTTCAACACTTTCAATTCTCTACTCCACTCCACAGCACCTCCTCCCCCTCCTCTCATCTCTGCTGAAGACTTTGCCTCCTTCTTTAAGCAGAAGATTGACACGATCAGTCAAAACTTTGGCCCGCAGCCCCCAATGCCCCTCTTAACTCTTAACCGCTCAGCCCTGTTCTGAAAAAGCCAGCTTCTCCACCATAACAGAAGATCAGCTCTCCACCCTTCTGTCAAGATCACACCTCACCACTTGTGCCCTCGACCCACTCCTGTCCCACCTCATCCCTAACTTGGCCACAGTCCTCATCCCATCTCTAACACACCTATTCAACCTTTCACTTACAAATGGTGTCTTTCCTCATCCTTCAAACATGCCTCAATCACACCCATCCTCAAAAAGCCCTCCCTTGACTCATCCTCTGTGTCTAACTATAGCCCGATATCTCTTCTCCCTTACGCCTCAAAATTATTGGAACAGCATGTATATCTTGAACTGTCCTCCCACCTCTCCTCCTGTTCCCTCTTTGACCGGTTACAATCTGGCTTCCGACCTCATCACTCAACTGAAACTAAAGTCACTAACGACTTACTAACCGCCAAGAGCAAGCGACACTACTCTGTCATCCTTCTCCTGGACCTGTCCTCTGCCTTCGACACCGTAGACCATTCCCTCCTGCTACAGATTCTCTCATCTCTTGGCACCACAGACTTGGCCCTATCCTGGATCTCATCATACCTAACGGACCGAACATTCACTGTCTCCCTCTCACACACCACCTCCTCACCTCGCCCCCTGTCTGTCGGTGTTCCCCAAGCTCTGTCCTAGGACCCCTACTATTCTCCATCTATACCTTCGGCTTGGGACAGCTCATAGAATCCCACGGTTTGCAGTATCACCTCTATGCTGATGACACTCAGATCTACCTATCTGGACCCGACCTCGCCTCCTTACTGACTGACATCCCACAATGTCTGTCTGCTATCTCAGCCTTCTTCTCTGCTCGCTTTCTCAAACTGAACATGGACAAAACAGAATTCATCATCTTTCCCCCATCTCACTCTACCCCTCCACCAGACCTATCTATCATTGTCAACGGCTGGTCTCTTTCCCCAGTCCTGCATGCCCAGTGCCTTGGGGTGATCCTCGACTCTGCGCTCTCTTTCAAACCACATATCCAAGCCCTCACCTCCTCCTGCCGCCTCAAACTCAAAAATATTTCCCGGATCCGCTCATTCCTCAACCACGAAACCACAAAAACACTAGTGCACGCTCTTATCATCTCCCGCCTCGACTGCTGCAACCTCCTACTCTCTGGCCTCCCCTCTAGCACTCTAGCACCGCTCCAGTCCATCCTACACTTTGCTGCCCGACTAATCCACCTGTCTCCCCGCTATTCCCCAGCCTCCTCCTATGCCAGGCCCTTCCTATTTCCCAGATGATCCAATTCAAAACCCTAACCATGACATACAAAGCCATCCACAACCTGTCTCCTCCATACATCTGTGACATGGTCTCTAGGTACCTACCCGCACGCAACCTTCGATCGTCCCAAGATCTCCTTCTCTACTCCCCCATTATCTCTTCTTCCCACAACCGCATACAAGACTTCTCCCGTGCCTCCCCCATACTCTCGAACTCCCTACCGCAACACATCAGACTCTCACCATCAACGGAAACCTTCAAGAAGAACCTGAAGACCCACCTGTTCCGACAAGCCTACAGCCTGCAATGATCCTCGGTCTACTGAACCACCGCACGACCTGCTCTACCCTCTCCTATACTGTATCCTCACCCATCCCTGTAGACTGTTAGCCCCCGCGGGCAGGGTCCCCTCTCCTTATGTACTTGTGTGTCCCTTGTCCCTTGTCTTACACTTGTATATTACTCTTGTATATATTACACTTGTCTATATTTCCCCTTTTCACATGTAAAGCGCCATGGAATAAATGGCGCTATATAAATGCATAATAATAATAATAATAATGTTATGTGATGTGGTATTATATTAGAAAAAGAAAAATAATAACGACAACAAAAAATGCTAAATTGCAAGTTGTATATTTTATGTACTTGTATCAATATGAGGAGACAGAGACGATGTTTATTCTTCTGTAACATCTCATACTTTCCACATGGTAAGTTTACACATAGCCCATTGCACTTTAATAAAGAAGTTAACCCAAGTGATTTGAACTATATGTGCTTCCTAATACATACTGTTTTCTTCTCCTCTAACCTAAAAAAGAGTGTAGATAAAAGGTCATGCTACGTTCAGTACTTGGTAAAAACAAGCATAGTTGTGAGCTTGTTCGCTGCCCTCAGGGCTGGAATGTAATTCCCACTGAATGCTGGAGTTACCGTTGTTCAGGGACAGAAGTACTTTCTAAAGTTTTGTGTTTTCTGCAGCTACACATAAGGATAAATGCACATATAGGACTGATCTAAGCAACCACTTTGTAGCACAATCATTATCCTCCTATTTTACATAGATAATGAGTATTATTAAAATGTTTACTGTCTATAGCTTGTATTGAACAATTGTAGAACAAACAAAACAAATATTTTTTTTTTAACAAAAAAGGGTTTTTTTGAGTCACATAGTTAAATACTTGAAGAGAACCTGTCAGCATGTCAGCACGATTTAGCAAAGTAAAGTAAAAGCATTTCCTAAAGGCGCAGTTATGCTGATTAAATTGATGCCTTTGGTGTAGAAAATTGGTCTGTGGTTCTTGTTTAATCATCATTTGAAGTTTTCTACTAATGAGAATTTTGTTTACAAGGGCAGGACTGTGGGTAAGGTTTGCTCCTCCTGCTCTGGTCCCTCCATCTGCCTCTGGTATTTCAATTACAGGTCACTGATTCTTCGGTGCTCTACCAACTGTTTAACATTTTTTGCTGCAGCCGTAATTGACAAGGGTGTTGCGCACGCAGCTTGATCTCATGGGTGGTCTTCTGATCTTCAATAAAATGCAGCCAGAAATGGCGCATGCGCAGAAGAAGATGGTAAGCCCATTACCTCAGTAGTGGTGCATTTTTTAGAGCATGGGAGCTAGTACCATGGAATACGCATCATGGTGGTGGATCAAATACGTTAACATCTGGGGTGGAAATGTCACAAATAAACTTCTCTGTTGTGAATCCAGATGGATTTATAACTTAAAAAGCTTTGCCCCATAAATATTAAATGAGGAATTATTATTTATGGGTTTTTTTGGTTAATAATTTCTATTACTTTAGTCTGCTTATACTTACCATCTTTTTTTTGTTCTGATTATTTTAGGTTTTACCTTGACACAAGTTCTTCTGGAAATTTACATGCATATACCCATATATGTGCCTTTGTAGGTCCCACTGGATTCTCTTCTATCTCAACAATTTTTTTGGATCTTGAAGCTCAACTTACTGCATCTCAAGTTTTTGTCTGACCTGATATCTTTTATTGGGTCTAATTGATCTGTTTTGGACTCCTATTTATAACATCATCTGCTGCACTCTGAAGGACTTTGCAGATTCCCGGATTGGATATTGTCAAATGTGGTTCTTTATTCACTCATTTTTATTTTCATGAATATCAACAATAGGTTTCAGGTTTAGGGTGTTAGCTTATCATTATGTGACATCCCAGATTCCGGTTGTCACAATGACATTACCTCCCTCTAAGAGGTGAAGTCATGCTTGGAGGCAGAAGGGGACCCCATGCAAGGTAACATAGATTAAATCACAATTCCTGCTGCAGGTCAGAATAGGGAGCTGCCTTATAAATTCTGGCCAGCAGATGGGGAGAAAAGGGACGTCAGAGTCCTTGGTGTCAGGAGCTGTATGTCCTGATCACCGAATCTGAAAGTACAGGGGATTGTAAATTCCTGTGTGACATTGAAAATCTGAGGGCACGGCAGCTGATAAGGAGCCCGGGGCCGACGGTGAAGAGGACGGTACCCGTGGAATAGGTTCACACTGACAGCCATACAGATTAGTGAAACTATCACGAATAGAGGGTCGCAGCTTAGTTATATACAGTGGAGACCCACACACAAAGTGTAGAAAGGAAGGTCCTAACCCCCACCTGGCAAGGTGGATCCCCTGAATGCCTCCAGGCGAGCCGGACTCATACCATCACCTGTATGTGGTACTCTGGATTGCAACCAATTACCAGTAAAAGGTAAAGAAACCGCACCTCTCTGTGTCCTCTCATTTCTCTGTACCCCAACGTTCACAGCCATTTTGACTATTATTGTAACATCTTTGCCCTGGGACTATTGTTCTACCTGTGGAGAGCTATTTTCACCTCAGCTGCACCACATCAACAGTTTCAAGGGAACAACACCGCAGCGCTGGTCACCTCTGACCAGAATACCACAGGTGGCGTCACATATTTAATCATCTATAAACTTTATCTTCATTTTTACCACATCTAACAACATCACAAACAACTTTTCCCCCTATTTTATTATTTAATGGACGCCCCAGGGCCATGGACCGGGTCACCGCCGCCGTGATACCGTCCCCCGTTGAAGTCGATGGGCCCGGGACTGAGTACCCCATGGTCCTGTCTTCACTGTGCGCATGCCCTCGTGCGCCCTCATGCCACCGGCATGTGCGCTTGGGCGCTCCAATTATTATTATTGTCCATTTATTTTTTTTACACCAATTCACAGCACCATATTACTCATTTCTGAGTTTTATAGACATTTGGATGGGGCATAGATGTATGCATGTAGTGTGGTTATTTATCAATCCAATTTTGGATATTCATTTACAGCACTTCCTCACTTTATTCCTGCCCTTTTTCTAATGTTTCTCAGACATTTTGTTTAGCTATGCATATCATGACTTCCTACTAGCCTATCTAATGGGTAATTATTCCTCTCAATATATCATTTTCTAGCGTCTTCTTGAAATCTGCTCTTTGGTTTTTGTGATGTGACTTAAGGCCCCGCTCACATAGCGAGATCGCTAGCGAGATTGCTGAAGCATCACTGATTTTGTGATGCAACAGCGATCTCGCCAGCGATCTCGCTACATGTGACACATAGAGGTGAGCGACCCCCCCGCTGGATATCGCTGATCATGCTCGAATGTTCTGGGCCATTTTTTCATCATCGGCGTTCCGCTGGCCAGCATGCATCGCTGTGTTTGACGCCGACGAGCGAGTTCATTGGCGACGCAGAACTCAGGGACGCATGCTGGAATCGTTCAGAATAGCTGCTGTGTGACAAGGTACCAACGAACGCAGAGGTCGTTCGTTATATGGATCGCCGTATCGTTGCTGCATCGTTGAAGAGATCTGCCTGTTTGGCAGCTTACTAGTGACCATGTAGCGACACACCAGCGATCCCTACCAGGTCATATCATTGTCGGGATCACTGGTGCATCGTTATGTGAAATGGGACCTTACCCTATTCAATGGAGTTCTACAAGAGATTGATTATACTAATCGAAGGATATACACATTGGATGTTTTTATCCATGTACATAAATTATCCATAAGGACAATCATCTGATGTGTGCTTTTTACACACATTAGGACTATTTGTCTTGTCCATTGACATGGTACCAGGATATATATATATATATATATATATATATATATTGAAGGATGTACATTTGGTACATTAGAAATAAATATTGGTTGAATTGTATTCTTGTCATGTGTACTTTTTTACATACTATATTTTTGTATTTGTTTCATCTTCCCTTAGATAATAAAGAATTTATGCAAGCAACTTTTTGTTAGGTGTCAGGATTCTCCCACTGTGCGGGATAGATCCCAAGCATTATCTGGTGCTGTGATCTCCCAGTCGGGTCTGGAAGCTGCGGTTACTGCTTAACACAGACGTCGGTCCCAGCATCTTGCTCAGGCTCGTGATATACATTTGGTTACAGCTGGTTCTCCAGCCAAGTCTATGGTAAATAGTGATATACAGGTGCAGGCTTGTGTTCTGGAGTTTAAGTCCAGAGATCACCTTGCTGAGCATGTCCATGATGTGGCATCTTCTTATTGGTGGTCGGACGTTAGCTGCTCTGGTGATGTGTCAGCTCCAGATTGGCCCACGGGCAATGCCTCGACTGTCTGGGCATGAGTGTTTGGGGTGGAGCCTAGCGTATAAAAGGCTGTCAGCGGTGCACGCGGACGCGCTATTGTCATTTATATTTGGTGTGTGTGTGTGGGTGGTTACTCATTTTATGCTCAGTGAGAGTACACGTCGGCAGGAAGGTTGCACACTTATGCAGCTTCGTACCCATGGCTCATCGCCTCAATCTTTAGTTTGCTACATGCCTAGGGTACCGGTCAGGCACAGGTTCAGTAGTTTCAGGACTGGGGTAAGTTGCCACTTGGCTTAGCATCTGTTTCATTCCTGTGTGCAGTTAGCACAGTTCAGTTACAGAGCAAGCTCAATCTTTATGCTATACTTCTCTATAAAGGCAACAGGGTATGTCTTAAGAGTTCTTTCTTTTCGGCTCAATATCATTCATGTGTGTAGTTAGTGCAGTTTAGTTACAGAGCTTGCTCAATCCACGTGCTAACTTCCCTGTGACCTTAATAAGGTATAGGGTTTAGCATTATTTGTGCAGTTCCTCTCTGTGAAGTAACAGAGCTTGGTACGCAGTGTTCCAATCCCACTTTGTGGCATTAACACAGTGTGTGTAAGGTGAATGCTTGCTGCTTTGTTCCATCATCTTTCACACTAGCAGCAGGTTACATCTCTGCACAGTGGACCCCAGGTTGCGATTGCACTTTATATTAAATATTTTATATAGTGCAACCCTAATACTTTCCAGCTCATTATTCATTTATTATTATTGCTCTATGTTTATCTTCAATTTCTTATTTATTTTCTATTCTATTTTTCATTCTCATGTTTACAGTACTTACTTTTATTATTTCTACTTCTTCCTTTATCTTATTGCTTGTATTTATATGCCCAGCTATTTCTTTCAAATATCTCTAGTGCATATCTTCACTGCATTGATTTGCATTTACTCTTGCCCTGCTGGATATTGAAGGTCTATTGTATTGGGCCACCTTGTGGTTGGGCGCATGCGCTTTGATTATTTACAACCTCTCTAGCATAAGCGTTCCTTACCACATTTAATATGTCCTAGTATATCGAGTGCGCAAGCGTGTGATTGTCCCTCTCGACCTAAGTGCTCCTTCTCTGATGCGTACGTGATGTATTTCTTTTTTGGCACATGCAAAGAACACATTCCGTTCTATCGTCTCCTCTTAATCTTCTGGCGCATGCACAATGTGAATTTCTTTGGTGCATGCAAAATATACATCTCAATGAACTTTATAGACACTTAGGTTACCAGAACATGGACAAGATGGCAGCGACCTTTCCAAACATACACGCCATTTTCTACTGGTTGGTAACCTTTATTCATGATGATTACTTAGCTGTTTTCCTTACTACAATCATGTATATATACCCCACACATGCAATGCTTAGTAGACTATTTACCCCTGAAGAAGCCACACAAGTTCGTGGTGTTACGTGTGGGGTCTGTACCCCTCTATTTCCCCCCAACATACATGGCTCCCTCCATGATTCCAACATCTTTTTACCAAAGTTCTTAAATTCTAGGCCATACCTTATGGATGCATTATAGGAATTGGTTTGTTCCTTATCTAATATTTTTTATACACATTTTTGCATCTGTGGTTGTACAGTGGACCAGTTTATTTGGTATATGATAGCTATATGTATGTATTTTGGAACACTATCTGTTCCTCAATCTTATTGCTATTGTTTTTTGTGCCTCTGCTTTTAATATGGTGCTGTGAATAAGTACATGCAGTCCTGTATATCTTGTGTTATTTGAACACATATCATTTTTTTTGCAGTCTTTCTGTTTTGGGGCTGCATTTGCTTTACTGTTCCTATTGGTATCTCAGTATATTGTGTCCTACTAATCTGCCATGCATTTATTTTGTGTTGGAGCCTTATGTTGATACATACTGTACATTGCTGGATAGGATTTAGTGTGGGTTTGTTATTGCCATACTATGGGCATAACTAGACACTTTTTCATTGTCTGTTTTTAACTGTTTTTTAGAGTCTGTGTTGTTTTTTGTATGGGCTGTTGTTGATTAATAAAAATTACACTTATATATTTTTATCGAATTTTGGATGTTCTCAATTTTTTGGCCATTTTTTTTTATTCTGTTCCTTGCGCAGATGAAGACATCACTGAGCTGAGATCTCAATCTGCATAATCACCACTTGCGATGCCATTTTATTGAAGACTAGAAGACCAGTTGTGAAATGAATCTGCACATGCGCCGCTTTCGCCAATTATTTCAAACAGGAGGCAAGTCACTGGATTATCAGTGATCTGTAATTGAGAAGGGATGTCATGCTGGCAGGTTATTTTTAATACAGTTGTAAAAACACGCTTGTCCATCAAGTTCAACTGATGGATAGGATATAGGGATGGGGAATAGTTACTGTATATTTACAGAAGTATTGGTGTAATTTTCATTAGAAAATGGTCTAAGCCTTTATTGAAATGATTGATAATTCCCACTGTGACCAGCTCCTGAGGTAGGCTGTTTCACAAATTAGTAGTTCTCATGGTAAGGAATCCTTGTCACCTATGGACTTTGACCCTTTTATAACTAGACAGAGGAAGTGCCCCTTTGCCTTTTGAGAGGGTTTATGTGGTGCCCCTGAGGGTCCAGTCGCCACAGAGGTACTGCACCTCAACCAGATGTGTGGTATCCCACCTTTCAGGTAAGATGGCGACACTTGACCTGGCTCTGGCACAACACTTCATCCACCATACACTAGGGCAGCAGGTGTTCCTTCCAGAGTGCTGGCAAGGAAAGGGTGTAGAAGGTGGGTGGAGCTTGGGTTCAGAGCGGGAGCTAGAAGGAAAGTTAGGGACAGTCTTCCCATAGGGGAAGAAGGGAAAAGATGTGCATAGGCAGCCTTCCCATAGGGGAAGGTGGAAAGAGATATGATTGTGCAGCAGACCCCTGTTCTGAGAGGCTGCTAGAATGGACAGAAGGACTGAAGGAAGCTCCCTGAAGGGGAAAGGGATTTTCCAGAGGCACAGGTGAAGAGTATGCTCCCCATGGGTCTCGTTCCACGCTGATGGATGTCAGGTGGGGGAAAATCCAGGTCGCAGAAAGGTCTCGGCCCCTAGTCCTCTGTTTTTATATTGACCGTGGGTTCGGCTTCATCCAGGACTCCCGGAAAGCTCCTGACCTCTTTGTGAACCGGCGAAACGTAGAGGCGCACCTCATCAGAGGGCATCCAGAGCGTGATCTGTTCCCCGGTGAGCATGTGTCATTCACATGCCACCTGGTAGCCCACCGATGGTACGCACTGCATGTCAGGAGGATCCGTGCAGAGTTGGCAGTCCCGCATGACCACCAGGGGGCAACAGCAACCACAACAGCTCCACCGACAGTTCCAGTTGTGGCAAAAACACCAGTGCCAATTACAGCTGCAGCAGTGACACCAGCTGCAATCAGGCAATAGGCTGCCATTACACTGCAACAGGCAGTCACTACCTCAGTGCTACCTGATGAGGCTCCGCAAGCTGATTTCACACAGATTGGTAACGCCTACATTATACCTCCCAACTGGAGGAATCCAGAGGTTCTTCCCTGGAAGCAAGGACACTCAAAAGCTTCCACTGGACCAGAAAGTAATATGCCTCAAACACTTCAGCCAGTCATTGTAAATAGTTAAAGTTAAAGTTAACCCCAGGGGGGTTTTGGCAAAAAAAAAAAATTGCTCCTTTTATATGTTGCACATAATTAGGATAAGAAAAGAGCTAGAGAGAATATTAACACTGAGTGATCCGGACATTATACTTATATTTAGTTCAGCACCTATTAAGGTGCTCCTTCTTGGTTTTACGTAAGCTTTGCCATCATTGCACAACAGCAACAGACCTGAAGAAAAACCCATTAGTTGTGAACAAAGATGAGGTCTAAGGTGGAAGACCAGTTATGTCCTGCAGCCCACCCAGGACCACTGTTGGAGGTTTTGAGCGGGTCATCCACACATCACTAGGCAGGATCGGACTGGGGTGTCTGGGGCCCACCAGGGGAATGGACTCTAGGAGCCAACCCTACAGTTATATGCGAATATCTGTCAGTTGTTATCCCCATTGTAGTGGAGCATCGGCTGTAAAACAGAGGCGGCTCCTGCACATCTACTGTGTGCTCCCATAACTGGGATATATAATTATGGTAGCTTACATTAATGGGGTTCTTTGGTTAAAACAAGCTATCACTGATCCATGGGCTCCACAGGATAGGTGATCACTTAGTTCCGACCATTAGAAACTGCACCGATTGGATGAATGAGGAAGTTTTATCCCTGATAGGACACTTATCCCCATTTTAAAGTGGAGTGGCAGGTGGGATATCTGATCGCTGCTCCATTCACTCTCTTTGGGGCTTCTATAAAAAACAAGTGCAGCCATTGAGGGAAAGAATAGATCAGTGGTCAAGTCAGACATGCCACTCCAGTCTAATGGGGATAAAAAGTTCCACATTCTGCCGATTGGGTTCAAGTAGTTAGACCCCCACCAATCAATACGTTATCACTTATCCTGTGGATAGGTGATTATACTTTATTCCACAGGAAACCCCCTGTAAGTGCATCTCTGCCGCTGTGTACAAAGTATTTAATCTCTAATGGAAATAAAGAATCTTCTCCTAATATCAGAGAGAACAAATGACCTCCATACACAACACAGTCTCCTATACCAAGACCAATACTACCACATGCAGGGAAGAAATACCACCACTAGGGATGAGCGAGTATACTTGTTAGGATTCGGTACTCGGCGAGTAATGTGGTACTCGCGGTACTTGAATCCTGGTGAGTAAATTTCATTACTCGCCTCGCAATATTCGGCACAGCCCGCACAGTCCCCGCACAGCCCAGCACAGCCCAGCACAGTCCCTGCACAGCCCAACACAGCCTAGCACAGCCCGGCACAGTCCTCGCACAGCCCAGCACAGTCCCGCATAGCCTGGCACAGTCCCACACAGCCCAGCACAGTCCCCGCACGGTACCTGCACAGTCCCACACAGCCCAGCACAGTCCCCACCCAGTACCTGCACAGCCCACAAACAGTACATGCACAGCCCAGCACAGTCCTGCACAGCCCAACATAGTCTTCGCACAGTCCCCGCCCAGCCCAGCCCACACAAACAGCCCATTTCTCACATTTCCATAGACTTACATTGGACTCGCTACTCGTTACGATTACCCGAGTATTAGGAGCTATTCGTAACGAGTACAGTGAGTCCAAGCATTTCACTACTTGCTCATCCCTAACCACCACACCATGACCAGACCACATAGTGACCGAATAATACTACATACAAGGGACAAATACCGCCACACCATTACCAGACCACATAGTGACCGAATAATACTACATACAAGGGACAAATACCGCCACACCATTACCAGACCACATAGTGACCGAGTAATAATACATCATAGGGACAAATACCACCATATCATGAACAGATCACATAGTGACCGAATAATACCACATACAAGGGACAAATACCACCACAGAATGACCAGACCACATATTACCACCACAGTGACCGATTAACATAACATATTGCCAGTATATAGGGACCAAATAATACCACATACAAGAAGAAATGCTGCCACACCATGACCAGACCACAAATTACCACCACATAGTGACCGAATAAAACAATTCTGATTATGAATACAAACCACAATACTAACAACACTGTTATTACCACCAGTGACATTATACACAGGAACTCTGTACACAGTATACAGTATAGAGTGTAAGTGTATGAGTAACACACTGACTCACCGGTGACGTTTGTAGTTGAAGTCTTTCATCTTCATCCAGTGCAGACTGCAATCACTTCTTCCAGCAAGAACTCGTCTCTGCAGAAAATAACAGTTATCTACAGCTGATCGCTTCCAGAGCACATTCCCCACTATTTTCTCCGACTTCTACACTATGTCAGATGAAGAAAAAAAGACATAGTGCCGCCCTGCAAAGTAGCAGGACCCCCTTTTGTTCTCCCCATGACAGTAACCTGAAAAGTAAAGTATAGCAGTAATAATGTCCCCTGATTGGCCCCCACAGTAATTATGTCCCCACTTGCCACAATAAACCAATCATGCATGTTCCTCATCCTGACCTCCATACAATAATTATGTCACACCTTTATTTAATGTCCCCATCCTGGACCCCATTGTCCACTTTAATATGGTCCCTATCCTGGCCACTTCAAGTAATAATGTCCTCATCCTGGTCCCGTGTCCACTTTAATAACGTCACCTCCCTGGGCCCCTATGTCTGCCTTTATGGCTACTACCTAGCCCAATCACAGAGGGGGGATTCTTCTCACCTTCTTGCGCTCCCCGGCATCCTCTTTTGGCTTCATATTCACTGTGGTTGTTAAATTGACTGCCGACTGGAGCTGTGACAGGGCGCTCTGCTCTGTGACAGGCCGCGTGCTGATGTCACATATCAGTAACATTGAAAGGCTGCCGGCCTATCAAAGGTTGCAGGAGTCATTAAACAAAACTGCTATGTGACATCGACAAATGGCCTGTCACAGAGAAGAGCGCCCTGTCACAGATGCAGCCGGCATTCATCTTGTGTTGACACGAGGATCAGCTGCAGGTTTTTGTGGGCCTTGGGCGACAGCGTATCAATGGGGTCCTTTACCACATGCCACGATTCCTGATGCACAGATAAAAAATACAGATATAGTACAATATATGGGCACATTGTCTTCCATACAGTACTATAAGCAACCACATTGTCCGCAATACAATATTATGGGCAACCACATAGTCCGCCATACAGTATTATAGGCAACCACATTGTCCACCATACAGTATTATGGGCACCCACATAGTCCGCCATACAGTATTATGGGCAACCACATTGTCTGCCATACAGCATTATGGGTAACCACATAGTCCGCCATACAGTATTATGAGCACCCACATAGTCCGCCATACTATATTATGGGCACCACATAGTTCGCCATATAGTATTATGGGCAACCACATAGTCCGCCATACCGTATTATGGGCAACCACATAGTCCGCCATACAGTATTATGAGCTCCCACATAGTCCACCATAAAGTATTATGGGCACCTCATAGTCCACAATACAGTATTATGGACCCCATATAATGCACCTCCATACAGTATTATGGGGCACCTGCTTCTTCATACAGTATTATGGGCTCCCTGCTCCTCCATGCAGCTTGTTATGGCCCCCCTGCTCCTCCATACAGCACATTGGCACCCCTGCTCCTCCATGCAGCACATTATGGCCTCCCCTGCTCCTCCATGCAGCACATTATGGCCTCCTCTGCTCCTCCATGCAGCATAATATGGCCCCCCGCTCATCCATGCAACACATTATGGCCCCCCTGCTCATCTAAACAGCATATTATGGGCCCTGCCCCCCCCTGCTCCTCCATGCAGGATACTATGGCCCCTCCCTGCTCTTCAATGCAGCAAATTATGGGTCCCCGCTAACCCCCTGCTCCTCCATGCAGCATACTATGACTCCCATGCTCCTCCATGCAGTATACTATGGCCCCTCCCTGCTCTACCATGCAGCAAATTATGGGCCCCTGACCCCCCCTGCTCCTCCATGCAGCATACTATGGCCCCCCCTGCAGCATACCATGGCCTCTCCTGCTCCTCCATGCAGCACATTATGGGCCCCCGGCCCCCCTGCTCCTCCATGCAGCATACTATGCCCCCCTGAAGCATACTATGGCCTCCTCTGCTCCTCCATGCAGCACATTATGGGCCCCCGACCCCCTGATCCTCCATGCAGGATACTATGGCCCCCCTTGCAGCATACTATGGCCCCCCTGTTCCTCCATTCATCACATTATGGCCTCCCCTGCTCCTCCATGCAGCATACTATGGCTCCCCTGCTCCTCCATGCAGCATACTATGGGCCCCCCTGCAGCATATTATGACTCCCCAGCTCCTCCATGCAGCACATTATGGGCCCCCAACCCCCTGCTCCTCCATGCAGGATACTATGGCCCCCCTTGCAGCATACTATGGCCCCCCTGTTCCTCCATTCATCACATTATGGCCTCCCCTGCTCCTCCGTGCAGCATACTATGGCTCCCCTGCTCCTCCATGCAGCATACTATGGGCCCCCCTGCAGCATACTATGACCCCCCTGCTCCTCCATGCAGCCCATTATGGGCCCTCGGCCCCCCTGCTCCTTCGTGCAGCATACTATTGGCCCCCTGCAGCATATTATACATCCCCCTGCATCATACTATGGGCCCCCTGCTCCTCCATGCAGCACATTTTGGGGCCCATGTAATGCTGCATACATGAAGAAAAAAAAATCAAGTACTCACCTTTCCCGTTCCCACCGTAGGTCCTGTACACTCAGAGTCTCTCCCCTGTACACTCAGCATCTCTCCCGACTCTGCAATGCTCAGGACAGAGAGGCTGAGCGTGCAGTGATGACGTCATTCCACCCTCTGCCCTGAGACATCGCAGAGTCAGAGGGCACTGAAGACACTACAGCTGCCAGCGGAGAGGAGAGGTGAGTATTAGAGGGGGGCCCAGATGCCAGCGCTGGCACCGGTCTCTGGGGCCAGGGCCTACCGGGCATTTCACCGGTATCCCGGTGGACCAATCCGACCCTGTCACTAAGACATTAGAAGATACCCCGGCTGGGACAGTATCTGCCATTTACCATTGATGATCACAGTTTTTTGTAATCAATAAAAATGTTAATATGACTGTAACCATTATGCCATGTTTTAGGGAAGTATATAACTAATAGTGTATAAGATTATTATTGTGAAAATATAGGATAGTATTGATAGGACATAAGAAGTTATAAGTAGCAGGTATGACATAATTGTGAGAATTGAATGCACTTTTTCGTAGGAAATATTGTAGGAATCGTAATGTCAAATAAAAATGTTGTTTTAGGGACAAGTTATCTGAAACAGGTGGTGAACCAAAAGCAGCGGTTGTCACCCAAGGGGTCTAATATTATTTAAGTAGATGTGAAGCGTAAAGAATGATGTTAATACTCTGACTTGGTAGTGAACCCCATGGTTGTTAATGGTTACTGCCAAAAGCACTTTTTGTAATGTAGCAGGATAATGTGTGATAGATGTGAATAGTTAGATAGGATGTGATTTAATATTAGCATAATATAGGTAATGTTATTCTGTAACGTTAAAAGTAAAAATGCCTCTTCATAGGAGATGTTTTATACTGATATGTATATTGTTAACTGCTGGCAGTATTGTAAAACTTTTTGTATGTTCCAGTAACATCATGTCTTTCTTGCTTTGTTTCAGCGCATAGACGTGCTGCGTTTAACAGGGGGGTATGTGGTGCCCCTGAGGGTCCAGTCGCCACAGAGGTACTGCACCTCAACCAGAGGTGTGGTATCCCACCTTTCAGATAAGATGGAGACACCTGACCTAACTCTGGCACAACACTAAATCCACCATACACTAGGGCAGCAGGTGTTCCTTCCAGAGTGCTGGCAAGGAAAGGGTGTAAAAGGTGGGTGGAGCTTGGGTTCAGAGCAGGAGTTAGAAGGGAAGTTAGGGACATTCTTTCCGTAGTTGAAGAAGGGGAAAGACGTGCATAGGCAGCCTTCCCGTAGGGGAAGGTGGGAAGAGATGTGACTGTGCAGCAGACCCCTGGCCTGAGGGGCTGCTGGAATGGACAGAAGGACTGAAGGAAGCTCCATGAAGGAGAAAGGGATTTTTCCAGTGGCACAGGTGGAGAGTGTGCTCCCCGTGGGGCTTGATCCACGCTGACGGACGTCAGGTGGGGGAAAATCCAGATCGCAGAAGGGTCTCGGCCCCTAGTCTAGTGGAGTGGACAACAGGACTTTACTAGTAAGCCGACAGCTGGGGCAACTTTAAGGGCCACAGCAAACTACCACAGGTGTCTTCTCTGGAAAGCCAGCCAGATAGGATCATGGAAACGTCTGGGTCACGTTATCTGACAGGATCCACAGCAGCTGGCCTGGGACACTGACTGTGATGTGCTGGAAGGGAAGGCAAGTGGAAAGCAGCACTGTGGAGATGGCCAGGGAAGGCACATACTGACAGGGAGTTCTGGAAAAGGTGTTCTCTATTTGCTTGGAAGTTGACTGGATCCCTCACCTGGAGGACATGACACTAAGCGGGCATCTGTGTGCACCAGAACTGTGAGTAAAGCTTTGGAACTGAACTTCACTGTGTCCTTTGAATTCTTGCCTCAACACTCATTCAGCACTGATACTTCTACCATCAGCAACCATTTCATCCTCAACCAACTACAACTGCCCTGGGACAGCAGCTCTGCCTGTGGAGGCAATTCCAACACTGTTGCATCACATCATCAGTCCCAGAGGATCAGCACTGCAGCGCTGCTCCCTTCTGATCAGATACCACAGGTGGCATCACGAACACTTAATACAAAAACTCTTTATTTCTCATTCCCTTGTAAATATACCCCTTTTATTGGACGCCCAGGGCCCCAGCAGAATCTTAGCTTTCTTTGCCTTTTTTCAGAGAATATGAATGATAACACAAAACTTTTTCTTTACTCATGGTTAGTGGTTGGGTTAAGCCATTTATTGTCAAACTACTGTGTTTTCTCTTTAATGACAACCCAAAACATCCAAATGACCTTGATCAAAAGTTCACATACCCTGGTGATTCTGGCCTGATAACATGCACAGCAGTTGACACAAATGTCTGAGGGCACCACAAGCGTGAGAAAATTCTCCTGCTCGCCATGCCATCAGAGAGGTTTTGGGAGTTCACAACCAGTGAACTCACTTCACCTTTCTGACGTCAATGTGAGCACCTTGGGAAAATTTCCCATGGCGCTCGCGCCAACATCACATAGGTGAAGTGATTTCATTGGCCATAAACTCGCAGGATCTGTCTGTCAACACCGTGAGCAGTTAAAGGACTTTATTCTGGGTGTCTGTGTTTTCTTACAATGTGACTATGGGGTTAGTAATGGGGGCATGCCATTGACACCTCTCCATTACTAACCTCTGGGCTTGATGTCACCTGACAATACAGAGGTGACATCCAACCCCCAACTATCACCCCACTTGCCACTGCTACAGGGCAAGTGGGAAGAGCAAGGCTAAGTGCCAGAATTTTTGCATCTTAGAGAGGTGCCTTTTCTGGGGAAGCTGTGAGCTGATGTTTTTACCCTGGAGGAATATCCATGGCCCCTTCCTAGGCTATTAATATCAGCCTGCAGCTGTCTGCATAACCTTTGCTGGTTATTAGTTATAGGGGGACCCTATGTCATTTTTGTTAGGGTCCCCCATTTTCATAGCCAGTAAAGGCTAATTATATAAATGTGAGCTTATGTTAATAGCCTGGGAAGATCCATGGGTATTTCCCCCTTCCCAGGCTATAAACATCTGTTCCCAGCCATCGGCTTTCCCTCTGCTGGTTACGAAAATTGTGCAAGAGCCCACACCATTTTTTGTATTTGTCACTGACATCTATAAATCTGCCTATTCTATTGGTATTTACTGTATGTAATCCATCTCTTCTATCCTGTCAGCTCCTGCAGTGATTTTACAGAACACGGCAGATGAATTGCCGGCTTTTATTCTATGTATCTATGTAATATAAATACATATATATGTGTGTGTCACTGACATCTATATATCTGTCTATTCTATGTATATATATATTTTCTATCTATTCTATACTATCCTGTCACTTTGTGATTTTACTGTATGCAGCACATGATTTGCCGGCTTTTCTTCTATCTATCTATCTATCTATCTATCTATCTATCTATCTATCTATCTATCTATCTATCTATCTATCTACTGTATCTATCTATCTAATATATATATATATATATATATATATATATATATATATGTACATATATATGTATGTGTGTGTGTTTTGACGAATATTTCCTTTGAAAATGATGTGTAAGTGGCTTAGGGAATTTCTCTATGTAAAAGCTCATATTAAAATCGCATTGCAATTCGGGTGTAAATGGGATGCTATGTGTGAAAATCGGATTGTACTCGCATGAGACTCGCATGACACTCATCTGTTTTTCCATTCCTGATATTGGAACTTTTTTTTCACACATATGGGTATGAGCCCTAAGTGTCTTAGTAGCAGGTGTGTGGATTATACTTGTGCTCAATATGATGTTGCAGCCCCTGCAATCTTTTTAAATAAAGATGGAGAATATATTATTCTTGGCTGTGGAGTCATCTAGATGATATTTAAGGGAGAGGAATCCATACACACTTGACTGCCCATCAGTTAGCAACAGAGTGGAATCATGTGGGGTAAATAGGAAGGAGGAATTCAGGAACTTTTTGTGACTTCTGAAGTGGAGGGGATTTTGATTGATGGCTCTGACTAGGGATGAGCGAGTACTGTAGTATTCGGACTCGCTGTACTTTTTACGAGTACCTCCTAATACTCGGGTACTCGTAATGAGTACCGAGTCCAATGTAAGTCTATGGGAAATGTGATTAATGGGCGGGGACTGTGATGGACTGGGCGAGGACTGTGCAAAGACTGTGCCAGGCTATACGGGACTGTGCAGGCCTGTGCGGGGACTGTGCCAGGCTATTAGGGACTGTGCTGGCCTGTGCGGGGACTGAGCCGGGCTGTGCGGGACTGTGTTGGCCTGTGCGAAGACTGTGCCGGGCTGTGCGGGACTGTGCTGACCTGTGCTAAGACTGTGCCGTGCTGTGCGGGACTGTGCAGGGCTTTGCAGGTACTGTGCGGGACAGTGCTGGGCTGTGTGGGACTGTGGTGGGCCGTGCTGGACTGTGCGGGGACTGTTCGGGGACTGTGCCGTGCTGTGCGGGACTGTGCAGGGCTGTGCGGGGTCAGTGCGGTCTGTTGCGAATATTGCGAGGCAAGTAGTGAAATACTCGCGAGGATTTGAGTACCGCGACTACCGCATTACTCGCCGAGTACCGAATCCTCACGAGTATGCTCGCTCATCCCTAGCTCTGACTGCTAGAAAATTGGAAATGAGATAGAAGGGTTCAATTTTTTAGTTATAAAAGGGACACAGTTTATTGCAAGTGAAAAAATAGATGCATCACTCTCTGTTTTACATGGGAGCTGTATGCACCCTTCTTTTTTGCTTTTGACAGTATATTAGACCAAAAAATATGAAAAAGACAACAACACCAGAGTTCTTTTAAAAATTGAGAAAGCTTGAGCTGAAATGTTGCACACTGTGTGGTGGCAATGGAGCGCCCCACAGGGCCTTAGGTTACTCGGTACCGGACCGGTCAGGTTCTTTAAAGGGGATGTCACAGTAGCAGTGACCCGGTCCGTGGCACTGGGCGTTCAATAATTAAAATAGATGAAAATTATGTGGTGTTTGGTTGTGACGCCACCCGTGGTGTTCAGCAATGGGCGGCCGACGCTGTGGTTTTGGTCCACTGGGGCTGTTGGTGACCCAGAAAAGATGGTTCAGCTCCCCACAGGTAAAGCGGGGCCCCAGGGCAAATATAATTGATTGTTCAAATGGTGGTGAATGTTGGGGTGCAGAGGAAAAGTGAAGGACACAGAGAGGTGCGGTTTTCTTTACCTTTTACTTGAACGTAAATGCAATCTGGGGTACCACATACAGAGGATGGATTGAGTCCGGCTCGCCTGGAGGCATTCAGAGGACCCACCCTGCCAGGTGGGGTTGGGGACCTTCCTTCTGCGCTGTTTTCAGGTCCCTGCTGCTTATAGCTAAGCTGTGGCCCTCTCCTGCATGATGATTGCTAATCTGTATGGCTGACGGTGTGAGCTTATATCACGGGCACTGTCTTGTTGACCATCAGCCCTGGGATCTTGGTCTGCTGCTGTGCCTTCAGGTGTTCAGTTTGGCCAAGGAACTTGCAGTCCCCTGCACTCCAGATTCGGCTGTCAGGGCGTAAGCTCCTGCTCAGCCAAGGACTCTGGCGTCCCTTTTATCAGCGCTTTGCTCTGGGGTCAGCTATATGCAATTTTAGTTCCCCAGAGCCCCTTGTCTCTGCTCCTGTCCCTTCCCTCTCCACAGACTAACTCCCACTGTCTCTAACTGTCTTGTCATGAGCTCCAACTGCTCCCATTTCCATGACAACTCTCTTGTTTACTCTCTCAGCTGTCTTCTTACTGACTCACTAACCCCACCTGCTGGCCAGAATTTATAAGGAAGCTCCCCTTTCTGGCTTACAGTAGGAATTGTCATGTACGCTGTGCTACCTGGCATGGGGACCCCCCTCCTGCCTCCAGGCATAACATCACCCCTTAGAAGGAGGCAATGTCACTATGGAAAATGGACTCTGGGGTGCCACAGCAATAAATCCACACTTTTTCAATTTTTGAAACACCCTATTGCTGTTGTCTTTTTCCAATATTTTGTTTTCCTTCAAAGAGTTATTTCATCCTTATAGAAATGTTCACAGAGAATTCTGATTGATAGTGATCTCCATTCTGCGATTAGGTTGCAGAGACCATAAGGCTTCATATAGACACCTGTGTTTCACGTATGTTCTGTATCCTTATTTTTGACAGATAAAACATACAGTATACCCATTATAACCTATGCTGTTATTCAAAAGTCCATATTTTCAACAACCAAGTGTCCATACTAAAACCACAGAGACATGTCTATTTTTTTCTGGCAGCATGGATGAAAAGTGCCTATACAAGTCTATGGGTCCGTGAATCTGTGTGCCATCTGTGTACTGTCCATGTTTAACATAGGATAGGATAAGCTTCAATGAGGCAGAAAACCACTCTGATATGCTGTTTTACAACAAATTGCTTGTAATTGGCTGCACAGTTGTGTGTATAAAATTCATGATTTCCAGGAAGACAGGGAAGCCAATTTAAAAAAACTCTGCCGGTTAGTGGTAAAAGCACACAACTTGGTTTAAACTCAATCTTCACAGGATACACCATAAATATTTGTACTATCCAAATCATTGAGAGGTGAAAGGAAACAAAATAATCTACTCAATACAATAGCACTTGTCAAAGAGGGGTATAATGGACAGGCAACTAACCACCTCCTTTTAAAACTGATGTGTTTGAAGAAGGTAAAATGGACAAGCTAAGAACCTGAGCAACGTTTATAAGATACCAATAGTTAGTTACTAGGTTAATAAAACAACTTACCTCTCCTCGTTCCACCACTGCTTCAGTCTGTGCAGAGTGTAGTCTGATCTTCGTCTCAGTTCAGCACAGCAGCCGCGATGTAGTGACGTCTTTGCACCTGCTACGCTGATATGTCAGGCGCATAGGGAAAATGATCGAGTTGGGAACGTCAGCTGATGGCTCTCGCTTCCATCATTGCTTTCAACTGCATTTGCATGTAGGATGTTGATATAGTTGAATATGTGATGCTGGGCGAGAGACCCAGTGCTGGCGCTGGCACCTGTCTCCCTGACTCATGGGCCCCTTAGAGGCCATGTGGTCTGCCACTATTACCGTCATGGCACTGATTTTGATTGTTGTTTTTGATTGGGCCACTTTTGACAGGTACTAATTACAGGTGAATCAATAAATTAAAATGAAATAAAATAGATTCCAGCAAATCTGAATTTTTGCTTGAATAAATTCAATGTGAATAGAATTTCCTAGATCCTAGACAAATTGAAGTGCATCTTTTTTAAGACTTCTTTATTCATAGTACTAACCACAAGCCTGCAACTAGGTGCAAATTCACTTATCTAGCCAATACAATTTGTTCATTGTTAAAGCTGTGTAGATCCTTATGCGTGTCCATTTTTACTTCTTTTAAAGGGCCTGTCACACTAAGCGATATCGCTAGCAATATCGCTATAATGTCACTGGTTTTTGTGACGTTATAGCGATATTGCTAGCGATATCGCTATGTCTGATACTTACCTCCGACCGCTCCCCCGCTGCTCATCGCTGATTGCGCGAGAACGTCCTGGGCCGTTTCTCGTCGTCTGCTTCCTGCTGGGCTTCCTGCTGTGGAGATGAGCGACGCGTGGACGCGGTGGGAGGACGTCAGGATCGCCTCGTCTGACAGGTAAGTAGCGACCCCCGACCCCTGCGATGTCGCTGGTGAGATCTGCCTGTGTGGCAGCTCACTAGCGACCACTTAGCGATGCACCAGCAATCCTGACCGCGTCATATCTCTGGTGCATCGCTAAGGCTGGTTTCACATTTGCGTTTTTTAGCGCTGGAAAAAAACGCTAACCTGCGCATGCGTTTTTTCCCCTATCTTTAACATGGGTGCGCATACTTGCGCGCTTGTAAGCGCATGTATGCGATTTTCATGCGCTGCGTTTTTTTGGGGTGTGCGATTGGATTTTCCAGACGCATCATGTTGCATTTTTTGGCCCTGCAAAAAAGCGCATGCGCACATATGCGCACGTTTTGCGCTAAAAAGGGCCATTATAGCCTATGGATGCGCATATGTGCGCACTGGCATGCTCATGTAAGCGTTTTTTTGCATATGCGTTTTTTTTTTTTAACCATGGAATTTAGGGGTTTGAGTTAGAGTTAGGGTTAGTTAAGGGGGTTTAGGGTTAGGGTTAGGGTCAGGGTCAGGGTTAGGGTTGGGTTTTGGGTCAGGGTTAGGGTTTAGTATGGTTTGGTTAAGGGTTAGGGTCAGGGTTAGGGTCAGGATTAGGGTTAAGTATGGTTTTGTTAAGGGTTAGGGTCAGGGTTAGGGTTAGGGTTAGGGTTAGGGTCAGGGTTAGGGTTAGGGTTAGGGTCAGGGTTAGGGTTAGGGTCAGGGTTAGGGTTAAGTATGGTTTTGTTAAGGATTAGGGTCAGGGTTAGGGTCAGGATTAGGGTTAAGTATGGTTTTGTTAAGGGTTAGGGTCAGGGTTAGGGTTAGGGTTAGGGTTAGGGTTAGGGTCAGGGTTAGGGTTAGGGTTAGGGTTAGGGTTAGGGTTAGGGTCAGGGTCAGGGTTAGGGTTAAGTATGGTTTTGTTAAGGGTTAGGGTCAGGGTTAGGGTTAGGGTTAGGGTTAGGGTTAGGGTCAGGGTTAGGGTTAGGGTTAGGGTTAGGGTTAGGGTCAGGGTTAGGGTCAGGGTTAGGGTTAGGGTCAGGGTTAGGGTTAGGGTTAGGGTTAGTTAGGGTTTAGGGTTTGGGTTAGGGTTAAGTATGATTTGGTTAAGGGTTAGGGTCAGGGTTAGGGTTAGGGTTAGGGTCAGGGTTAGGGTTAGGGTTAGGGTCAGGGTTAGGGTTAGGGTTAGGGTTAGGGTTAGGGTTAGGGTCAGGGTTAGGGTTAGGGTTAGGGTCAGGGTTAGGGTTAGGGTTAGGGTCAGGGTTAGGGTTAGTAAAGTCATGGTTTGGGTAGTGTGAGGGGCCACCTAAAAATGTTGGAAAAAAACGCAAACGCGGTAAAAATGCGCTAAAAACGCATACAAACGCATAAAAACGCTGCGTTTTTTTCATGCATGCTCATAAAAATGCTTGAAAAAAACGCAGCAGTTGTATGCTTATGTATGCGTTTTTTCAATGCGTTTTTTTGCGGGAAAAACGCGCTGCAAAAAAAAGCAAGTGTGAAACTAGCCTAAGTGTGACAGTACCATAACACATTATCTTCAAAAACGACAGCTCATCCACTGCCTTATTTTTCCTGCCTCTTGGCAGATGACTTTATAACAAGATAAAAAATGTTATTCACTGTCAGTAGTTTCAGATTTGCAAAATAAATACCAGTTGAGTCTTTTATTATACAGTAAATTTCTAACTGTAATATTTTTAAAAACACAGTTATCATTTGTTCATTAATTTACAAAGTAAAATTGAACTGAATTGAATTGTACTGAAGTAAGAAAAGAAAAAAAAAGTAATTTTGCAATTTAATTGGTCTTTCGCCAAAATGCAATTTAACAGTTCCTTACATAGTTGGCCCATACTTTTTGGAATCATTACAGAATGAATTGCTGAATTTCAATGTGTTAACCACTATACTGTCCATTTCAGTTTGAGCGAGATATGCACATGAGAAAAAAACCTTTCTTTTCCCCCTCTATGATAAGTAAACTGTGAGCTTTTTATAGTCATAATTACATTTTAAATTTAAACATGCATAAATGGTCAAGGAAGGCTATATAAGTCACAGTTTCCCTGTAATGTCAACAGGTGGGTCTATAAGATCAATTTCGGGTCTGGAATCTTTGTAAAAGATAAAGTGTCTTAAAAGACGTCTGATTGAAATAGCTGCAAACAAAACTTTTTCATTTGAAAACCATTGGTATTACTCTAATAAACTGATGTGCATGAGTCATATTGCATTGCTCCTGATTTTCAGTATGCATTATATTGTATCTCTAAGGCTATGTGCACATGCTGCTGTTTTTGCTGTGGTTCTGCTGCAGTTTTGGCCGCAGCAGAACTGCAGCAGTTCTGCAGACAGTGTGCAGTAGCATGTTATCCTATGGGATTTACATTCTGCTGTGCACATGCTGCGGATTTTTAACTGCGGAAAAGCTGCGGTTTTGAATCCGCAGAAAGAATTGACATGTCAATTGTTTCTGCGGATTCTGCTGCGGTTTGCCACCTATTCCATTGTCCAGGTGGCAAACCGCAGGGCAAAACCGCAGGCCAAACAGCAGGTAAAACCGCAGGTCATTTTACCTGCGGTTTTACCTGCGGTTCCGCAGATAAGAATCCGCAGATCAATCTGCAGTGTGTGCACATAGCCTAATTCTGCTGCTTTAGACATATTCTCTCCCAGCATTCCTCTCAAGCTCAAGGATGAAGCAAAGAGCCTGCCCCAGTAATTTTAGTTCTGGTATTTGTAGTCTTTGCACAAAGCACTGCACAATAAAATAATCAGCTCCCTTAATAATAGGAACTCTAAAGGCCCTGTTACACGCTTCAATGTCTCAACGATCCCACCAATGATCCAACGTGGATGGGATCGCTGCGACATAGTTAGCTGATCGCTGGTGAGCTGTCACATAGACAGACTCACCAGCCATCAGGACCAGAGAGCAAGCTGGTAATCAAGGTAAACAGCAGGTAACTAAGAGCCGCGTGGCTCTTAGATACCCGCTGTTTACCATGGAAACCAGCGTGTTCGCTGGTATCCAAGGTAAACAGCGGGTATCTAAGAGCCGCGCGGCTCTTAGATACCCGCTGTTTACCTTTGATACCAGCTCCCAGCATCGCTGATCATTGCTCTCCTGCTGCCACACGCAGCGATGTGTGCTGGCCAGCAGGAGACCAACGATAGAAAAATGGCCCAGGACATTTCTGCACGATCAGCGATACTCGGCGGGGAGGGCGGTCGCTGATGCGTGCCACACACAGCGATGTTGCTGGCGAGATCGCTGTGGCATCACAAAATCAGCGATCTCGCTAGCGATCTCGCTGTGTGTGACAGGGCCTTAATAACCTGTGAAAGATGGGTCTTCCAAAATGGGTTCTAGCCAGTTCCAATGGCAATTTGCAAAGCTGTAAAGGTGACATCACAGCATGGCTAGTTGCTATGGGAGAAGCTCCAACCACTCGTAGTGGCCAATGACCTTGATTTTGTTGTAAATTGAGTGACTCTTGGCACTGTGGGTCGGTGGGACTTCATGCTGTTAGTTGTCTATGTTTTCTCATGCTACGTGAACCCTGAACTACAAGTGTATGTTCAGGCTGAGCAGTTTCACTGTAGAATTTTCCGCAACTGAAAAATCAATTTCATACATACAAATGGAGTACTGAAAACTACAACAAATCTGTTGTGCACATCGGGGGAGCTCTATTAAAGTAAATGTTTTGTGCACCAAAAGACTTACCATGAACTGCATTGTGTTACAGAAACTTTTTACACCTATCTCGACAAATTTTTAAATTATGATATTGTGTTCCAAATTTTGTTGCACATTTCAGACTCAAAATACAGCTACTTGGTGTAAAGTTAGGTAAAAGTGGTTAAAGATAAAATTATAAAAATTGAGTCCGTTCTAGTAAATCTGCCCTACTTTACTAAGTTATTAAATACTTTATGTAAATTATAACTATGTATGTACTAAAAAATGAAATTTAAAGTTGAACATATTCATCAAGATATTTATTCCTAAATTTTAAACGTTATATAAATTACTGCATTTCAGTTAAATAAAGATGCTATTCTAATGGACCTATGTTGTGATTCTATTAATATGGACCTTAATTATTCAGGTAAATGAATTAAGCAATAAGCATTATAGGTTGTGATTTTTTTTTCCACTAAGGTTGGAGGATCCGATTACCCTAAGTAAAAGAAGGTTATGTTTAAATGTTTTGAGATTTATTGATCAATGGGGAAAACTAAAACCTCTTTTAGAAAATCAATAAAAGTATTCAAAATATAAATTTGCTTGCATTAGAAAACAGGCTTAGCAAATGAATGTATTGGAGTTGAAAGAAGCCAGAATAAAGCTCTAGTATTTAGACTCTTTGTGCTTTTTAAAACCAGTTAATTTTATTATAAGGAGAAATTACAAGTGAAAATCTGCATATTCCTTGTGAAACAAATGGATTACAAGTGGCAGCCATTTCAGATGCACCAAATGTTTGCTGGATATACTGTTGTATTGAAATTTGTAATAGTTTTCAACTTTTCTGGTTAGATATTATTTTCTTGACGAAATGTCCCCACTAGGCAATTTTTTCAAACAACCTGTACTGGTATCAGGTTCATGTCTATGTTTTTGGAACAAAGTAAGAAAACTAATAGGTAAACTTGGAGTAAGCAGTCTTAAAATACACCATATTTATCAAACAGAGAAAAAAAACTAAGATGATATTATAAAACTAAAGGTACTGTCACACTTAGCAATGCACCAGCGATCCCGACCAGCGATATGACGCGGTCAGGATCGCTGGTGCATCGCTAAGTGGTCGCTAGTGAGCTGCCACACAGGCAGATCTCACCAGCGACATCGCTGGGGACGGGGGTCGCTACTTACCTGTCACACCAGGCGATCCTGCGTCCTCCCGCCCGGCTCCACGCGTTGCTCGTCCTCACAGCAGGAAGCGCCGCAGGAAGCTGACGACGAGAAACAGTCCAGCCTGTTCTCGCGCGATCAGCGATACCAGTGGGGGAGCGGGTTGTAGGTAAGTATCACACATAGCGATATCGCTAGCAATATCGCTATAACGTCACAAGCAAGTTATAGCAATAATGCTAGCGATATCTCTTAGTGTGACATGCCCTTAAGACTAGTAAACTGGAAAGACAATAAGCTCAACAGGGTCTTATCCGAATAAAAAGTGAGATAATGTGATTATATAGTAGGATTATATGATCACAACTTCTTAAACAGCTTAAAACATGCTGCTGTAGACCTACCACTTGAAGAACATTTAAAACTGGAGAAGAATGGGTTAAATCAGTGCTGTTGAAGGATCAGTGATGAACAGGAATCAGATATCTAGGTTTATTTCCCAACGCGTTTTGAAGTACCACACTTCTTCTTCAGGACAAACCACAATGTGGTTTATCCCGATGAAGAACTATGATAAACATACTGTAGACTGCATTCCTGGATATCTGATTCTTGTTCATCACTGATCTTTTGGTAGTGCCAATTTATCCCATTATTTTCCAGCCTTAAACATTTTAAAACTGTGTTAAGGCCCCATCACACACAGCGATCTCGCTAGTGAGATAGTTGATTTTGTAACGCCACAGAGATCTCGCCAGTGAGATCACTGTGTGTGACGGGGATCAGTGACCTCCCCCCCGGGTATCGCTGATCGTGCACTATCATCATGGGCCATTTTTTGATCGTTGCTCTCCCGCTGGCCAGCACGCATCGCTGCGTGTCGCAGTGGGAGTCAACGATCAGCGAGGCTCCCAGCGCTCTAAGCAGGCGCTGGGAGTTGGTATCCAAAGTAAATATCGGGTTACTAAGCGGCGCGCGTCACTTAGTTACCTGATGTGTACCTTAGAAGCCTATGTGCTCGCAGCTCCTGGCACGAGGACGCAGGTTTCTAAGGTACACATCGGGTAACCAAGTGACGTGCGCCGCTTAGTAACCAGATATTTACTTTAGATACCAGCGTCCTCGCTGGTGCTGATCGCTGGTGAAGCTGCCTGTTTGGTAGCTCACCAGCGATCATGTAGCAATACACCAGCGATCTTGACAAGGTCATATTGTTGTCGGGATCGCTGGTGCATCTTTAAGTGTAACGGTACCCTTACACACTGGCCCTGGGTATCTGGGCCCTCCTTCCTTCCCTAAGATTTGCTGTCTTCTGCTTTTTTCCATGTTGTATTTTGCAAGTTGCCTAACATGGATCAATGCTATTATGTCTTTGGGCCTATTTAAGGGCCATTAAGACACACACCTGTATCTTGGGATTGAGACGTTAGACTTCTTGATAGGTGTGATTCACCTTCTGTGTATCCAAGAAAAAGAGAAAACAGCTGGCACCATTCAGTCTTGCTTACCTTATGACTTCTTCGTGGGATGATTTGCAGGTTACAAGCCCCTGGATTATCAAGTGCTCCACCCGCAGAGGCAAGTCTTGTTGAATTCAGGAGGATAGAAGGGTGGCACTCTGGAATTCCTTAAAAAAATCTTCATTGTTTTCATCATTAAAACATTGATGCAAGGGAGCAGGTCCTCATGATGACTTCTGTGTATACTGTGCCGAACGTCTGTGGAGAAAATCCAATCTACACGAAGATTTCATCCATTATAAGTTTATGCTTAGAACATACAACACTGCCCTTCACCTCTCCAAACAAACTTATTTGAACACCCTCATCACCTCACTGTCCAATAGCCCTAAACGTCTCTTTGACACTTTTCATTCCCTGCTCAACCCAAGAGTGCAGGCCCCAACCACGGAGCTTCAAGCTGACGATCTGGCCAATTACTTCAAAGAAAAAATTGACCATATCCAACAGGAAATTATCTCCTAATCACCTCATACCAAGCACTGTCCACCCTCCCCTACTGCATCTAGCTCACTCTCTGATTATGAACCAGTCCCAGAAGAAGAAGTAAGCAGGCTCCTTACATATTCTCGCCCAACCACTTGCACCAGTGACCCATTTCTGTCACATCTCCTCCAGTCCCTTTCCCCTACTGTCACCACTCACCTAACTAAAATATTTATCCTCTCTCTCTTCTGGTATCTTTCCCTCCTCATTTAAGCATGCCATCACACATCCACTTGACCAAAACTGTGCTGCTAACTATAGACCTGTCTCTAATCTTCCCTTCATCTCTAAACTCCTAGAATGCCTGGCCCACTCCCGTCTGATCTGCTATCTCTCTGATAACTCTCTTCTCAACCATCTCCAATCTGGTTTCCGCTCTTTACACTCTACTGAAACTGCCCTCACTAAAGTCGCTAATGATCTATTAACAGCTAAATCTAATGGTCACTACTCCATGCTAATTCTCTTGGATCTCTCCGCAGCATTCGACACTGTGGATCATCAGCTCCTCCTCACTATGCTCCTCTCCATCGGCATCAAGGACACTGTTCTCTCCTGGTTTTCCTCCTATCTTTCTGACCGCTCCTTTACTGTATCTTTTGCTGGCTCCTCCTCCTCTCATCTTCCACTTACTGTTGGGGTTCCTCAAGGATCGGTTCTAGGTCCCCTCCTCTTTTCTTTGTACACTGCCCCTATTGGTCAAACAATCAGTAGATTTGGTTTCCAGTACCATCTCTATGCTGATGACACCCAATTATACGCTTCCTCTCCTGACATCACGCCTGCCTTTTTAGAAAACACCAGCGATTGTCTAAATGCTGTGTCTAACATCATGTCCTCACTATATCTGAAACTGAACCTGTCAAAGACTGAACTCCTTGTGTTTCCTCCCTCTACTGATGTACTTATACCCGACACTGCCATTTCTGTGTGTGGTTCCACTATTACTCCCCAGCAACATGCCCGCTGTCTTGGGGTCATACTTGACTCCGAGCTTTCCTTTTCCCCCCACATCTGTTCATTGGCTCGCTCTTGTTATCTGCATCTCAAATACATTTCTAAAATTCGACCTTTTCTTACCTTTGACTCCTCAAAAACTCTTACTGTTTCTCTTATTCATTCTCGTCTGGACTATTGTAACTCTGTCTCCCTCTTACCAAATTTTACCCCCTCCAATCTGTCTTGAATGCTGCAGCCAGGATCATATTCCTCGCCAATCGTTACACTGATGCCTCTACCTTGTGCCAGTCCTTACAATGGTTACCCATCCACTCCAGAATCCAGTACAAACTTATTACCCTCACCCACAAAGCTCTCCATGGCTCAGCACCACCCTACATCTCCTCCCTCGCTTCAATCTACCACCCTACCCGTGCCCTCCATTCTGCTGATGACCTTAAGTTTGCATCCTCAGTAATCAGAACCTCCCACTCCTGCATCAAAGACTTTACATGTGCTGCGCCAATTCTTTGGAATGCACTTCCCAGGTCAATACGATTAGTCCCCAATCCCTACAATTTTAAGCATGCCCTGAAAATGCATTTATTCAGATTGGCCTACCGCCTCAACACATTAAGCTAACTATCCCTGTGTGGCACAGTCAAAAGTTTTACCATAACCTGGTTCCCTGTATCATGTTCCCACATGCTTTATGCATCTATCAGCCCTCTGTGTCTGTACTGTTACACTTTTAACATTATGGCTGATCCAAACAATTTGGGCAATTGTTACCACCCACCTTTCGTGTCTACCATTTTTCCTCATAGATTGTAAGCTTGCGGGAAGGGCCCTCATTCCTCTTGGTATCTGTTATGATCTATGTGATTATTGTTATGCTGTAATATCTATCGTCTGTACAAGTCCCCTCTGAAATGTAAAGTGCTGCAGAATATGTCGGCGCTATAGAAATAAAGTTTATTATTACTGTGCTTTTACGTTCTTGAATCCCTGATGGTTTCCACTTCATAAGTCCTGCAGCTACTAATATTCCCGAGTGTGCCAAGTGCTATCTGCTTTCCCGTTTGCTACATCAATGCCTGTGATCTGTGCTCCCATTCGAACTTAAGGTTTAGAGGATCTACCCCACCTGGTGAGCCTGACAGGTTGCAGTCTAACTTTGCACTGTAAAAATATGACAGAATTGAAAAATTTTATCTATCATTTTTTAATTTATCCTTTATAAAAACAAGTAATTTCAGTTCATAATAACTTAATAGTAAAATCCTTTGCAATGTAATAATTTCATTTACTTAAATTTTGAGTCCAAACTTTTTGTAAAATAAAAAGATCATCCAGAGATTATTCCTTTGGAATATAGTGTGTCCTCTAAAGCTGGTCATATGCTTGTCATACACATGTGATACAGTAGCTGTAATTTTTTGCCAACACTTATTTAGTCCTTCTTGATGTAATTATGCACACTTAAGCCCCCGTCACACATAGCGATATCGCTGTGTGTAACACGGACCAGCGACTGGCCCCCCTGCCGGTTATCACTGATCGTCCTGGAATGGTCAGGACATTTTTTTGATCGCCGGTCTCCCGCAGGCATCACTGCGTGTGACAGGCGGGAGATCAGCGATCAGCGATCTGGCGCTGGTAACTAAGGTAAGCAGAGGGTTTCTAAATGCTGCTTAGAAACCCGATGTGTACCTTGCTTACCAGCTCCCTGCACCAGCGCGCTGGTAACTAAGGTACACAGTGGGTAACTAAGCGACGTGCGTCGCTTGTTACCCCCGTGTCGCTGGCGCTGATCGCTGGTGAACCTGCCTGTTTGGCAGCTCACTAGCGATCATATAGCGACACACCAGCGATACTGACAAGGTCATATCGTTGTCGGGATTGCTGGTGTGTCGTTATGTGTGACAGGGCCCTAGTTTTTTGTATGCCTCCTTCTTTTTCATCCTGTTGCTGTAATCCGTCGATTTTATTTTCCACAAGCAAGGCATCGAGCAGTACATCTCAATGAAGTCCCGCAGGAAATCTTGCTTATCGGCCATCTGTAAAAAAAAAAGGATTATGTGAGAACGGCCTAATACAAGTAACTAGAGTTGAGCGAAACGGGTCGAAAAAATTCAAAAGTCGCCGACTTTCGCCAAAAATCGGGTTTCATGAAACGAAACCCAACCTTAGCAAGAGGTCGGCCACGAGGTCGGTGACCATCGCGCCAAAGTCGCGTTTTAAAAGATGCTTTTGCGCCCTTTTTCAGCCAATCAGGAAGAATGGACACTGTGGGCAACGTGATGACATAGGCAGCGGTTACCACCATGTTTGTGAAGGGCATGCAAGTGATTGGCTTGCTTTGTGTGGCGTCACAGGGGGTATAAAAGGGCGTGCACGCCGACCACCATGTTACTTATGCTGATCTCAGAATAGGGAGAGCTGCTACTGCTGGTGATTCTGTAGGGAGAGCGATAGGCAGGGAAGAAGATACCAAAAACTACTTCTGCTGCTAGCGATTTTGCCTGTACAACACACCAGTTACTGTGCAGTGCAAGGGGAAGCTATATTTTGGTGCATCAGCTCTGTTGGTTATTAGGCTGCCTTTTAAGGCTCCCTGATAGCTGCATTGCTGTTTTCACACTGCTGAGCAAACTGCTTTTTTCGAATCAATCCAAATGTTATTGTTTTGTCCTGGTGAGTTACTGAGCGTTCATTTTTTCACACACCGTACAGCAGTGTACGGTCCTCACACAGTACTGTGTACCAGCTGTTATCATGGCCAAATTGAAGCTATCTGTTTGTGACTCTGTAAGGAAAAGCCGAAGAGTTTGTCCATTCTTACAGACCTACACTCTAGGGAGATTCCAATTCTGCACAATTCTATATACACCTTGTAGTTAGTCATACACTAGGCAATTTCTGTCTGTCACATTGCGGTGTAATCTGTCCTGGGCCAGAGACAATAGTTCAGCGGCCAAATTGAAGCTATCTGTGTGTGACTCTGTAAGAAAAAGCCAAGGAGTTTGTCCATTCTTACAGACCTACACTCTAGGGAGATTTCAATTCTGCCCAATTCTATATACACCTTGTAGTTAGTCATACACTAGGCAATTCCTGCCTGTCACATTGCGGTGTAATCTGTCCTGGGCCAGAGACAATAGTTCAGCAGCCATATTGAAGCTATCTGTGTGTGACTCTGTAAGAAAAAGCAGAGGAGTTTGCCCATTCTTACAGACCTACACTCTATGGAGATTCCAATTCTGCCCAATACTATATACACCTTGTAGTTAGTCATACACTAGGCAATTTCTGCCTGTCGCATTGCGGTGTAATCTGTCCGGGGTCAGAGACAATAGTTCAGCTGCCAAATTGAAGCTATCTGTGTGTGACTCTGTAAGAAAAAGCTGAGGAGTTTGTCCGTTCTTACAGACCTACCCTCTAGGGAGATTCCAATTCTGCCCAATTCTATATACACCTTGTAGTTAGTCATACACTAGGCAATTTCTGCCTGTAACATTGCGGTGTAATCTGTCCTGGGCCTGAGACAATAGTTCAGCGTCCTCCAATCTACAGTGAGATTCAAATTCTCACCAATACTATATACAGCTTCTGCCTTCTCATACACCAGTCAATTTCTGCCTGTCACATTGCGGTGTAATCTCTACTGGGCCTGAGACAATAGTTCAGTGTCCTCCAATCTACAGTGAGATTCAAATTCTCACCAAGACACTATAGACCCTTTACATTGCTTTACAGTACTATATAGCTGTTGTTATTTTGGGTACCTTTTTCAAAAAAATGAAGAAGCATGGTGGAAGAGGCCGTGGAAGTGGGCGGGGGTTGCCAGCTGGTCCTGATGGTGTTGTTGTTGGTGGTGCTTCTGCTGGTTGTGGCAAAAGCACAATAGCACCTAAGGAAGGAGGTGGTGAGCCGGCGTCATTGTCTGGCTCCACAAGGCCTCGTAGGCTCCTTTTTCTGGGAGTAGGTAAACCGCTTTTAAAGCCATAGCTTCAGGAACAAGTTTTGGCTTTCATTGCTGACACAGCCTCCAGCTCTATCGCCTCCTCTTCTGAAGTTTCAAAAAATAAAAGCACTGCGTTGTCAGTGGAGGCTCCTGGTCAGGAACAACACCTTTCCTTGTGTCCTTCACCCCTACCAAAAGTGAAGGATGCGGCAGGCCACACTACAGATTACTCCATGGAGCTCTTTTCTCATACCATGCCTGGGTTATCAAGTCAAATCGTGAATTCCCCAGTCCAAGATGAATCTGACATGGAGTGCATTGATGCACAGTAGGGTGACCGGATCTCATATGGGGGGGAAAAAATGTCAGAATCTTGTTCGTCTGGACCCCACAAAACGATTCCCCTTTCCAGATATTGAGAGAGCCAAAATTTGAGCTCGATCAAACGACGTTAACCCGTGCCGCTCGTCGCTCAAAGTTTAAAAAAATCCAAATTGAGGTATTTTAAGATTTAGGTATTTTGCATAGTCTGTTAGACTATAAAGAATGTGACAACAACATTGCAGAAATAGCCCTGACCAAATTTTCGAACCATTTGCGGTATTTGAATGCAGAGTTGGTGGGATTATCGTTTTTTGATCCCACCGTTACAGACAATGAAAAGTTGTTAATGGCTAATAAATTGCTCAGTAGCAAAGATGAACCATCAGAGCACGCTAACCTACATGAGTTGATAATTTTACATAGTTATCTAATCTATTCTAGAGCTTTTGTTAAAGTAGTTCTTGAAATGTCAGAATATAATGCTCGGCATTTGCTTACAACTTGCAGGACATATTGCTTTTGTTCTTCATCTTCTGTCAGAAGGTCGTTAAAGTCGGTTACTTCCTACCACTTTTAATTTTTCTTTCCTAACTTTTGGATTTACAACCCTAGCGTGCTCTGATGGTTCATCTGTGCTACTGAGCAATTTATTAGCCATTAACAACTTTTCATTGTCTGTAATGGTGGGATCAAAAAACGATAATCCCACCAACTCTGCATTCAAATACCACAAATAGTTCGAAAATTTGGTCAGGGCTATTTCTGCAATGTTGTTGTCACATTCTTTATAGTCTAACAGACTATGCAAAATACCTAAATCTTAAAATACCTCAATTTGGATTTTTTCAAACTTTGAGCGACGAGAGGCACGGGTTAACGTCGTTTGATCGAGCTCAAATTTTGGCTATCTCAATATCTGGAAAGGGGAATCGTTTTGTGGGGTCCAGACAGACAAAATTCCGACATCGATTTTTTGCGGTCACCCTAATGCACAGCCACTGCTAGATTTATCTGCTGGTACATTCACTCAGAGCACTACATTGTCCTCGCAGTGTACTGAGCCAGAATCTGACCCTGATGAAACTCAGGTGCCCCTTTCCGCATACTATACCACCATACACGGTGACACAGAGGAAGTTGCACATGACATTGAAGAGGAGGTGATGGATGACCCAGTTGTTGACCCAGATTGACATCCATTGGGGGAAGAGGGTGCCGCTGCCAATAGTTCAGAAGAGGAGGAGCATCCGCAGCAGGCATCGACATCGCAACAGCTATTATCTGGCAGGCCCGGAGCAGTCCAAAAAAGGGTTACAAAAACAAAAAGAGTTGCAGGACAGCTTGGCCAGACGGTCAAAATACCACAGCGTGCAAGGCCTCAAAATGTCTTCCATAGTAGGAAGAGTGCAGTGTGGCACTTTTTTGAACAAAATCCTAATGATCAGGCAAAGGTTATCTGTAAGAAGTGCGCAAAGACCTTTAGCCAAGGGAAAAATCTGAGAAATTTGAATACCAGTTGCATGCTTAGACATTTAACCACCATGCACTTGCAATCGTGGATAGACTACCAAACCTCACGTACCACATGTGCAACTGCTCCCAAAGAAGGTAGTCAGCAACGCTACATTGTTTCCCCCACTGTAAGCCCACCGGTTAGCACACCACCAGCAGCAAATATTGAGGTGTCGTCGCAAGGCCAAAGCAGTCAGGGAATCCCACTGTTATATCAACGAAATACTGAATCTAGGCCATCAGAAAAAACACCAACTCCATCACTATCATCAACCCTCTCTCAGTCCGCCCTGTCCACCGCTACTTTCACCATATGCAGCTATCAAGTCCAGCTCACCCTCCCAGACACTATGAGTAGGTCAAGAAAGTACTCAGTCTCTCATCCGCGTACACTGGGTTTGAACGCCCACATTGCCAAACTAATCTCGTTTGAGATGATGCCCTATCGGTTGGTGGAAAGCGCAGCTTTCCGCGAACTCATGGCCTATGCAGTACCACGCTATGACCTACCCAGTCGCCACTTCTTCTCTCGCAAAGCCATCCCAGCCCTCCACCATCATGTGAAAGACCGCATTGTCCATGCACTCAAGCAGTCAGTGAGTGGAAAGGTGCACCTCACAACTGATGCATGGTCCAGTCGGCATGGCCAGGGCCGTTACGTGTCCATCACTGCGCACTGGGTTAATGTGGTGGATGCAGGGTCCACAGGGGACAGCGGTGGTGGGACAGTGCTGCCAAGCCCACGGTATAGGAAACAGTTGGCTGTAGGCGTTCGACCCTCCTCCTCCTCCTCCAGAAGCGAAAGCTCGTCCACAGAGCGCAGTCGCAAGAGCACTCCATCCTCAGCTGCCAGTGTTGCACACGAGGTGTCCCCCTATCGATCAGCTAGTGGAAAGCGTCAACAGGCTGTGTTGCAGATGATGTGTTGGGGCGACAGACACACCGCGGAGGTACTGGCCGACTACTTTCAGCGACATACTGAGTCATGGCTGGGCAGTCTACATCTTGAGGCAGGCAAGGTAGTTAGTGATAACGGCCGGAATTTTGTGGCAGCCATAGCACTTTCAAAACTCAGACACATACCTTGCTTGGCTCACACCTTGAACCTGGTGGTGCAATGCTTCCTCAATAATTATCCGGAGATAACACCCCTGCTCCATGAGGTTCGAAGACTGTGCTCGCACATCCGCCGGTCGCCAGTACACTCCAGTCGTATGCAGAAGCTGCAGCAATTGCCCCACCTTCCCAAGCACCGCCTAATTATCGACGTTGCAACAAGGTGGAACTCCACCCTGCACATGGTTGAGCGGCTGTGCGAACAGAGGCAGGCCGTAATGCATTTGTGGGAGGATACACGGGCAGGCACTTTGAGGGCAGACATGGAGTTGACAGGTGTGCAGTGGTCGAAGCTGAAAGACCTCTGTAAAGTCCTTCAGTGTTTTGAGGAATGCACACGGCTGGTTAGCGCAGACGATGCCATCATAAGCATGAGCATCCCACTTATGCGTCTGCTCATGCAAACTTTGATGCACATTAAGGAGAAGGCGTCTGCAGCCGAGGTAGATGAGGAGGAAGAGGAGGAGGGAAGCCTTGATGACAGTCAGCCATTGTCTGCTCCGGGACCTCTCCTGGACAAGGTGGAGGAAGAAGAGGAGGAGGAGGATAATGATGGGGTTGATTATTTAGGGGAGGAGGATGCTTCTCGTGGGGCAAGAGAAAATGTTGGCGTGGCAAGGTCTGGTACAGGGTTTGTGCGTGACTGGAGGGATGTGGATTTGCCAGAAAATGCTCCTCCACCCAGCACTCGCAGTGCATCATTGACACCGGGAACATTGGCCCACATGTCAGATTATGCCTTGTAGATCCTAAAAAGGGACCCCCGCATTGCCAAAATGATGAACGATGACAACTACTGGTTGGCCAGCATCCTGGATCCACGCTATAAAGGCAAATTCCAAAACATAATGCCACAGGAGAACCTTGACCTTATATTGGCTAACAAACAAGCAACTCTGGTAAACCGGTTGGTTGAGGCATTCCCAGCACACATCAGCGGTGATGGTTCTCACATGAGCCGTAGGGGCCGGGGGCAGCTTGGAAGAGGTGTTCGTGGTGCACACATCAGAAGTGGCATTGGAGACAGGAGTTTCATGACCATGTTGTGGACTGATTTTTCAAGTCCCGCTCACACGACTGGTAATACTGCATGGATTGAAAGTGACAGGAGACAGCAGTTGTCAACTATGGTTACAAACTACTTCTCCTCCCATATCGATGTTCTACCTCACAGGTCATTCCCATTTGACTATTGGGCCGCTAAACTGGACACCTGGCCTGAATTGGCACAATATGCCTTACAGGAGCTCGCTTGCCCAGCTGCAAGTGTGCTATCAGAAAGAGTCTTCAGTGCAGCTGGATCAATCCTGACAGAAAAAAGGACCTGTCTGTCGACCCAAAATGTGGATGATCTAACCTTCATTAAAATGAACCATGCATGGGTTTCCAAGGATTTTGTCCAACCTTACCCTGATGACACATAGGTTGCCAGAAAAATGGCTTGCTTTGGTCCTCCTCTTCCTCGGACTTGACCAATTTCACCTTTAGCAGCAGCTGAATGTCCCAGATCAACATATGCCATTTTGTAAACCTCCCTAACTGAGCTGCCTCCCACCATGGCCGGGGTCACCACCTAGCGCACACAACCGTGCGAGTGCCGTTGCCCTGGACAGGTGGGTAGGCCGACTCTTGGGAGCGGGCACTGGCACAGGGTCCCTCATAGTGCAATCAAGTGTCTCTGACGGTGGGGTGCACACTCGCCGTCAGACACACCGCCTTACTATGAGGGGCCCAGTGCCAGTACTGACACCCACGAGTGTGCCCCCTTGCTTGGGCAGGGCCACAGCATTTGCAATGTTTACCTCTCCCTGCTCCTCCGCTGTGTAGTCTGGGCTGTCAAATCCTTCACTGGGACTGCCACTACAAATTTGTTGAACTGATAGATGATGGTTAAGACGTAGCTATGCCCTGTCCCGCTGGCCGGGCTCTAGCTTCAGGTGATCAATGGCTTCCATTTCTTATGGTTGTCGACTCACAATGACATGCAGTGGTGGTTTATCATCAGCTTTCACAGTTTTCCTACTCACAGATGTGTGACATTCAGGTGCACATTTTTAAATGTGCCCTCTCATGCCAATCCCATAGAATCGCCTACGGCCTGTGGCTTCTGTCTTTTGCACTCCAAAGTTACGTGACAGATCATGATAGGCAGTGAACAACATGTTTACATCGCTCCCTTTGATAAAAATTTGATGGAGATGAGTAACGCTGATGGGATCAACGGTACTGTGATACAGCAACACTTTCTTCACAAAGTTATGTTTTCGCTGTCTCCACACACAAATTAATTGAGGGTCAGCATCGCCTCTGAGAATTGTGCCAGAAGTTTTTCCCGTGATTATTAATTCCTAGATTTCTGCAATCACTTGACTTTATGTCAGTAATTGTATGCATCTCATTTCCTATTGTGGAGAGGCTGGACTGTCTTACTGAGACAGAAATATATATGAAGATTTAAAAATACCACCAAAAGTGTATACTGGAGTACGCTTCAAAAACATTTCCTTTTTTCTACTTTTTAGATTGTTGTCTAATCCATACTGAGAACACGGAGATTTTAAATGTTTAAACTATGCTATATATACCTGCTATCCAGTGATAATGTACCCTTTCTCACCTTTGTCCAATCACGTCTAATCCATACTGGGCCTGAGACCGTCTGAGCCTCCCTCCTGATCTATAGACATAGGTTTTTAATGTGTAAACTTTGCTATACATACCTGTAATCCGGTGATACATTACCCTTTCTCACCTTTGTCCAATCACGTCTAATCCATACTGGGCCTGAGACCCTCTGAGCCTGCCTCCTGATCTATAGACATAGGTTTTTAATGTGTAAACTATGCTATACATACCTGTAATCCGGTGATACGTTACCCTTTCTCACCTTTGTCCAATCACGTCTAATCCATACTGGGCCTGAGACCGTCTGAGCCTGCCTCCTGATCTATAGACATAGGTTTTTAATGTGTAAACTATGCTACATATATACGTGTTATCCAGTGAAACTGTACGCTTTATCAACTTTCTACAATGTTGTTGAATCCATACTGGGCCTGAGAACGGCTGCCGAGCTGTTAAGCAAGCTACAGCACCTGTGGTTTGGACACGTAATTTTTTCATTTTGTCAGGAATGCCGGTTAGGCCTAATTCCGTAATTGCGGTTGACCTGCACTTACTGGGAAATCATCGTTCACGGGGAATAATTGGAATCCCAGATCCCCATCACTAACGGTGTTCAGCGGGTTATCAGCACCTGTAAGCGACAAAAGCTGGTCTTTTCAGTGTAGCGCGCATGCAGCCCCGGACATGTAAGGGCATGATAGACCTGTTATTGCTCGATCTCGCGTGCCAGAGCCTCGCGTATCCCTCTATTAAGCTTGACGCGTACCGCGGAGGCATGCCGGAGGCTCGGTCATTAACGGAATAAAGCTGATAAATCGCTAGCACAACTACAAAAGGACATACCACACCACACACAGAATCGACAAAGCTTGCAATCTGTCCATCTTTTCTGTAGCTTGTATGGTTGTGGTTTCCCGGGTGGAGTCCAATTAAGCCACAGGCTCCACTAATGGTGGTGCCCTTTTGGACATTCCTTTAAGGTTCAGCTTTGCAATCATACAGCCCCCGGAAACTAAACACTTTGCCTTCATGGACGCAGTTTGGAGGTTCGTGGGAATAACGCCACCCCATCGGCAGTTGGCATAATTTATTGGTGGGAAGTCCGACGGTATATGATCGTGTTCGATTTCAGAATTTTTTTTTTTGGTTTGTATTTTACATTTTTATTCCAGCCTTTCTTGACTTCATAAGGGCATGACAAGCCTATATCTGTGTCTCCTCCACCTCCTCCTTTTACTCCTCCACCTCTTTTCTAAATGTATTTGCCCTTTTCCATATGTTATTTTTGTCTTCTGAGCATTTCGTCTGCTTTTGGACACCTTTAAAGGTGTTTTGTAATTGTTTTCTATGTGTTTGTATGTGTTTGCATTTGCCTGCCATTGTTTTCAATGGGGTTCGACGGTGTTCTTCGAACGTTCGACGAACATTCGACGAACTTGCCTCCTGTACGACGAACCAAAACACTAGCGGGGTGGCTCAACATTACTCCTGATATATAGACGTACATTGTTAATGTTTAAACTATGCTATATATACCTGGTATCTGGTGATACTGTACCCTTTCTGCCAGGAAGTCCTCCTCCAACCAACACTCTAAGTGTATCATTGACACCTGGAACATTGTCCCACATGTGTGATTATTTCTTGCAGATCTTCTTGTTATATTGTGGTGTGATCCATCCTGAGCGTGTGAGTGTCTATGGGTTACTCCTGCAATTTAGATGTACATTTAAGAATTTCCCCAACATTGCATACAGCTCTACGCTTGGGATACATTACCCATTTACTGCTTGTTATATTCTGGTCTAATCCAAACTGACCAAGTGAGAGTTATTTTCTGACTGTGGAAATAAATACTGAAATTGACAACAATGACACCTACACTGTGTACAGCTGTAATCTTGAGTTCCATTACCATTTTACGGCTTTTTAGATTGTGTTGTAATCCAATACCGAGCCTGAGAGTGTCTGTGTGTGCCTCCTCAAATATCTACGGAGATTTACAATGTTTAAACTATACTATATATACCTGCTAGGGCAGTGGGGTTAATCGGTACCGGGCCGGTGTCTCACAGGGATGTGTCACGGTGGTGGTGACCAGGGCCGTGGCCCTGGGCGTCCATGCAAAGGGGTGAATTACGTTTATAGGAGAATGATACGTGACGCCACCTGGGGTTTATGATTAGATTGACAAGCGCTGCAGTGTCGCTTCTCTGGGACAAATGTTGTGGTGCAGCTAAGATGTAGAAGCCCTGCACAGGTAGGGCCGTAGTCGCAGGGCAGATGAAAGAGTTGGTAGATGGTGTGCAGTGCCAGATGTAGCAGAGCCATGCACCAGGCACAGGAGAAAGATGACAGACACCGTCGTGCAGTTCCTTTACCTGTACTTGGTAAGTGCCGTCAAGGACCCAGAGTACAGATGGAGAAGGAGTTGGTCAGCCTGGAAGCCAATTTCGAATTCTCTCTCTGCAGATAGGTAGTGTGGCCTCTGTTCTAGCGCTTATCTGAGGTACTCGCAGTGCTGAGTTCAATGAAGTTCCCCCTGTTGACTCTCTTTTGGAACTTTCTTGTATGGCAGGCAGCGTAGCCTTTTCCTTCTGGCTCCCACACGTCGATGCTGGGGCCTCCAAGCCTTAGTTGGGTACAGAGCATTTACAGCTGCTACTTCCTCCGGTTTCTGCTGCAGGAACGTCAGTGTCCCCACAAACTCGGAGACCGGAATCTGGACCATGCGCTCCAGCTAGGAGTGAGCCTTAACTCTGCTCATCCTCCAGCTCCACTTCTCACGTCCACACACTTCCCCTTCCCTGCACAGAGTGCCCTAACTTACCTCCTCCCGACCACAGATAGCAGCTCCTCAGCAGTCAGGTTCAGAGATCTCCCTGCTGGCCTGGAGTGGGAAATGTGTTGTGTGTTGTTTGAACTGCTAGAGAGATCCTTCGTTGCTCTCAAGCATGACATCACACTCCCATGGATGAAGGTAATGCCACTGTGGCGACCGTACTCCTGGGGACGCCACAAGTGCAATGATGTCCAGCCACTGCTAGATGATTCTGCTGGTACATTGACCCAGACCACTACATTCCCCTCACACTCTACACAGCCAGAATCTGACCCTGGTGAAACTCAGGTTCCCTTTCCCGCATACTATACCACCTTATAAGGTGACAAAGAGGATAGTGCAGATGAAAGTGCATGTTCCTTGAGCAGGTGGGGGGCATACTCATGGGCGATGGCACTGGCACAGGGCCCCTCATAGTACGCAAAAGTGTCTCTGCCGGTGGGTCCCACCCCCACCCGACGAGGAGTCCAGACTAGAACAGAGATTCCCTAGTGAGGAGACTTATTTAATTGTTTTCAATGTTGGGACAGCAATTTTTGGGGAGCACTATACTCTGGAGAATGATATATGGGGCCCACCATACTGGAGCATTCCAAAGGTGAACATCAGACACTGGAGCAGCATTTACAGGGCACATTATACACTGGAGCATTAGAAATGGGGCCCATTATATATGGAGCATTATTTGGGCCCATAAGACAGTGGAAGTTCCTCCATGGGGACCAACATATACTGTAGCATTATGTGGAGCTCATCATATACTGTTTCAAACATTATATGGGACCAATGATTCTGTGTGGAGAAATATATGGGCCTCATTACTCTGTATAGCGCACTATGCGTTGCCCATAATACTGTATGGAGTAATATACTGTCCGTTTTTGGAGCTATTGGAGAATTTAAAATCGATATCAGTCATGAGATGTAAAAAGTGAAGTATTTTTCATTGTACTATACCGCTATTTCTCTACCGTATCGGAGCATCATGAGTTGTGGTATGTGTTAAAGGGGCGCTCTTTGGCCCAGGGCACATGAAAACCTGGAGCCAGCCCTACCCCTCCACAACTTTAGCCAAATAACCCCCAGTTTTCAGTGCGTAACTCTTATTATGAAGTAAATTAAGGTTGACAAGCTTCAGTAATAAAAATTGATGTTTTGCCATTCAAATGGGCACTGTAGGTGTGTTTAGTGTCCTCCACTCCCTGCCGACTTTGCTTCCCCATTGACTTGCATTGGGTTTCGTGTTTCAGTCGGCCTTTGACTTTTCACGATAATCGGCCGATTTCGTTCGACCCGACTTTTGAGAAAGTCGGGTTTTATGAAACCCGACTCGACCCGAAAAAAGGCAAAGTCGCTCATCTCTACAAGTAACGTTTGTTTTATTGAAAGGTATGGTAAAATAAAATGCGTACATAGCCTACAACTTAATACACAGCTAGGATGTATGTGTTCAGAGACATGTTTTTTAAACTTTCTAATAGTGCATTCTGTATATTTAATGCAATATCTAATATATAAAGCTCAATGTGGATGTGTATGTATGTATGTATGTCCGGGATTGGCATCCGCACCATTGCAGCTACAGCCACAAAATTTGACACAGTCACACGTCTGGACCCTGAGAGTGTCATAGGCTATGTTGTGAGGCAAAATTTTAACCCCGCGCGTTCCAATTCACCAAAAAATTTTTGCCCCTATCTACATAATGGGGAAAAAGTGTGTGTATGTATGTATTGGCATCTGCACCGTCGTAGCTACAGCCACAAAATTTTGCACAGTCACACGTCTGTACCCCGAGACCGTCATAGGCAATGTTGTGAGGCGATATTTTAACCCCATGCATTCCAATTCACAAAACAATTTTGCCCCTATCTACATAATGGGGAAAAAGTGAAAGGAAAAGTGTTGGAGGCAAATTGACAGCTGCCAGATGTTAACAAGAGCGACTTAAAGAATGAGAGCGATGGTGCAAAAGAGTATATATCGTACAATTGCTAAGGTGGGGTCCTGACATGGGATACTCACCACACACGGGGATATGAACACACACACAAAATGCACCACACACTACCACGTGCTTCAACACATATACCACCCTCAGCACACATTTCACCACACATACACCAACCTCGCCACATAAAAGTCGAAGCACAAAAGTCGCCACTCAAAACTCGCCACGCTGCCCCAGAGCTGTTTAAAAGATGAAACATGAGCTGTGATTGGTTGCTATCAGCAACAGTTTTCTTTGTAGACAGTTGTGGTAACTGAGGCCTATTATTCTTATAATTTCTATGGTGTTATCGTCCTTCTGTAAAGCTGGAAATAACACAATTTAATACCGTGCCAACACAGACCACCCTCTGACACAGACTGCAGGGGGAGCCCAGTATCACACAGGATAGGATTAGATACACAGTTCAGCAGTCAGTATTACACAGGATAGGATTAGATACACGGCTCTGCAGTCAGTATCACCCAGGATAAGATTAGATACACGGCTCAGCAGTCAGTATCACACAGGATAGGATTAGATTCACAGCTCAGCAGTCAGTATCACATAGGAGAGGATTAGACACATGGCTCAGCAGTCAGTATCACACAGGATAGGATTAGATACATGGCTCAGCAGTCAGTATCACACAGGAGAGGATTAGACACATGGCTCAGCAGGCAGTATCACACAGGATAGGATTAGATACACAGCTCAGCAGTCAGTATCACACAGGATAGGATTAGATACACAGATCAGCAGTCAGTATCACACAGGATAGGAATAGATACACAGCTCAGCAGTCAGTATCACACAGGATAGGATTAGATACACAGATCAGCAGTCAGTATCACACAGGATAGGAATAGATACACGGCTCAGCAGACAGTATCACATAGGATAGGAATAGATACACGGCTCAGCAGACCGTATGACACAGGATAGGATTAGATACGCAGCTAAGCACACAGTATCACACAGAATAGTATTAGATACACGGCTCAGCAGACAGTATCACACAGAACAGGACTATATACATGGCTCAGCAGTCAGTATCACACAGGATAGGATTAGATGCACGGTTTTTATGTGCAATGTAATCATTATAATTTGTTATAACTAACCACAATTGGTTTCTATGCCCAGGCAACGCCGGGCTCTTCAGCTAGTACAATATATTTGGTATCACAGTTCATTTTATTAATAATTTGCTTTTTTGGGGGGAATTTCTATTGTTTTTTGTTTAGGAAATATAGACTTTAATTAAGTGTTTAACTTTAAAAATTTGGTATAGTTCAAGTTATACAAAGTAACATAGTTATTAAGGTTGAAGGAAGACTTTAAGTCCATCTAGTTCAACCCATATCCTATCCTAAACTGCCTTAACATGTTGATCCAGAGGAAGGCAAAAAAACCCATGTGGCAAACCGTAAGCTTCACATTGGGGAAAAAGATTCCATCCCGGCTCCACATACGGCAATCAGACTAGCTCCCTGGATCAACGCAATATCAAGGAAACTAGTGTATATACCCTGTAATGTTATACTTTTTCAAGAAAGGCATCCAGATCCTTCTTAAATTTTATTAGGGAATCACTCATTACAACATCATATGGCAGAGAGTTCCATAGTCTCACTGCTCTTACAGTAAAGAATCTGCGTCTGTGATTATGCTTAAACCTTCTTTCCTCCAGACGTAGACGATGCCTCCTTGTCCCCGTCACAGGTCTAAGAGTAAAAAGATCATTAGAAAGGTCTTTGTACTGTCCCCGCATATATTGATAAATTGTAATAAGATCACCCCTAAGCCTTCGATTTTCCAAACTAAATAACCCCAGGTGTAATAACCTGTCTTGGTATTGCAGACCCCGTAGTTCCCTAATAACCTTGGTCGCTCTTCTCTGCACCCGCTGCAGTTTAGCTACAGTGGGGAAAAAAAGTATTTAGTCAGTCAGCAATAGTGCAAGTTCCACCACTTAAAAAGATGAGAGGCGTCTGTAATTTACATCATAGGTAGACCTCAACTATGGGAGACAAACTGAGAAAAAAAAATCCAGAAAATCACATTGTCTGTTTTTTTTTCATTTTATTTGCATATTATGGTGGAAAATAAGTATTTGGTCAGAAACAAGCAATCAAGATTTCTGGCTCTCACAGACCTGTAACTTCTTCTTTAAGAGTCTCCTCTTTCCTCCACTCATTACCTGTAGTAATGGCACCTGTTTAAACTTGTTATCAGTATAAAAAGACACCTGTGCACACCCTCAAACAGTCTGACTCCAAACTCCACTATGGTGAAGACCAAAGAGCTGTCAAAGGACACCAGAAACAAAATTGTAGCCCTGCACCAGGCTGGGAAGACTGAATCTGCAATAGCCAACCAGCTTGGAGTGAAGAAATCAACTGTGGGAGCAATAATTAGAAAATGGAAGACATACAAGACCACTGATAATCTCCCTCGATCTGGTGATCCACGCAAAATCCCACCCCGTGGGGTCAGAATGATCACAAGAACGGTGAGCAAAAATCCCAGAACCACGTGGGGGGACCTAGTGAATGAACTGCAGAGAGCTGGGACCAATGTAACAAGGCCTACCATAAGTAACACACTACGCCACCATGGACTCAGATCCTGCAGTGCCAGACGTGTCCCACTGCTTAAGCCTGTACATGTCCGGGCCCGTCTGAAGTTTGCTAGAGAGCATTTGGATGATCCAGAGGAGTTTTGGGAGAATGTCCTATGGTCTGATGAAACCAAACTGGAACTGTTTGGCAGAAACACAACTTGTCGTGTTTGGAGGAAAAAGAATACTGAGTTGCATCCATCAAACACCATACCTACTGTAAAGCATGGTGGTGGAAACATCATGCTTTGGGGCTGTTTCTCTGCAAAGGGGCCAGGACGACTGATCCGGGTACATGAAAGAATGAATGGGGCCATGTATCGTGAGATTTTGAGTGCAAACCTCCTTCCATCAGCAAGGGCATTGAAGATGAAACGTGGCTGGGTCTTTCAACATGACAATGATCCAAAGCACACCGCCAGGGCAACGAAGGAGTGGCTTCATAAGAAGCATTTCAAGGTCCTGGAGTGGCCTAGCCAGTCTCCAGATCTCAACCCTATAGAAAACCTTTGGAGGGAGTTGAAAGTCCGTGTTGCCAAGCGAAAAGCCAAAAACATCACTGCTCTAGAGGAGATCTGCATGGAGGAATGGGCCAACATACCAACAACAGTGTGTGGCAACCTTGTGAAGACTTACAGAAAACGTTTGACCTCAGTCATTGCCAACAAAGGATATATCACAAAGTATTGAGATGAAATTTTGTTTCTGACCAAATACTTATTTTCCACCATAATATGCAAATAAAATGAAAAAAAAAACCAGACAATGTGATTTTCTGGATTTTTTTTTCTCAGTTTGTCTCCCATAGTTGAGGTCTACCTATGATGTAAATTACAGACGCCTCTCATCTTTTTAAGTGGTGGAACTTGCACTATTGCTGACTGACTAAATACTTTTTTTCCCCACTGTATGTCTTTCTTATACACCGGAGACCAGAACTGTGCACAGTATTCTAAGTGTGGTCGCACTAGTGACTTATATAGAGGTAAAATTATGTTCTCCTCATGAGCATCTATGCCTCTTTTAATGCATCCCTTTATTTTATTTGCCTTTGCCTCAGCTGCCTGACACTGGCAACTAAATGTGAGTTTGTTGTCCACCCCTACACCCAGGTCTTTTTCAGTTTCGGTTTTGCCCAGTGTTTTACAATTAAGCACATAATTATACATCTTGTTTGTTCTACCCAAGTGCATGACCCTGTTATTATGGAATCTTTAAAGATTAAAAATAATGGTCTCTTTATGACTGTACTTAATTCCTGCAGTACTAGGGGGTGTATCCCATCTGGGCCCGGGGATTTGTCAATTTTAGTTACATTTAATGGAGAATTTTATTATCCCTGATCATGTTATCCGTCATGGGAATTTTTTGTGTGAATACTGTTGAAAAAAAGTCATTTAGCATATTGGCTTTTTCCTCATCCTCATCCACCATTTAACCCAGACTATTTTAAGGGGACCAACACTATCATTTTTTAGTTTCTTACTATTTATGTAGTTAAAGAATATTTTGGGATTATTTTTACTTTCTCTGACAATGAGTCTCTCTGTCTCAATCTTTGCTGTCTTGATTTGCTTTTTACAGAATTTATTTAATCTTCTGTATTTATTTAATGCCTCATTACTACCTAAATGCTTTCTTTTTGATACTTATTGCGCCCCTTACAACTCTATTTAACCATAGTGGTTTCCTCCTATTTCTCGCATGTTTATTCCCATACGGTATATATTGTGCACAGGTCCTATTCAGGATGCTAATAAACATCTCCCATTTTCTTTGTGTATTTTTATGTCTCAGGATATTGTCCCAGTTAATTGCACCAAGATCATCTCTAATCCGTTGGAAATTTGCTTTCCTGAAGTTTTGTGTCCTTGTAACCCCTCTACTACACATCTTATTAAAGGATACATGAAAACTTATTATTTTGTGATCACTATTACCCAAGTGACCCTCAATCCTAATATTTGATATGCGGTCTGGCCTGTTGGTTAATATCAGGTCTAGCAGTGCCCCCCCTCTTGTTGGGTCCTGAACCAGTTGTGAAAGGCAATTGTCTCTCATAGTTGTCAAAAACCTATAACTGCAGCTTTCGGTACCCCAAAGTATTTCTGGGTAGTTGAAGTCCCCCCATAATAATGACTTCTCCTTGAGTCGCTGCTTCATCTATTTGCTTTACGAGGATATTCTATGTTGCTTCCATTATTTTTGGAGACTTATAACAAACCCCTATCAGTAATTTATTATTTTTCCCCCTACCCTTATCTCCACCAACAGAGACTCTACATTTTCATTAGATTCATATATATTATCAAGCAGGAAGGGCTTTAAGGATGTTTTACATATAAACACACACCTCCCCCCTCGCTTATTTGTACGGCCATTTCTGAACAGACTATAGACCTGTACATTAACCGCCCAGTCATGGCGCTCATCCAGCCATGTCTGAGATATCCCCACCATGTCATAATTATGTTCCAACAAAATTAATTCTAATACCTCCATATTGTTGGCGAGGCTTCTGGCATTAGTATACATGCACTTTATGTATCTCTTTGTACCTCTATTGTTTCTTAAATTATTAACTGCTCTAACCCCACCCCTCCGTCGCTAGTTTAAACTCTCCTCCAACCTTCTAGCCATTTTCTCCCCAAGCACAGCTGCACCCTCCCCATTGAGGTGCAGCCCTTCCCTAGCATAGAGCCTGTAGCCTACTGAGAAGTCGGCCAAGTTCTCCAGGAACCCAAACCCCTCCTTCCTACACCAATTTTTGAGCCACTTATTAACCTCCCTAATCTCCTGTTGCCTCTCTGTCGTGGCACGTGGTACAGGAAGTATTTCCAAAAATACCACCTTGGAAGTCCTTGCTTTAAGCTTGCAGCCTAATTCCCTGAAGTCATCTTTAAGGACCTTCCACCTACCTCTATCTTTGTCATTTGTGCCAATGTGCACCATGACCGCTGGGTCCTCACCAGCCCCTCCCAGTAATCTGTCAACCTGATCAGCGATGTGTCGGACTTGAGCGCCAGGTAGGCAGCACACTGTTCGATGATCCCTGTCTTTGTGACAGATTGCCCTATCTGTTCCCCTAATAATTGAGTTCCCCACTACCAGCACCTGTCTGGCCTGCTCTGCTCTCCTATTTCCCCCCTTACTGGAGTAGACACTCCTCCGGTTTCAGAGGACATGCCTTGCTGCAGCAGTGCTACCCCCTGTACTGACACTCCCCTCACCTGCCAACTTAGCAAACTTATTGGGTTGTGCCAGATCAGGATTAGCCTCCCTGGCACTCTTCCCTCTACCCTGCCTTCTAACTTTCACCCAGCTTGCTGTTTCACTGTCCTGCAGCTCCAAACTAGCATCCCCCCCTCATCTATCCCATTGAGCGTCTGCTCAGTGAGCAGAAGACTCCTTTCCATATTGTCTATAGATCTCAGTGTTGCCAGCTGCACATTTAGATCCAGTATCTGGGCTGCCATATGCACAACTTGCTCACATCTCGCACAGCAGTATGCACCCTCAATCGGCTGGTCAAGGATTGCATACATGCGGCAAGATGAACACTGGATGGCATTGGCAATAGTGGAGCACATTCCTAATGGGGATTGCACCAGACAGAAAAGATAAGTAAAAATAAAAAAAAGTATTAATAAAATATAAAAGTAATTCAGCAATACCTCCCTTGGAAACTCCCTGAATCCAAAGTCACTGAATCACAAGTCACACACTTACCACAGTTCGCACTTACGCTCAGGTCACACTCAGCTAGTTAACACTCGTTCAGGAAGAAGAGTTAAAGAGATTTTTTTTCCCTTCACCAGCAAACCATCCTGCTGCTCAATGCACTTCCAAAAACGTTATGGTCAAATGGTGCTTTTTACTACTTTTGCCCAAAATGGCTATAACCAAAAAGCAAGTGTCAGACAAATCAGCTGTCTTCCGTGACTCCTCACTGCACTTCTGACATTTATTTTTGGGATATCCAATGTTTGAATAAAAAACATGAGAGGACAGTTGGATGACAATAAAAATGGATGCATCGATCAGTTGTGATTGTCTTCATTCTTTTTGTGATAAAATTGCAGTAAAAAGAAATAGAACAAAACAAAGTTTCTACTGAAATCAATAGTTTTTCGATGTGAATGAACCAGATCCTCCATGTGAAAAGACATTCTTAGTAGCATATTTTTCTCCAGCTATTAATTTGCGGATAGGAAGATAAAAGCGTCGGAAGGCAAAAGAGGCCTCCCAACGCTATGGCCATTATCAGTTGTAGGGCCAATTAATGTTTGTTATTTAAAGTAGACAATCCATTTAAGGTAAAATATGCAGCAATTATTTATTAGGTTTCAGCAAACTTTTTTATTTTGTATATTATATGTTCACCAAAAATATTAATGGTCATTTTTTACTTTCTTGCATTCAATGACAAAATCACCAGGTAACTCTAGGGAGAATGCCTTGCCGTTTTAATGCACTACATTTTAAAATGCAGTCAGTAGTGTATCAGACTTGGTCTTCCTTATCCCCATAGGTCTCCTTAAATAAATCTCAAGAGTGGCCTTTTCCTCTTCATTACAAAGTGACCTTTTGCTCTTTATTATAGTAAACCATCTACACATTCACTTATGCTTCCTGCTGAAAGCTTATTTCGACCAATGTGCGGTTGGAGATTCTTGCATTCAGTAAGTCAAGGAAGAATCAAAGAATGGCACTGCCTAGGTAAACTGTTATGTTTCTGTGAAAATAGTCTCTTAAAAAGGAAATGTCACACAAGAGTGTGAGAGGTAAACAGAGGTATATCTTTAGAGTAGCATGCTGGGACTGTGGAAACACTGTCTGCAAATGACTTTGATTCCCCGGTGTGATGAATCATGGAGTCGCAAATCCTTTTTAGCTAATTGCTATCAGCTTGTGAGATTTTTCCTTCCATGTTCAATATCAATTTTCAGGGCCATAGGAGATAGCACTTTTCCCCTGAGCATGCTGGCAGATAAAGCATGCAGTTGCACCACTTAAAGGTTTAAAAAGGAGATCTATCTTTTATGCGGGTCCTAGCACTAAATGAGGGAAATGATGAGGCGACTACTACATCATGACTGAATCTGGCTTTGGCCAAATGGGGTCCCCTGGCACAAATATATTAGATGTCTCACAAGCTCCTAACTAGATGTTGACCTAGCAGACTCATGTATGACATATTAAGTAAAACAATGGCTAGCACAGTTTGAAGTGTTACTTTGAGAAACTTACAGGATGTTGAACAAATCACAGCCACTACAAAAGAACATTTTTGTTACCTAATCTAAGAGCAGACTAATATAAAGGCACAGGCCCTAATTCAAGCAATGTGTCACTTACTTGGCTGCTTGGTGTATTTTTTGTCAAACCTCTGATCAGCAGGAGATTGTCACTAGAGAACTACTTTGTCTCGTGCCATGTAGTCCCCCCCCACTGATTGTCAGATGTCTGCCTATGCACAGTGCATACAGAAATCTGTCAATCAGTGGTGTAGGCAGGGTTATATGTAGCTCAACACTCACAGAACAACTGGTAGATCTGTAGCAGATATAAGATGGATTAATAAGAACTGCAGCACCCAGTAAAGTAAATGTTAAATCGCTTTAATCAGGGTCTTTGCCCCTATAGTAATGCTTTTCTAAGATGGGCCACCAAAAGTCTGGTGACAGATTCCATTTAAGATGGCAATAGATACAATGATTTGTCAACCCCAAATGATCAAATGCATAGGAGTGTTATTTTCTTGTATGTTTTGAATGTATAGATCGTAGACTAAGATCATAGAAAGATATGCATTATTTAGCAACTTAACAATAATTTACCCAGAGGCACATTCTAAGCATAGAGCTCCTGTGCACAATTTTCTTGTAGAAGTATTTGTATGACTCATTCTCTCAGTTGCTTTAAGCCCCGTTACACACTGTGATATCGCTAGCAATATCGCTGTAAAGGCACCGATTTTGTGACGCAGCAGCGATATTGCTAGCGATATCGCTACATGTGATACTTACCTCCGACCGATTCCCCCACTGATTATCGCTGGTCACGCGAGAAGGTCCTGGATCATTTCTCGTCGGGCGCTTCCTGTGGCGCCGAAGAGCGACGCGTGGACGCGGGCGGGAGGACGTCAGGATCTCCGCGTCTGACAGGTAAGTAGCGACCCCCTGCCCCAGCGATGTCGCTGGTGAGATCTGCCTGTGTGGAAGCTCACTAGCGACCACTTAGCGATCCACCAGCGATCCATATCGTTGTCGGGATTGCTGGTGCATCGCTAAGTGTAACGTTACCCTTAAGGGGGTTTTACGCATAGTGATATCGCTAGCAATATCACTAAAACGTCACTGATTTTGTGACGTTATAGCGATATCGCTAGCAATATCGCTATGTGTGATACTTACCTCCAACCGGCTCCCCCGCTGTCTGTCGCTCATCGCGCGAGATCGGGCGGCTCCATTTCTCGTCGTCAGCTTCCTGCTGGGCTTCCTGCTGTGTGAGACAAGCGACGCTGGACGTGGGCGGGAGGACGTCAGGATCGCTGTGTGTGAAAGGTGAGTATCATCCGCTGTATCGCTGCTGCATTGCTGTGAGATCTTCCTGTGTGGCAGCTCACTAGCGATCATTTAGCGATGCACCAGCGATCCTGACCGGGTCGTATCGCTGGTCGGATCACAGGTGCATCGCTAAATGTAAAAGGGCCTTTAGTCCAAAAATGTTCTATCACTGATTATACGTTTAGCATAATGTTGTTTTCCAGCTACAAAGGTTGATGATATACAAATTAGACATGTTATCAATGCCTTACCTTTAGGATACTACCTCTGCGATTATTACAATACTTGGAACAAAGGGACGGTAGTGCTGCTTTTTAGTTGCAGGGATTATGACACAATTCAATTTGATTGAATTGATCCTTATTGGAATTTCCATACATTGCTGGCAGTAGGAGTAATAGTGGAGTAGTGATCTGTGTAACATTGAACTCCGCTCCCTGTATGTGGGGTTATAGTATGGTTTCCTTCTAGGCCATATTTAGGCTAGGGGAGAACTAGGTGAGAGGCTCTTATATCACTTCCAGGACTCTAGTCATAGCCACAAATATGAGGCTGTCACTCATTTCCATTTCCACTGTGCTAAAATGTATAGGGATTTTGAAGACAGGTGGATCTGCAAATACCTTATATCCCAGAAGAGATGCATCCGCCCGACCCATTCTTTGCTGGATATGTTCATCCAATAGCCATGAAGGAGGGTTGGTCTTCGAAGTCACCTGGATCCCAAATAGAAACAAAAATGGAGGATATTTGCTCCATGTCCTCTTCCTATTATTTTGCAGCAGCTAGTTGATTTTATCACAATGTCACATTTCTACATATACTAAGAAATGTGTCAGCCATATGTTAATGACTTTTTCCTTGTGTTATCATTTCTTACACATGTGTTAGTTAGCAGGTACACAGTCCTGTGGCAGCTAAACTCTGTCAGGGTAAGCAAATACCCAATCTTTGATTAACTAATATTCCTAAAAGTCTTTATAGAGGTGTTTATAGAGCTGGTACTTGTAGTTTGATGTCTGAAGGTATCATTTTCATCTGGATGGATCAGTGTGGTTATTTGATCACCTGTTTCTCTTGATCTTTCGGCAACACCTCTCTGGACCTTATTTGAAAACATATGCACTTTTGATTTATGGACTATAGATATACCTTTTGAATAAATTAGTATAAAGTGATACATTATAAAATGTATTATTATTGCCATCAGTCTGGATATTATGATCATCTCTCCATCTCCTAGAAGACCTTCAGTTCAAAGGTTTCAAATATTTCAATTTTATTATTATTATTTACCTGTAAAGAAGAAGACTAAATGCAAAAATTCTCAATTTTCCATTTTTCATTCCTCCAATTCAGTTTTTTGTGGCATAATCATATCTTAAACAAATCACTCACTGAAGGTCATTCAAAGCCATTGAGTGGGAGAGAAATAAAAGAAACCTTTCTTTCAATCAGGTATAAAAAATAAACAATACATAGTTGGGTCATAGGTGTAAAAATCATATAGACCATTTACCAATATTTCTGTAGACTACATTTGTATGCATCTCTTTTAAGTCAGTATAATACACAATATAGTCATCATTTGAAGATTGCATTTCATTTTTCATTTTTTATCATAATTTCTTTTTATTGTTTATTCCTACTATTCTGGAATTTACGCTATTGCACTAGTAATTAACCAGCAGGGAAAAAAAATCTTACTTTAAAATATTAATTTTTGCTATGCAACAACATCAAAAATTTGCAAAGTCTACATCCTTATGGCTTAGTGATTGTAGTAATAATGTCATGAATATTATGATAACTTTTTTCCCGCATATTTTAAAAGACCTGCTCAACAGTTCCTTCAAGGAGCGGCTAAAGGAAGCAGATGTATATGTTTTGCCTACAGGGAAGACAATGTTGTGATTTATCAGAGAAATTCTGTACAGAGTATTTGGAAGACAAATATGGAATTACAATAACCAAATGACCTTTGCAACCAGAAACAGTTTTTCATATTAACCAATGGTTATCCAAATGATTTATCTCAACCTGACAATAATCTTCTTAAAAAAGCCCTTTCATATTAATCTGACCCTGGTTTACTTTGTTACCTCATTTCACACTTGCCTACCTCCAAGCATACAAAAGAGAAGAGAAATTCAGTTGATATAAAAAAGGATATCTACGGCTTCATTCTTTTATATTTCAGAAACAGATCAGATGATTATTCTGTAAATGTAGCAATTTTATTGTGGGGCTCCAATGGAGCTTTACTTAAATACCTTTGAACTGCCATCCGGCAGCCACATGGACACAAATTAAATCCTGCACTTCAGTGGAAACATCATTTCAATGAGGCAGTGTTAAACAAATAACCATAAAAGCTGGAAATGCGTAAAGCTTTAGTGGATTCAGCACAGCCTGGTCTCCCGGAATTAAATAAGAGGAAGGATGCCGTTCCTAAGCAGCGACACATAGTCTCTTTAACAGGCTTAACTCTATGCTATTCAGTCCTGGTTTATGCATATTAAACATTGCATATATCTGTTCGGATAAGAACAAAAGCCAGAAGTGCAATATAAATTGAACCTCTTTACCTTTCATATACTTTGAACAGCAAAGAGCTGTCATTTATCAACTGGTTTAGGTCATAATAAAAGCCAATCACTTCTAGAAATGCCCTTTGTAGCATATTTGCAGGGGTAATTTAAGTGGGGAAATAAGAAAAATATACATTTTCATATATATGAATGATAGCCACATTTATTAAAGTATCAGTGATTATCATTCTTTGTTCATTGCCAGTTCATTAGGATAAATGCATCCATTTGTAATAAATCGTGTTGGATTAGGTTGACTTTTTGCAGGTGATGTAATAAAGAATGCTATAGTGTAATGAATTTACACTGGAAAAAGTACATTTAATTACAAATGTTATATTTTTCATTGATAATCCTCCACTATTTAACAATTGATATGGTCTTAAAAAAAAGCAATAATATGTTTCTGGTTGAAATACTATATTGCTACAGGGGCAGATTTATCTTTAAAGTGGATATCACGTGACTATATGCCAAATTTCAGCCAAGGGACACCATAGTAGAGAATCTTCCATTCTGGGATCTCCTCTGTCAGTGACTATGCACATTTGACAGAAGTAGGGTGGTGATTAAGGATAATCAGGTGACTTTTCACAGATGCAAACACATTTAGTACATACTGGCCGATACTGTAGTTGAATCTGCCGATAAAATTTTCAGCAACACCAGGCAAAGGATGAAACAACTTTCTGGTAATGGACTTTCAAACAAAGTTGTTTGTGGACAAAAGGTCTCTTAAAAGAAAAAAATGCATTTTGTCCATCTGTTAGATGAAAAACGTAAATGTGTCCGACTTCTACTTAGATGATGATGAGGTCAGCTAAAATATTGATTCATACTGTAGCTATATTTCACAAAATTAATGTTTATTATGAATAAAATCATCTATATCCAACATTGTTCATTTTCTTCAACTGCTTTTAGCCAGAAATCTACTTTCAAGCCATCAGTTAAAGGAAACGTTTAAAACCGGCTGTCAGTGCAGGGGTGTGGTTACAGCCTCAGCTCACTATGCACTGAGCAGTGACTGAAGTGGCATCGGCCCACCTCTATGACTGAAAGCCCAAACCTGCAGGGAGGAATAAAGTTTATTTCCTCCAGGCAGCAGGGATCTCAGTTCAGTGGCTGCACGGTTTTAGAATGCTATTAACCTGCAGATTGACCCCATATCTGTAGGATAATAGTATTTTTTTCATCACAGGTTCCCTTTAAATAACTGACATGTAATACCAATCATCCCTTCAAGTGGACACTGCCGAGAACCTAATCATGCAATAGGAAACAGTTTATTTTGATGGGGCTCTCATATTAAAGAGTTTGTGATGACACTTGTTGCAAAATTCCTCCTGTGTATTTATACTAACTGCAGAGAAGTGGAAAGAGAGCACATTTATCTACTTTGACATATTATTGTTATTACTAATTATTATATCGCCATTTATTCCATGGCGCTTTACATGTAAAAATGGGTATACATAATAAAAATGAGTACAATAATCTTAGATAATACAAGTCTCCAACTGGTACAGGAGGAAAGCAAATCCTGCCCGCGAGGGCTCACAGTCTACAAGGGATGGGTAAGGGGACAGTAGGTGAGGATAGAGCTTGTCTTGCAGCAGTTTGGGGGAGCAATGGTTAGTGTACAATGTAGGCTTAAATATTCTAAACACCTTGGCCCCAATTCGTTAAGCAGTTTTCATTAGCATTTTGGTACAAAAACTGATTGAAATGTTGCAACACATCTGTACAACTCAAAATTGAACAACTTTTGGTGTTTTTACTTTAGTCCATGTCAGCTTTTTCGTTTTTGTTTAATTCTTCAGAGCTCAGGCAAGCAGGGCAAGTGCACCATCATTTCAGCCACAAAGCTGGCATAAATTCAGAACAAAATATGCAATTAAAAGATATGACAAATTTTTTGGGAGGCGCAGACTTCTTAATGAATTTTGGTAATCTTACTCCATCACAGTTAAGACTGACGTACAAAATAAAGTGGCCTATAATCCATGAATTCATTCTATGGCCTATCTACACAAATATTAAGTAAACAAGAATAATAGATAATTACACAAATAAATAAAAATATCTTGAAATTTTCTTTTTCATTATTTTTAGTCCCCGATCATGGCTATCTAGGAAATTACCTGTAGAACACAAATAATACCACAACAAGCCCCGAACAAACTGTGAAAACTTCTTGCTAAAAACTGAGCATAAATTCAGTAGGAGATGACAGATTACTTCATATACCATGCAAGCAAGCTCAGACAATAGCTTTAGCCATGACTGATTGCTTTGCTGTAACCCACTTTATGTTAAATGCATTCTCGCTGTTCAATTCCACAACTGTAATTTTGTTCTTCTGCATCACTCGGCCCTCTATGGACTAACCAGGTTCCTTCGGTAATGATTTCTTTTCTATTGTATTGTTTTCTGCATAATCAAGTTGGTAGGTAGGGGTTTAGGTGACACGGCCATCTGTCAAGTTCATTTGCTCTGAAAATACAAGAAATAATGGCATCTACAACTCGGGGCTATCGGTGATGAAAGAAGAATATCAGTTTTAACCTTGCTCCATATTCTCATCTTTTTAAATTATGATTTGACCAATGGGCTGCTAGATTGGGCATATGGATCCCCTGATGTGGACATGTTAAAATAAACAGGATCAACATCTATCAAATGTCCTCAAGCACAGCAATTTATGCAAGTAATCCAATTAAGGAGAAACGTTTAACACTGTTACAAAAATATGCCTGTCATGAAAAGAAAAAGAGGCAGCAGCAGCCTTCATCTCCTAAGACTTTCTTATTTCCCTCTTCAGTATTTGACAATGCAATATTTTAGATAAGTGTAAATTTGGTATGTTTAATACCGTTAGTCTCTTGCTCTTTGTCGAAACACCATTTCAACTACTTAGGTATCGATTTGTAATAAGGACATATAAAAAATAAATAAATAGCTGTCATAGAAGAAAGGTAAATAATAATATATATAACTCCTATCTTTAATTATGCAGACAAATTAGCAATAATAGATCTAGTAAGAGATGTGGTTAACAACAAAATCTCCAGATGTAGTCAAAAAGTTTACCAAAGAAGTATTTTAAGAAAAGTTAGATCCCACAAACCCATATTTTCTTCGTTGAAAAGGTCAATAACTAGTGTTGAGCATTCCGATACCGCAAGTATCGGGTATCAGCCGATATTAGCGGTATCGGAATTCCGATACTGACTTCCGATACTTTTGTCATATCGGATTCCGGAATCGGAATCGGAAGTTCAAAGTTGATTGACAGCCGAAATGACGTCATCATGATGCGCGGTGTGTGCGCATCATGATGCGCCATCATTTCGGGCCTTCCGGGGGTCTCTGCCGGCCTGCCGGGGGGCTGTGCCAGCCTGCCGGGGGGCTGTGTGGACTGCCCGGGGTCTGTACCGGCCTGCCGGGGGGCTGTGCCGGCCTGCCGGTGGTCTGTGCACCCTGTGGGGGTCTGTACCGGCCTGCCGGGGGGCTGTGCCGGCCTGCCGGGGGGCTGTGCTGATGTCCGGGAGTCTGTGCAGGCATCGTCCGATGGGACTACAAGTCCCATCGGGCGATGCCTGCTACCATGACAGTGATTGACACATTAGCCAATGATGGGACAGTAGTAGTCCCATCATCCGGCTAATGTGTTAAATGTAAAAAAAAAAAAATACTACATACATACATACTACATGCATGCTACATACATACTACATGCTACATACATACTACATATATACTACATGCATGCTACATACATACTACATGCTACATACATACTACATATATACTACATGCATGCTACATACATACTACATGCTACATACATACTACATATATACTACATGCATGCTACATACATACTACATGCTACATACATACTACATATATACTACATGCATGCTACATACATACTACATGCTACATACATACTACATATATACTACATGCATGCTACATACATACTACATGCTACATACATACTACATATATACTACATGCATGCTACATACATACTACATGCTACATACATACTACATATATACTACATGCATGCTACATACATACTACATGCTACATACATACTACATGCATGCTACATACATACTACATGCTACATGCATGCTACATACATACTACATACATACTACATACATACTACATGCATGCTACATACATACTACATGCTACATACATACCACATATATACTACATACATACTACATGCATGCTACATACATACTACATGCTACATACATACCACATATATACTACATACATACTACATACATACTACATGCATGCTACATACATACTACATGCTACATACATACCACATATATACTACATACATACTACATGCATGCTACATACATACTACATGCTACATGCATGCTACATACATACTACATACATACTACATACATACTACATGCATGCTACATACATACTACATGCTACTTACATACCACATATATACTACATACATACTACATGCATGCTACATACATACTACATGCATGCTACATACTACATGCTACATACATACCACATATATACTACATGCATGCTACATACATGCTACATGCTACATACATACTACATACATACTACATGCTACATACATACTACATGCTACATACATACCACATATATACTACATACATACTACATACATGCTACATACATACTACATGCATGCTACATACATACTACATGCATGCTACATACAATACATTCATACAATACATACATAGACATACAGTACATATAACATAGAGTAACATACTTACCAATACTTGTCACATTGTTCTCTGAAGCCATTGTCATCTACGGAATAAATATTAACATAACAAACCACAAAAATACTCACCCATGATCCGAAGCAGTCCACGAGTGTGTCCCACGACGATCTTGGGTAGAGAACTGCAGCATCAGCTGATGCTGCCGCTCTCTATGGGCTGCAGGAATCCAATGACGGAAGGTAGGTATCCTTCCGCACTGTATTCCTCCGCCACTTAAAAAAAAAGTCCCTAGTCTCACTTTATGGTAAAAGCTGTGTGGGAATTTCCCACACAGCTTTAACCATAAAGTGAGACTAGGGACTTTTTTTTAAGTGGCGGAGGAGTACAGTGCGGAAGGATACCTACCTTCCGTCATTGGATTCCTGCAGCCCGTAGAGAGCGGCAGCATCAGCTGATGCTGCAGTTCTCTACCCAAGATCGTCGTGGGACACACTCGTGGACTGCTTGGGATCATGGGTGAGTATTTTTGTGGTTTGTTATGTTAATATTTATTCCGTAGATGACAATGGCTTCGGGGAACAATGTGACAAGTATTGGTAAGTATGTTACTCTATGTTATATGTACTGTATGTCTATGTATGTATTGTATGAATGTATTGTATGTAGCATGCATGTAGTATGTATGTAGCATGTATGTAGTATGTAGCATGTATGCAGTATGTATGTAGCATGTAGTATGTATGTAGCATGCATGTAGTATGTATGTAGTATGTATGTAGCATGTAGTATGTATGTAGCATGCATGTAGTATGTATGTAGTATATATGTAGCATGTAGTATGTATGTAGCATGCATGTAGTATATATGTGGTATGTATGTAGCATGTAGTATGTATGTAGCATGCATGTAGTATGTATGTAGTATGTATGTAGTATATATGTAGCATGTAGTATGTATGCAGCATGCATGTAGTATGTATGTAGTATGTATGTAGCATGCATGTAGTATATATGTAGCATGTAGTATGTATGTAGCATGCATGTAGTATATATGTAGTATGTATGTTGTATGTATGTAGCATGCATGTAGTATGTATGTATGTAGTATTTTTTTTTTTTTTTTTTTACATTTAACACATTAGCCGGATGATGGGACTACTACTGTCCCATCATTGGCTAATGTGTCAATCACTGTCATGGTAGCAGGCATCACCCGATGGGACTTGTAGTCCCATCGGACGATGCCTGCACGGACCCCCGGACATCAGCGCAGCCCCCCGGCAGGCCGGCACAGCCCCCCGGCAGGCCGGTACAGACCCCCACAGGGTGCACAGCCCCCCGGCAGGCCGGCACAGCCCCCCGGCAGGCCGCTACAGACCCCCACAGGGTGTACAGACCCCGGGCAGTCCGCACAGCCCACCGGCAGGCCGGCACAGCCCCCCGGCAGGCCGGCAGAGACCCCCGGAAGGCCCGTACAGACCCCCGAGAGGCTGTACAAGGGCAGGAAAGGGTTTTTCCAATTCCGATACGGAAGTCTCATAGACTTGAATGGGACTTCCGGTATCGGCATCGGCGATACCGATACTTTTTTTAAAGATCGGCCGATCCATTCCGATCCGATATTTTGAAGTATCGGACGGTATCGCTCAACTCTATCAATAACGCATTTCAATACAACTGCAAGAAAAGTACATTCCATACAGAACTTTTTTTTAGTGTAGTCAACTGTATTGGCGTAGAGTTGCTTATGCTTGAGACATCTTATCTAACATAGTTGTCAAAAGTGATATGATCCAGACCTTATATTTGTCTCTGTAATTTTATAAACAACATGAACTTAAAGGAAAGGTGCCGCAATTTTTTATTGTATTAAAAATGATTGTTTATATAACCAATTATTTTTAATACAAAATTAATTTTTTTAACTTTAATATTTTTGTATTATTAAGTATTTTGCAGACACTGGGGGCTGCCATTTTGCTTTGCAGGAGTGTAAGAGTCGCTGCATGACACTTACACTCTGCAAATACGGCAGCAATGGGCATCGGAGACAGCGATTGCCCATTGACCCTATACCTTGCATTGAGCTGCTCCCTGCTGTGATCTGGCTGGGCCCACCCCCTGGGCTGTCCAGATCACAACAGAAGGAGGAGATCGGTGCCATTTTTCTGGAGCCCACAGTGCATTCTGTGAGCTCCATTCTCCCCCTAGGTAGCGATTAGATCGGAGTTGATTTTTTGAGGTAATGATGTCACCAGATGGGGTGGGGCCTCCTTCAGCCAAGTGAAGACCCGATAGCAGGAAGTTGAGTTTTGCTGTGGCTGCTGTGGAAGAGAAGTGGGAAATGAGGGGCTGCATCATGGAGTCATGCAAAGAGAGGACCAAGGGGCTGCACCATGGAATTGTGTGAAGAGAAGACCAGAGGGCTGAACCATGGAGCCTTGTGAGAAGAGGACTGAAGGGCTGCTGCATGGAGCCGTGTGAGGAGAGGACTGAGGGGCTGCACCATAGAGCTGTGTGAGGAGAGAAAAAAGGGGCTGCACCATGGAGCCATGTGAGGGGTCTGCACTATGGAGCTGTGTGAAGAGAAGACCAAGGGGCTGCACCATGGACCCTTGTACAAATGGGAATGAGGACACTGGACTCGGTGTGAGTGCTCTCAGGATGTATTTTAGAAATGGGTTATTAGTTGAGTGGGGCTGCGTAGGGAAGATGATGAGGTGCTGTGTGGGGTATGGGGGGATGATCAGGGGCTGTGTGGAGAAGGGTGGATGATCAGGGGCTGTTTGGAGAAGGGGGATGGGGGGCGATGAGAGGCTGTGGGGAGAAGGGGGGGTGATATGAGGGGTTATGTGTGGAATGGGGGTGATGAGGGGTTCTGTGGAGAAGGGGGATGATGAGGGGCTGTGTGGGGAAGGGGTAATGGGGTGATGAGGGGCTGTGTGGGGAATGGGGGGATGATGTGTGGCTGTGTGGAAAATGGGGGGATGATGCATGGCTGTATGGGGAATGGGGGATAATGAGGGGCTTTGTGGGGAAAGGGGATGACAAGGGGCTTTGTGAGGAATGAGGGGATGATGAGGGATTGTGTGGAGAATGGAGGACTGATAAGGGGCTGAGTGATCCATGGGGAGAGAGACATGCAGGGGGGAGAGGAGTGCATAGGAGGGACAGCAACCCATGGGGAGAGACATGCAGGGGGGAAAGGAGTGTGTAGGAGGGAGAGCGACCCACGGGGAGAGACAAGCAGGGGGAGAGGAGTGCATGGGGGGGAGAGTGACCCATGGGGAGAGAGATATGCAGGGAAGGAGAGAAGTGCATAGGAGGGAGAGAGACCAAGCACAGGGGGTTAGAGAGCACACGTGGGGAGAGAGACCAGGCATAGTGTGATAGAGAGCACACATGGGGAAAGAGACCAGGCACAGGGGGATGGAGAGCACACATGGGGAGAGACACCAGGCACAGGGGGATGGAGAGCACACATGAGGAGAGAGACCAGGCACAGAAGGATGGCGAGCACACATGGGGAGAGAGACCAGGCACAGGGGAATAGAGAACACATATGGGGAGAGAGACAAAGCACAGGGGAATAGAGAGAACACATGAGGAGAGAGACCAGGCACTGGGGGATGGATAGCACGCATGGGAAGAGAGACCAGGCACAGGAGGATGGTGGGCACACATGGGGAGAGAGACCAGGCACAGGGGGATAGAGAGCACATGTGGTTAGAGAGACCAGGCACAGGGGGATAGAGAGCACACATGGGGAGAGAGACCAGGCACAGGGGAATAGAGAGCACATATGGGGAGAGAGACCAAGCACAGGGGAATAGAGAGAACACATGAGGAGAGAGACCAGGTACAGGGGGATGGAGAGCACGCATGGGGAGAGAGAACAGGCACAGGGGTATAGAGAGCACACATGGGGGGAGAGACCAGGCACAGGGGGATGGAGAAAGCACAAATGGGGAGAGAGACAGCACACATGGGGAGAGACAGTCACCTCCAGTCACTATTCTGCTGTTACATCATGTCTTATCCTCCAGTCACCTCCGGAGCTGCAATCACTATTATGCTTTTACGTTGTCTTATCCTCCAGTCACCTCCAGAGCTGCAGTCACTATTCTGCCATTACATCATGTCTTATCTTGCGTGAGCATCAGCGTGATTGTGAGCATCAGCGGGAGTGTGACCGTCAGAGTGAGTGTTAGCATCAGCGTGTGAGCGTGAGTGTGAGCATCAGCATGTGAGCGTGATACAGCGAGCAGCACCAACTGAATCCTTGCTACCTGCCATCCTCGGTGACCGTCTACTTGTCAGTATAACTTTGCAGTCACCAACAAAATGGCTCCTCACTGTGTTCCTAAATGTCATCATCTCTTATCCCTTAGCAAACACCCAGAAGGGGAGGAGAGGAGTGACATCACACACGTCAGCAGATTCAGCACATAATTACTGCAGTGCAGTAATGTGAGCTAGTTGTACACTAGGTTTTTGTTAAATTTCAGCAGCTGCTCTAACTTAGCGTTTAAAAGTGGAAACACCAAACCTTTTAAAATTATTTTTCATATTTTACTAAATTATAAACAAATGATATTTTTTAATGTAAACATTAATTCTTTACATTTTTTTAATTGCTGAATTTTTTTTTTTTTATGACACCTTCACTTTAAAGGGTTTACCCCACCTCAAATATTTATGTCCTTCTTACAGGATATAGCAGTAAAATGTAAGTTTCGCCTCTGCAATCTTGAGAATGAGGTCTGAGTTGCCAGCAATGCTCATATCTTTCCATTCACTTCTATGGAACTTAATAAAATGTCCTATATGGAACAATCCCTTTGGCTGATCACTAGAAATATGCAGCTAAATAAACACAGACATGACTTTAACCACTTACCAGATTATAACATAACTGCCAAGATTCCAGGTGATCACTCAAACCTCAGTGTACAATTAGGTCATGTGGGTGGTTACTGAGACCTCCCCATCGACTGCAGTTCTTAACTGAAATACACTGTGGGCACCTGGTAACAATGAAATGGATCAGTCATAAGCTAGACACCAGCTGACTAACTCCGTAGATGCCACACTCAGGACGAACCTTAGCAGCTAAATGGTTTGACATTGCTCTTTCTGTCATGTTATTGGCTCCCTCAAACAAGATCAAGGAGTTATAATGTGATATTGTGGCAGCTGGGGGACTAACAATGGCTTATTTGTCTTTAGTATAAAAGAAATCCCCCAAAAGCATTTTCCCAATTAAAATACCTTATTATGTAAATAAACAAACATACTTTGTAATATTGCACCCATAATGATCCAATCTATTAATCTATCCGGACAATATAACATTATAAAAACATTATAAAAAAAAAAATCACAAACAACATATTTCTCTCAGAATGCAAGAATCAATCATTTAAAAAAAAGTGGCATCATAGAGATCAAAAGTAGCATCAGCAGAAGGGGGAGAAAAGTATACTTATCGGAAATATTATGCATTGGGGATATAATATGTGTATATACTGTATAGCACAAGCAAAATATGTTTTCCCCTAGATTATTTATGCTTCTCTATAGTTCCCGCTTGTCACAAACGCTGAATTATGCTTGCTGCACTTGCTAACAAGAGCACCTGGCATATAGCAATACCAAGGACATTAACACCATTAATGTAAATTAGTTGCTTTTTCCCTATTAAATGTATATGTTCAAGAGCAATGCGAAGGGATTAGTGTAGAAGGTAGGACAACATGTTAAAGGGATTCCATCTCTTATTTTCAAGGCAATTAAAATGTAGTGATGTTGTGATTAGTAGTCTTAAGCAAGCATCTGTCACCACTATATTATTCTCTAACTTCTACCATTTAGAGGATTAGAAGGCTAAATATTTAACCCACATATTGTCTTGTTTAATGGAGTGCCTAAGTGAGACATCTGTTTATATAGAGTTCAAATGCAAAATCTAAAAAAAATCTAAAATCTAAAGTTGGCCAACTACAACCTAAAATGGTCGGGTGACAAAAGAAATATTTGATTTGGCCATACACTTCAGTGGCTTCCAGAAAACAAGACCTGGTCAATTCAACAGTTTAACTGATCGTAGTACCGTAGATCAATGCATGATCTGGGGCAGATTGTTTTACATGCTGGATATTGCAGACTATAAGATGCACTAGACCAAAAGACCCAGCTCAAATTTTTGAGTGGAAAATAGGAAAATATTTTTTTTAAATAAAATGGTAATGCGTCTTGTAGTTCCATTTTACGAAGGCTTACCAGGGAGTCAGCAGCAGTGGAATAGCGTCACAGGAGGAAGGGTCACTGCTTCAGGACTCCGGTGATGGCAGGAGTGAGGCAATGCTTGCAGGCTGTGGGCTGGGAAGAGGAGGTGTACCCGATCAGTGAAGCTAGGGGCCCAGGACTGTCCTATGATGTCGACACTGAGCGGAGTCCTCCTTCCCACTGATATCCTTGTTGTGGGCTTCGGAAAACTGCCTGCCAAATGTAGCACTTGTGCAGATTGAGATCACTGAAGACGAGATCTCAGGATCAGGTCTCAATCTGCACATGCGGCACCTACGGCAGCCATTTTCCCAAAATCCACTGCAGTGAAAACAATGGAAAGTGCTGGGACTTAGCAGACATTTTCTGAAAGTCTGGAGCATGTCACAGCTTTGTACCACCAAAACCCCCCTCCTCCCAACACGGGGCCCGCAGCATCGCCCCACTCCTGCCAGCGCCATCACATGCAGTGATTTTTGGCCTCCAAAGAGGGTGAGTATTATGGCATCCAAAGAGTTCAATAGTCTCATCTGACAAGAATATATTCTCCCATTATTTCACAAGCTTGTCTAAATGTTGTACAAACTTTTGCACAAACTGTTGCTGCACTTTGAAAATGCTTTATGTTTAGCAATGGAGTCTTGCATGATGAGGATGCAAACAGGTCAAGGAGGCTGAATACATTATTTTTAGTTTTCTTTTAAATAATTGTACCTGCTGATTCCATATCTTTCTGTAGCTCTCAACAGCTGACCCTTAGCTCTTGGACAATTTTTCTCATAATTCTTTTCATTCCTTTGCCTTAAATCTTGTTCTTTCCACTTTCTGATTATTGCTCCAGCAGGGCTCAATTGAACTTGCAGTAGTTTAGAAATTCTTCTGTACCCAATGTCAGTATGTTTTCCATTAATAAGGTAGTGAAGGTCGTGAAATAGCCCACTGGTTTTACCCATTGTATATTTAATAACCCAGATGACGATGTTTTTGTAAACCAAGAAGTGTTGACTTTTTGTCTGTATATTGGCTTGTGGATTTAATTGTTTATCTCTGGTGGGTCAAGAAGACAGACTTGCATACCATTTAGCCTACTGTGTAAGCCAGGTTTTGGGACCCGCCAGTTGCCTGGTTCCATGGATATGGTCAGATAAGCCAGTTGGTGACTCTCATGTCAACTTGCTTTGGTCCTTATACAGACTTTATGGACTGTTCTCTGTCATCTCTCTACACTTGTCGTTACCTCTTCTATGTAGAATAGTGACCCTGGGAGCTCGGACCTTTGTGTCAACTGGCTTTGGACCTTGTACAGACTCTATGGACTTTTCTCGTTCATCTCCCTATGCTTGTCGATATCTTTTCTCTGTGTGTATATCACAGTTGGAATAGCGACCCTGGGAGTTCTGACATGACATCTACCATTATCCCAGAGAGACAGTAGAAGGGTGAGAGCCTGTAATGTGCACTATCTTGGGGTAATTGCTGGGATTGTTCTGTATGCTATTGGGTCTTGTAATTCAATAAAGTATTGCCACACTGTTTTACAATAACCCTGTGTTGTCTGTGTAATGTATTGCCCGCTGGGAGATAGAGCAGGTGTTCAGTAGTATGAGCCCTGGTCCATGCAGTCTTGTTAAAGACAGCTGGGCCAGCGGATGAGAGCACTCACTGACCCCATTTTTCCACAATTGGCGGCAGCTAGTGAGACACTACTCAGCCCGGTGGAACCGGGAGAGCTGCAGAGGACTGGTGTTTGTAGACACCGTCCAGGGCTTCATAACCAGGGAGGAATGCAGACAGACTCAGCAGACCAGTGATGAGGCATGCACAGCAGATTTTGGTTGCTACTATGTCCAACCCCACCAACTCGGCCTTGGGAAGAAGACCAGAGTGGATATATGACCTCGACAAGAAACGGAAACTACAGGAGATGTGCCGGCTTTTTAACGGATTGAATGGAATTTAATCCAGGAACTATGGAATGCGGAGGAAGCCATGCATGGACCCAAAGGATACCAGTTGTTATTCTTCAATTATGTGTGGAGTTGTTTTTCATAAGGAGGACATGGAATATGCTCTAAGGAAACTGGATGATTGGAGTCCTAGCACGCCTGGCTAATTAAGATGGGGGAACAATGTGAAGACACCAGAGTATATCTTAATTACCCAGACGACTATGTTTTGCAAATCAAGAAGAATTGACTTTTCATCTGTATATTGACTTCTGGATTTAAGTGTTTATCTCTGGTGGGTAAAGAAGACAGACTTGCATACCATATAAAATACTGTGTAAGTCTGTAATAGTGACCTGTACATAGTGTGTGTTTATCTTGGTTTATTGTGTGCTCATATACTAATTGTGTATTGTATTCTATAAACAGTTTGTTGACTTCGAAGGTAGATAGAGAAAGTGTTGTGAACACTCTTGACCTGACTTCTGAGTTTGGGATCCCTCTGGTGGTTGCTGCGGGTAATGGAGCTGGTCGGGTTGACAGAAGTCAATTACCTGAAAGGATGATTGGAGGTCAGGTGTTACAGACTGGGAAGATTTAAGTCAGCAAGCTTCCCTCAGTTGTTGCTGGTGATTTAGTTTTCTTCCTGTGTGTTTTGAAGTCCTCTTGCCCCCTGCTTGAGTACCTAGTGATGCCTTTTGGGCTCACTAATGCCACTTCCATCTTCCAATCTTTTATGAACGATATTTTCCAGGAATTTGTGGATACGTTTTTGATCGTTTATTTGGACGATATTTTGATTTTTTCCAGTGATTGGAATTCTCATGTGGAACATGTTCGGACTGTGTTACGGATTTTGAGAGAAAATGCTCTGCATGTTAAGGGATCAAAATGTCTCTTTAGCGTACAAAAGATTTCGTTTTTGGGATTCATTTTGTCCCCGTCTGCTATTGAAATGGACCCGGCCAAGGTCCAAGCCATTTATGATTGGGTTCAGCCCACTTCCTTGAAGGCTCTCCAGAAGTTTTGGGTTTTGCTAATTTCTACCGTAAATTCATAAGTAATTTTTCTGGTATTGGTAAACCACTGATGTATTTGACCAAAAAAGGCGCTGATGTGGTGAATTAGTCTCCAGAGGCAGTCTCGGCATTTCAGGAGCTTAAGCGGAGATTCACTGCTGCTCCTGTCTTACGGCAACCTGATGTTTCACTCCCATTTCAGGTGGAAATAGATGGTTCTGAGATTGGTGCAGGAGCCATTTTGTCTCAAAGAGATCCGGTAACCTCTAAAATGAATCCATGTGCCTTCTTTTCTTGAAAATTTTCCCCATCTGAATGTAACTATGATGTGGGGAATCGGGAATTGTTGGCTATGAAGTGGGCATTTGAAGAGTGGAGAAATTGGTTGGAGGGAGCCAGACATCAAGTTGTGGTCCTCACTGTCCACAAGAACTTGATCTATCTCGAATCAGCCAAGCAATTGAATCCTAGACAAGCTAGGTGGGCCTTGTTTTTCACGTGTTTTAATTTTGTGGTCTCCTTTCTTCCAGGCACTAAGAATGTTAAGGTGGATGCCCTCTCTAGGAGTTTCTTTGCGGATTCTCATAATATGACTGAGCCTTCTACCATTCTAAATGAGGGTGTGGTTCTTTCTGCCATTTCACCCGATTTGAGACTTGCCTGAAGGAATTTCAGGAGGACAAACCTGAACGATGCCCTATGGGGAAATTGTGTGTTCCTGAACAGTGGAGGAGAAGAGTAATGTCTGAAATTCATTGCTCCACGTTAGCTGGTCATCCTGGTATTTTTGGTACCAGAGATTTGGTGAGTCCGTCCTTTTGGTGGCCTGCTTATCTAGTGATGTCAGGAATTTTGTGCAGTCCTTTGGGACTTGTTCTCGGTCCAAACCCTGTTCTCATTCTAGTGGTTTGCTAATGCCCCTGCTGGTGTCCAGGAGGCCATTGACCCATAACTCAATGGATTTCATCTCTGACCTCCCTGTCTCTCAGAGAATGACAGTTATCTGGGTGATCTGTGATAGATTTTCTAAGATGGTCCATCTTGTACCACTCCCAAAGTTGCCATCTTCTTCTGAGTTGGTGCCCTTGTTTTTACAACAGGTGGTTCGTTTGCACGGTATTCCTGAGAACATTGTGTCTGACAGAGTAATCCAGTTCGTTTCCAGATTATGGAGAGCTTTTTGTTCTAAACTGGAAATTCAGCTGTCTTTCTCCTCTGCATTTCACCCTCAGACCAATGGGCAGACAGAGAACAAACCAGACCTTATAAACCTATTGAGATGTTTTATATCTGCTGACCAAGATGACTGGGTCTCATTTTTGCCCTTGGCTGAATTTGCTCTAAATAATAGGGCTAGTTCTGCCACTTTGATGTCTCCTTTTTTCTGCAACTTTGGGTTTCATCCTCGATTTTCTTCAGGGCAGGTGGAGGCTTCGGCCTGCCCAGGTGTTGATTCTCTGGTAGAGAGAATGCAGCAGATTTGGGATCAAGTAGTGGATAAGTTGTCTCACTCTCAGGAGAAGGTCCAACAGTTTGCCAACCGGCATAGGACCATTGGTCCCCAGTTTAAAGTGGGTGACATGGTTTGGTTGTCCTCAAAAAATATTCCTATCAAAGTTGTGTCTCCAAAATTCAAGCCAAGGTTCATTGGACATTATAAGATTTTGGAAATCCTTAATCCTGTTTCTTTCCATTTGGTTCTTCCAGGAACGTTTAAGATTCACAACGTTTTTCATAAATCTTTGTTGAAAAGGTTTGTGGAGCCAGTAGTTCCCATGGCTGCGCACCCTGATACTGTATTGGTTAAGGGTAATCTGGAGTATGAGGTAGAGAAGGAATTGGATTCTTGTGTGCCTAACGGGGTCTCCAGTAGTTGGTCAAGTGGAAAGATTATTGTCAGGAGGATAATTCTTGGGTTTTTGCTTCTGACTTTCATGCCGATTGGTTCGTGCCTTCCACCAGGCCCATCCTGATTGGCCTGGTGGCTTGGATGAGGGTTCGGTGACCCCTCCTCAAGGGGGGGTACTGTTGTGGACACTCTTGACCTGACTTCTGAGTTTGGGCTCCCTCTGGTGGTTGCTGCGGGTAATGGAGCTGGTCGGGTTGACAGAAGTCAATCACCTGAAAAGGATGATTGGAGGTCAGGTGTTACAGACTGGGAAGATTTAAGTCAGCAAGCTTCCCTTAGTTCTTGCTGGTGATTTGGTTTTCTTCCTGTGCATTTTGAAGTCCTCTTGCCCCCTGCTTGGTCCTGCATCGCTCAGATAAGTTATTTGTTTGCTGGAATCTTTTAGCATTTGATCCATTTTTTGCCTTTCTCTGCTTTCTGCTTTGCTGTGTGGGTTCAGCATTGTTCACTGCTGGGACCAGTGCTGGACCCCATTCCATATGCCACAGCTTATGTCAGTCTGTTCAATATTTCTAGTCCCCTGTTATATCAGTATCTTTTGCTTTGCTTCCAGTTCACACCAGAATGCTGTTCTAGTGGGGGAGAGGTCGTGTGGCCTCAGTATTTTTGCATATCAGACGTGTTGGATTTTTCTTAGGGTTTTTGCGTGATTGCAGACAGTACCTTTCCTGTCCTGTTCTATGTAGACAGTTTGGGCCCCATCATTTGCTTACTCTATTTTCTGCCTGTGTTTGTGCCTCATGTTGTCTCACCATTTTTCCACCCTTTTGTGTGTGCACTGTGCAGCAGTCCTGCTAATTAGGCTGCCTGCCTCCATACTTTGACTGAGAGCATCATTGTCAGCGTCCTCAAATCTATAGTGAGATCCAAAATCTTACCAATCCTATAGACACCCTCCACCTTGCATACAAAATACAATTTCAGCCTGTTACATTGAGGTGTAATCTCTCCTGGGCCAGAGACAAGAGTTCAGCGTCCTCAAATCTATAGTGAGATCCAAATTCCCACCAATCCTATAGACACCCTCCACCTTGTCATACACCATCCAATTTCAGCCTGTTACATTAAGGTGCAATCTCTACTGGGCCAGAGACAATAGTTCAGCGTCCTCAAATCTATAGTGAGATTCAAATTCTCACCAATCCTATAGACACCCTCCACCTTGTCATACACCATCCAATTTCAGCCTGTTACATTGAGGTGTAATCTCTCCTGGGCCAAAGACAATTGTTCTGCGTCTTCAAATCTATAGTGAGATTCAAAATCTCACCAATCCTATAGACACCCTGCACCTTGTCATTCACCATCCAATTTCAGCCTGTTACATTGAGGTGTAATCTCTACTGGGCCTGAGACAATAGTTCAGCATCCTCAAATCTATAGTGAGATTTAAATTCTCACCAATCCTATAGACACCCTCCACCTTGGCATTCACCATCCAATTTCAGACTGTTACATTGAGGTGTAATCTCTACTGGGCCAGGGACAATAGTTCTGCGTCCTCAAATCTATAGTGAGATTCAAATTCTCACCAATCCTATAGACACCCTCCACCTTGTCATAAACCATCCAATTTCAGCCTGTTACATTGAGGTGTAATCTCTCCTGGGCCAAAGACAATTGTTCTGCGTCTTCAAATCTATAGTGAGATTCAAAATCTCACCAATCCTATAGACACCCTGCACCTTGTCATTCACCATCCAATTTCAGCCTGTTACATTGAGGTGTAATCTCTACTGGGCCTGAGACAATAGTTCAGCATCCTCAAATCTATAGTGAGATTTAAATTCTCACCAATCCTATAGACACCCTCCACCTTGGCATTCACCATCCAATTTCAGACTGTTACATTGAGGTGTAATCTCTACTGGGCCAGGGACAATAGTTCTGCGTCCTCAAATCTATAGTGAGATTCAAATTCTCACCAATCCTATAGACACCCTCCACCTTGTCATAAACCATCCAATTTCAGTCTGTTACATTGAGGTGTAATCTCTACTGGGCCAGAGACAATAGTTGTGCATCCTCAAATCTATAGTGAGATTCAAAATCTCACCAATCCTATAGACACCCTCCACCATGTCATTCACCATCCAATTTCAGCCTGTTACATTGAGGTGTAATCTCTACTGGGCCTGAGACAATAGTTCAGCGTCCTCAAATCTATAGTGAGATTCAAAATCTCACCAATCCTATAGACACCCTCCACCTTGTCAGTCACCATCCAATTTCAGCCTGTTACATTGAGGTGTAATCTCTACTGGGCCTGAGACAATAGTTCAGCGTCCTCAAATCTATAGTGAGATTCAAATTCTCACCAATCCTATAGACACCCTCCACCATGTCATTCACCATCCAATTTCAGCCTGTTACATTGAGGTGTAATCTCTACTGGGCCTGAGACAATAGTTCAGCGTCCTCAAATCTATAGTGAGATTCAAAATCTCACCAATCCTATAGACACCCTCCACCTTGTCAGTCACCATCCAATTTCAGCCTGTTACATTGAGGTGTAATCTCTACTGGGCCTGAGACAATAGTTCAGCGTCCTCAAATCTATAGTGAGATTCAAATTCTCACCAATCCTATAGACACCCTCCACCATGTCATTCACCATCCAATTTCAGCCTGTTACATTGAGGTGTAATCTCTACTGGGCCTGAGACAATAGTTCAGCGTCCTCAAATCTATAGTGAGATTCAAAATCTCACCAATCCTATAGACACCCTCCACCTTGTCAGTCACCATCCAATTTCAGCCTGTTACGTTGAGGTGTAATCTCTACTGGGCCAGAGACAATAGTTCAGCGTCCTCAAATCTATAGTGAGATTCAAATTCTCACCAATCCTATAGACACCCTCCACCTTGTCGTTCACCATCCAATTTCAGCCTGTTACATTGAGGTGTAATCTCTACTGGGCCTGAGAAAATAGTTCAGCGTCCTCAAATCTATAGTGAGATTCAAATTCTCACCAATAGTAGATACACCTTCTACCTTGTTTTACAGTACCATATAGCTGGAGGTATTTTGGGTACATTTTCATAAAAATGAGCAAGTTTGGTGGAAGAGGCCATGGAAGTGGGTGGGGGTTGCCAGCTGGTCCCTATGGTGGTGGTGGTGTTGCATCTGTTGGTAGTGGCAAAAGCACAATAGCACCTAAGGCAAGAGCTGTTGAGCCTGAGTCATCGTCTGGCTCCACAAGGCCTCGAAGGCTCTCTTTTCTGGGAGTAGGTAAACCACTTTTAAAGGCGAAGCTTCAGGAACAAGTTTTGGCTTACATTGCTGACACAGCCTCCAGCTCTCTCGCCTCCTCTTCTGAAGTTTCAAAAAATAAAAGCACTGAGTCATCATTGGAGGCTCCTGGTCAGGAATAACACCTTTCCTTGTGTCCTTCACCCACAACAAAAGTGAAGGATGTGGCAGGCCACACTACCGATTACTCCATGGAGCTCTTTTCACATACCATGCCTGGGTTAGCAAGTCAAATCGTGAATTCCCCAGTCCAAGATGAATCTGACATGGAGTGCACTGATGCACAGCCACTGCTAGATTTTTCTGCTGGTACATTCACTCAGAACACTTTATTGTCCGTGCAGTGTACTGAGGCAGAATCAGACCCTGATGAAACTCAGGTGCCCCTTCCCGCATACTATACCACCTTATATGGTGACACAGAGGAAGGTGCACATGAAATTGAAGAGGAGGTGATGTATGACCCAGTTGTTGACCCAGATTGGCATCCACTGGGGGAAGAGGGTGCCGCTGCCAATAGCTCAGAAGAGGAGGAGGAGGATCCGCAGCAGGCAATGACATCGCAACAGCTGTTGTCTGGCAGGACCGTAGCAGTCCAAAAACATGTTACAAAAAACAAAAGAGTTGCAGGACAGCTTGGCCAGACGGTCAAATTAGCACAGCATGCAAGGTCTCAAAATGTCTTCCATAGTAGGAAGAGTGCAGTGTGGCACTTTTTTTCAACAAAATCCAAATGATCAGGCAAAAGTTATCTGTAAGAAGGGCGCAAAGACCTTTAGCCGAGGGAAAAATCTGAGAAATTTGAATACCAGTTGCATGCTTAGACATTTAACCACCAAGCACTTGCAAGCGTGGACGGACTACCAAATCTCACGTACCACATGTGCACCTGCTCCGAATGAAGGTAGTCAGCAACGCTACATCGCTTCCCCTACTGTAAGCCCATCGGTTAGCACACCACCAGCAGCAATTATCGAGGTGTCATCGCAAGGGCAAAGCAGTCATGGAATCACAATGTTATTGCTACAAAAGACTGAATCTAGGCCATTAGCAACACCACCAACACCATCACCATCACCAACCCTCTCTCAGTCTGCCATGTCCACCGCTTTTTCCACCATATGCTGCTCTCAAGTCCAGCTCAACCTACCAGAGACTCTGAGTAGGACAAGAATGTACTCATCCTCTCATCCGCGTACACTGGCTTTGAATGCCCACATTGCCAAACTAATCTTGCTAGAGATGATGCCCTACCGGTTGGTTGAAAGCAAAGCTTTCCGCGAGCTCATGGCTTATGCAGTACCACACTAAGACCTACCCAGTCGGCACTTCTTTTCGAGAAAAGCCATCCCAGCCCTCCACGTGCAAGTGAAAGACCGCATTGTCCATGCACTCAAGCAATCAGTGAGTGGAAAGGTGCACCTCACATCAGATGCATGGTCCAGTAGTCATGGCCAGGGCCATTACGTGTCCATCATTGCGCATTGGGTTAATGTGGTGAATGCAGGGTGCACAGGGGACAGCGGTGGTGGGACAGTGCTGCCTAGCCCACGGTATAGGAAACAGTTGGCTGTAGGCGTTCGACCCTCCTCCTCCTCCAGAAGCGAAAGCTCGTCCACAGAGCACAGTCGCACGAGCACTCCATCCGCAGCTGCCAGTGTTGCACACGAGGTGTCCCACTATCGAACAGTTAGTGGTAAGCGTCAACAGACTGTGTTGAAGATGATGTGTTTGGGAGACAACAGACACACCGCAGAGGTACTGGCCGACTACTTGCAGTGACAATCTGAGTCATGGCTGGGCAGTCTATATCTTGAGGCAGCCAAGATAGTTAGTGATAACGGCCGGAATTTTGTGGCAGCCATAGCCCTTTCAGAACTCAGACACATACCTTGCCTGGCTCACACCTTGAACCTGGTGGTGCAGTGCTTCCTCAATAATTATCCAGAGTTAACACCCCTGCTCCATAAGGTGCAAAGACTGTGCTCGCACATCCGCCAGTGGCCCGTACACTCAAGTTGTATGCAGAAGCTGCAGCGAATGCGCCACCTTCCCAAGCACTGCCTAATTATCGACGTTGCAACAAGGTGGAACTCCACCCTTCACATGGTTCAGAGGCTGTGTGAACAGAGGCAGACTGTAATTCATTTGTGGGAGGATACATGGGCAGGCAGTTTGCAGGCAGACATGGAGTTGTCTGGTGTGCAGTGGTCGAAGCTGAAAGACCTCTGTAAAGTCCTTCAGTGTTTTGAGGAATGCACACGGCTGGTAAGTGCAGACGACGCCATCATAAGCATGAGCATCCCACTTCTGCGTCTGCTCATGCAAACTTTGACACACATTAAGGAGCAGGTGTCTGCAGCCGAGGAGGAAGAGGAGGAGGGAAGCCTTGATGACAGTCATCCATTTTCTGGTCAGGGAAGTCTCGTGGATGAGGTGGAGGAGGAAGAGGAAGAGGAGGAGGAAGATGATGGGGATGATTATTTTGGGGAGGAGGATGCTTCTCAGGGGGCAAGAAAAAATGTTGGCGTGGCAAGGTCAGGTACAGGGTTTGTGCGTGACTGGAGGGATGTGGATTTGCCAGAAAGTGCTCCTCCACCCAGCACGCGCAGTGCATCATTGACACCGGGAACATTGGCCCACATGTCTGATTATGCCTTGTAGATCCTAAAAAGGGACCCCCGCATTGCCAAAATGATGAACGATGACGACTACTGGTTGGCCAGCATCCTGGATCCATGCTATAAAGTCAAATTCCAAAACATCATGCCACAGGAGAACCTAGAGCTAATATTGGCTAACAAACAAGCAACTCTGGTAAACCGTTTGTTTGAGGCATTCAAAGCACACAGCGGCATTCCCAGCACACAGCGTAGGAGTCCAGACTAGTACAGGGATACCCTATCGAGGAGACTTATTTAATAGTTTTCAATGTTGTGACAGCTATTTTTGGGGAGCACTATACTCTGGAGAATGATATATGAGGCCCACCATACACTGGAGCATTCCAAAGGTGGACATCAGACTCTGGAGCAGCATTTACTGGGCCCATTATGCACTGGAGCATTAGAAATGGGGCCCATTATATATGGAGCATTATTTGGGCCCATAACACAGTGGAGCTTCATCCATGGGTATCAACATATACTGTAGCATTATGTGGAGCTCATCATATACTGTTTCAAACATTATATGGGACCAATGATTCTGTATGGAGAAATATATGGGCCTCATTACTCTGTATAGCGCACTATGCGGTGGCCAAAATACTGTATGGAGTAATATACTGTCCGTTTTTGGAGCTATTGGAGAATTTAAAATGGATATCAGTCATGAGATGTAAGAAGTGAAGTATTTTCATTGTACTATACCGCTATTTCTCTGCCGTATCAGAGGATCGTGAATTGTGGCATGTGTTAAAGGAGCCCATTGACATTCTTTGGCCCTGAGCCCATGAAAATCTGGAGTCAGCCCTACCCCCCCACAACTTTAGCCAAATAACCCTCAGTTTTCAATGCCAAACTATTATTATAAAGTAAATTAAGATTGAGAAGCTTAAGTAATAAGAATTGATGTTTTTGGCATTAAAATGGGCACTGTAGGTGTGTTTCCTGTCCTCCACTCACTGCTGACTTTTCTTCCCCATTGACTTGCACTGGGTTTCGTGTTTCAGTCGGCGTTCGACTTTTCACGATAATCGGCCGATTTCGTTCGACCCGACTTTTGAGAAAGTCGGGTTTCATGAAACCCGACTCGACCCGAAAAAAGGCAAAATCGCTCATCTCTATTCCCCATTAATCTCTATGGATAATCTCTCAAACATGTGGTACACCACACAATAACACAAGGCACACGAAGCAAAAAATTCCAAAAACAATCACATGATATATACAATATTACACTATTACCCCTTAAACGATTCTGGGTAAATAAAAGCACCAATGCAGCGGTATCACAGAGAATGTATGCTTGGTATAATAAACATCTCACAAAAAAGAATATCATGTATGGCTCAATGAAATGTGGATCAGCAGAAGGCCCATGCATCACCATGACAAAGGTTGAGTGCCGAAACTTGTGCTGTGGTGGACGCCATTCCAGAGGAAATGTGCATAATATACTGTTTCAGGTTTTTATATGTAGTATTTTGCATAATCATGGACTGATATCCTGGGTCACATATAGAGTAAATATAAATATACATATATATATATATATATATATATATATATAAACACTTCCTTCTCTCTTCCCAATGGGGATGGTCTTTATTGTCCTTTCTCATTCTCGGTTCCTTTATCAGAGGCCTGAGAGTTTGAGGGTTCTGCGCAGGATCTTAGTTGTTCCCAGCATTGCGCTTTTCTGGACACAGAATTCAGATGTTGCTCCTGGAATATGTTGTAGCCATTCTTCAAACTTAGGGGTCACTGCTCCAAGTGCTCCTATCACCACTGGAATCACTGTTGCCTTCACCTTCCACATCTTCTCCAGTTCTCCTTTGAGGCCCTGGTGTTTCTCCAACTTCTCATATTCCTTCTTTCTGATGTTGCTGTCACTTGGCACTGACACCTCTATTATCAAAGCTTTCTGATCCATGCCTACTATCACAATTTCTGGATGGTTAGCCAACACCTGCTTTCCCATCTGGATCTTGAAGTCCCACAGGACTTTAACCCTTTCATTCTCCATCACTTTCTCTGGGGTCTCCCATCTGAACTTAAGGGGACTTAACCCATATGCTGTGCAGATGTTCCTGCATACAATTCCCACTACTTGGTTGTGGTGTTCGGTATACGCTGTTCCTGCTTGCATTTTGCATCCTGCCACTTTGGCGGCACGGTGGCTCAGTGGTTAGCGGGTCCTGGGTTCAAATCCCACTAAGGACAACATCTTCAACAAGTTTATATGTTTTCCCCGTGTTTGCGTGGGTTTCATCTGGGTACTCTGGTTTCTTCCCACATTCCAAAGACATACTGATAGGGAATTTATATTGTGAACCCCATCGTGGACACTACTAATAATGTCTGTACAGCGTTGTGGAATTAGTGGCACCATGTAAATGAGTAAAATAAATAAATAAAATGTATTGGACTGTTTCTGAGGGGTTTTTTTTGCATAGTCTGCTTCTATGGATCTAGTACTTAGTGCTTGCTCTTGTGCCTCTATGATTAGTGCCTCTGTGCTGCAACAGAGTCCAGCTTTCTCCAGCCATTGGTAGGATTTCTCCATGTCAGCCAGCTCCATTATCTGTGGTACATCCCATGCAGCGGGCGCTTCATGTTCCTGTTCTTCCTTCCAGATCTGTTGTTGCTGCTAACTTAGGCATTCTCTCAGCATCTCATCTTTTGGTGCCATTTTATTCCTTGTTTCATGTGTGATGGTGGCTTGGATGCTTATCATGCCTCGACCACCCTCCTTTCTGTTGGTATACAATCTTTGGGTGCTAGACTTAGGGTGGAAACCTCCATGCATTGTGAGGAAATTTCATGTCTTCACTTCTGCAGCTTCCATCTCTTATTTCTTTAGCCAGTAGGTGTTGATCATGTCTGGGCCAGGTGCTGTCCAGCTCTTCATGTTTTTGACCCACTTTTGGATGTCTGCTTCTGTAATGGTGACTGGTTCTTGCTCTAGGTGGTTGCTGTTTCATTCTCTGATCATGCAGCCACATTGCACTGGTGATGTGTGTTTTTCCTTCTCCCATATGTTCTTCCAGTATTGTTCAGTCTCTGCTATTGGTGGAGTTGCTGCCTTTGTGCCGTTACTCTGTAGTTGGGAGTACACCTTGGATGGTTCTTTGGACAACAGGGCATTTATCTTCTTGGCCTCAGCTTCTCTAGTATATCTCCCTAGTCTTACAGCGTGTGCTGTGAGCCTTTGTTTAGCAGTCACAAGGGCTTCCGTTGGGGTCAGGCCTTTGTACTTGTCCAGCTTGGTCTTATTCTTAATCTTTACATCTTTCTGTATTTCTGTTATTTGACTGACTTCCCTTCGTGTCATCTTGATCTTTGTCTCCAGTCTTCTATTCCTAGGGGTCAGGTACTTCTGTTGTTCAGCCAAGCATTTCCATGATTGCTGATGCAGTAGCATAGATAAGTTTATTAGTTTGAGTTATGGTGGTGGTAGGTATTGATGCAAGTGCTCTTTTGGTATCTTCTAGCATACTGTCTGGTGGTGTTTCTTTGCTGAGCCTTGGCAGTCGATCGCTGGTATTGATGGTATTTAGTTTATCTAAGATCTTCTGTTTCAGATCAGTTGCAGTGCTCTCTAGTTGCAGGATTGGATTAGGATCTTCAGGGGGTTGCATGTGTTGCTCTTCCAGGTCATCATGTGGGGTGTATCTGCAGTGCAGCTGATCCATCTCAAGTTGTGATAATAGCTTTCTCTTTATGATATTGAAACAATGGGTGACTAGTTGTTTCTCAGTCAGGGGACATGCAGGTCTTGTGTCCATCCAGAGTTTCCTCATACGCTTCATATATCCTCTCTCATTTAGTCTGCTGTTATAGTAGCATTTCATCAGATCCAGGTTCTCTTGCCTTGTCCATTTATCATCAGAGTTCCTGGTTCCTCAACATCTGACGCAGACCTTTTTAATCCGGGCGACATCTGAGCCAGCATGACTCACTTTGTTCATGACACTCTCATGTTTATTGAAGTAGGCACAATAGTGTTAGTAGTCTTGCCCATGGACCACTACTGGTATATTATTTCGAACAGTGCAGAGCTGGGATTTTAAATCTAACCTCCCATGTTGGTGGTTGTGCACTTTTAACAACTATAAAAGCCACCTAAGGTAAGTATTATAGTGTTAGGAGCCTTAGCATATAATTTATTTTATATATATATATATATATAAACTGTATATATATATCTATATATATATATATAGATATATATATACAGTGAAAGTGGATACAGAAAGTATTCAGACCACTTTAAATTTTTCACTCTTTGTTTCATTGCATCCATTTGGTAAATTCAAAAGAGGTTCATTTTTTATTCTCATTAATGCAAACTCTACCACATCTTGACTGAAAAAAAACCAGAAATGTAGAAATTTTTGCTAATTTATTAAAAAAGAAAAACTGAAATATCACATGGTCATGAGTTGAGCGAAACGGGTCGGTCAAATTCATAAGTCGTCGACTTTCACTAAGGTCGAGTTTCATGAAACGAAACCTGAACATAGCGGGAGGTTGGCCATGAGGTCGGCGACCAGAGCAGCAAAGTCGCGTTTCAAATGATGCTTTCAGCGCCCTTTTTCAGCCAATGATGGAGGACGCACATTGTGGGCAACGCGATGACATGGGCAGCGGTCACCACCATCTTTGAGAAGGGCATGCAAGTGATTTGCTTGCTTTGTGTGGCGTCACAGGCCCTATAAAAGGGCGTGCACACCGACCGCCATCTTACTTCTGCCGATCTTAGCATAGGGAGAGGTTGCTGCTGCTGATTCTAAATAAAGGGGGGGCGTCAGGCTGGGAAGAAGAAAAAATTCTGCTTCTGCTGGTAGCGATTTTCACTGTGCAACACAACAGTTTGTGTGCAGTGACAGGGGAGGATGTATTTTTGTGCATCAGCTCAGTTGGTTATTAGGCTGCCTTATAAGTCTCCCTGATAGCTGCATTGCTGTTTGCACACTGCTGTGCAAACTACTTTTTTAAAAGCAAAAATACTTTTCTTCCTCTTTTCTGCACAGTTACCAAGCATTCATTTTTCCACACTTTTGTGTGCAGCAGTCCTGCTTATTAGGCTGCCTGCTGCCATACTTGGACTGAGAGCAACATTGTTAGCCTCCTACAATCTCTAGAGAGATTCAAATTCTCCCCATTACTATATACACCTTGTACCTTCTCATACACCAGCCTATTTCAGCCTGTTAAATTGAGGTGTAATCTATAGTGGGCCTGAGATAATAGTTCAGCCTCCTAAAATCTCTAGGGAGATTCAAATTCTCCCCAATACTATATACACCTTGTACCTTGTCATACACCAGCCAATTTCAGCCTGTTAAATTGAGGTGTAATCTATAGTGGGCCTGAGATAATAGTTCAGCCTCCTAAAATCTCTAGGGAGATTCAAATTCTCCCCAATACTATATACACCTTGTACCTTGTCATACACCAGCCAATTTCAGCCTGTTAAATTGAGTTGTAATCTATAGTGGGCCTGAGATAATTGTTCAGCCTCCTAAAATCTCTAGGGAGATTCAAATTCTCCCCAATACTATATACACCTTGTACCTTGTCATACACCAGCCAATTGCAGCCTGTTACATTGAGGTGTAATCTATAGTGGGCCTGAGATAATAGTTCAGCCTCCTAAAATCTCTAGGGAGATTCAAATTCTCCCCAATACTATATACACCTTGTACCTTCTCATACATCAGTCTATTTCAGCCTGTTACATTGAGGTGTAATCTATAGAGGGCCGGAGATAATTGTTCAGCCTCCTAAAATCTCTAGGAAGATTCAAATTCTCCCCAATACTATATACACCTTATACCTTGTCATACACCAGCCAATTTCAGCCTGTTAAATTGAGGTGTAATCTATAGTGGGCCTGAGATAATAGTTAAGCCTCCTAAAATCTCTAGGGAGATTAAAAATTCTTCCCAATACTATATACACCTTGTACCTTGTTTTACAGTACCATATAGCTGGTGGTATTTTGGGTACATTTTCCCAAAAATGAGGAAGTATGGTGGAAGAGGCCATGGAAGTGGGCGGGGGTTGCCAGCTGGTACTGATGGTGGTGGTGGTGCATCTGCTGGTACTGGCAAAAGCACAATAGCACCTAAAGCAGGAGGTGTTGAGCTTGCATCATCGTCTGGCTCCACAAGGCCTCGAAGGCTCTCTTTTCTGGGAGTAGGTAAACTGCTTTTAAAGCCGGAGCTTCAGGAACAAGTTTTGGCTTACATTGCTGACACAGCCTCCAGCTCTATCGCCTCCTCTTCTGAAGTTTTAAAAAATAAAAGCACTGAGTCATCAGTAGAGGCTCCTGGTCAGGAACACCACCTTTCCTTGTGTCCTTCACCCCTACAAAAAGTGAAGGATGCGTCAGGCCACACTACAGATTACTCCTTGGAGCTCTTTTCACATACCATGCCTGGGTTATCAAGTCAAATCATTAATTCCCCAGTCCAAGATGAATCTTACATGGAGTGCACTTATGCACAACCACTGCCAGATTTTTCTGCTGGTACATTCACTCAGAGCACTACATTGTCCTCACAGTGTACTGAGGCGGAATCAGACCCTGATGAAACTCAGATGCCCCTTCCCGCATACTATATCACCTTACACGGTGACACAGAGGAAGGTGCACATGAAATTGAAGAGGAGGTGATGGATGACTCAGTTGTTGACCCAGATTGGCATCCATTGAAGGAAGAGGGTGCCGCTGCCAATAGCTCAGAAGAGGAGGAGGAGGATCCGCAGCAGGCAACGACATCGCAACAGCTGTTATCTGGCAGGACCGTAGCAGTCCAAAAAAGTGTTACAAAAACCAAAAGAGTTGCTGGACAGCTTGGCCAGACGGTCAAATTAGCACAGCGTGCAAGGTCTCAAAATCTCTTCCATAGTAGGAAGAGTGCAGTGTGGCACTTTTTTGAACAAAATCCTAATGATCAGGCTAAAATTATCTGTAAGAAGTGAGAATCTGATAAATTTGAATGCCAGTTGCATGCTTAGACATTTAACCACCATGCACTTGCAAGCATGGACGGACTACCAAACCTCACGTACAACATGTGCACCTGCTCCGAATGAAGGTTGTCAACAATGCTACATTGCTTCCCCCACTGTAAGCCCATCCGGTTAGCACACCACCAGCAGCAAAAGTCGAGGTGTTGTCGCAAGGGCAAAACAGTCATGGAATCACAATGTTATTGCTATGAAAGCCTGAATCTAGGCCATCAGCAACACCACCAACACCATCACCATCACCAACCCTCTCTCAGTCCGCCATGTCCACCGCTTGTTCCACCATATAACAACTAAACGAACAGCAGTGAAAGAATTCTAATACCGCATAGTAAGGTGCAAAAATAGATTTTATTGAGGGGTGAAAAAAGCAGAACATGGCTAAAAAGTGACATTGGCAAAAAACAGGCCGGGTAACAATGGCTGCTCGGAATAAATGATCATAAAATTACATAATCATCATAGAGTACCTCATTATCTATACATAAGCAGTGCTCTCCCATGGTCATAGCCATGTAATAAAGGGAAAAATCCCTGGCAGAGTAAAGTGAAACAAGAAATGAAGCAATGATCTAGGGAACACTTACACAGTAGCGGAGCAGCAAAAGGGACCACGGCCGTACCCCAACGCGCGTTTCGGCGATTGTGCCTTCCTCAGGGGGCATGTGTTACTGCTGGTATGGGCCCATTATATAAGGGAGATGGAAATTAAGACTCCAATCACGTCCGGGACCACTAGACACTCCCACCCATCCCAGCATGGCAGTCACCGCTGACGCTGACAAATCACGGGGCCCCGCGTTGTCAGACGTCAGACGGTGGGCGGGAGGGAGGAGGGGAGATGTCAGGTGGTCTGTGACGTCATCAGCGCATGCGCAATGCATGCGGATGTGACCGCGGCCATTTTAGAAAGGGGAGCGCTGAAGGGGCAGTACCGAAATCAGCGCATGCGCAAAACATGGAGAAATGTACAAGCGGCCATTTTAGTAAAGGGAAATATAAGGGACAGAAACCAAAGGTAAATGCCGCATAGTACAGATAAATGGAATTGCAGGGGAAAAGAATAAAAATAAAAAATAAATGGTAAATGCAGACCAACAGAAAAAACACACAATACCATAAACAAAATGGACAATATAGGTGTCAAATTATCACAGTACGACAAACATGACAGAAAAAATATAAATGCCAATAAACAAAGAAAAAATAAAAAATAAAAAATATACATATCAATGTATGATTTATATAGATAAATGGCTAATATACATAAATAGGGATAATAAGAATATCCATATATCAATATTAGATCCTAGATGAGATCCACATGGAGCAGACATACATAAAAGAGAAATATACCAACATAATAGAAAGAGACATATTTGATTGCCCAAGTAAAGGGTCAGAGGATAGAAGTAGTCCAACATCGGTTTCCAGTAGAAAAAGGTGGGGTATATGGAAAAGGTCCTTAAGCGCCGCATCCCCATATCAGAAAACTGGAGTATTCATTCACATGAAGGGCCAGAGAACAGCAGAAACACACAGTCACTATAATGGAAAATAAAAACAAATTAAAAGCATGCTAAAACCACAACCAATATCACATAACTGGATTAAAGGAAAGGGGCAAAGGAGAGGCTCTCATTGAGACCATGTGGATGAACAGTCTTCAGTTGCCAGATCCACCTGGTTTCAAGCTGGCTAAGTCTTTTGGATAGACCCCCGCCTCGAATATCGATTTTAAGCGCATCGATGCCTTTAACCTTCAGTGAGGTAGCATCACAATCATGATGATCTAAAAAATGACGTGGTATAGTTCTAAGGGTGGCAGGATCCTCGTGTGTGCGTGCCGCCAGAATCCCCAACACATGCTCCCTCACTCTTACCTTAAGCTGACGTGTTGTAAGGCCAATATAAATCAGGCCACAGGGACAGGTAGCATGGTAGATGACATATCTAGTGGTACAGGTTATTCTCTGACGAATGTCATACATATTGGTCCCACTAGAGTCACAGAAAGAATTACTGCGTATTATATTGGGACATGCCACACAGCCACCACACGGGACACAGCCACCCCCAGAAACAAAATTATCCAAAAAAGTCAATGGTTTTCGGGCAATATAATGACTGGAAACCAAGTAATCCCTAAGATTCTTAGAGCGCCTGAAGGACATGGATGGTCTATGTGATAGAAACTGGATGATAACTGGGTCAACCCGAAGAATAGGCCAAGCTCTCTGTAATGCCATACGTACCTGGTTATTCCTAGAACTAAACGTGGTAACAAACCTAACAGTCCCATCTGTTTTTTGGTGCTTGGCAGACTCTGGACGATATAAAAGATCATGACGGGAAGCATACTTAGCCCTATTGAAGGCCCGCTTGATGGACCTGTGGCTATAGCCACGTACCAGAAACCGTTGACGCAAAATTTCGGCTTGCCGAAAGAAATCATCGTCCGTGGAGCAGATCCTATGGAGTCGCAGAAACTGCCCCACAGGGACGGCACGGATGATATGTTTGGGGTGACTAGAACTGGCATGTAACAAAGAGTTAGTGGCGGTCATCTTCCTGAAGATGTCCGTCTGTAGGACCCCAGCATGGTCCCTCTTAATAGTGACATCTAAAAAGTCCAGGGATTCCCCACTGTAGGAGAATGTTAGATGAATGTTCTGATCGTTGCCATTCAAGAGAGTAATGAGTTGTTCAAGGTCGACGGGCGTGCCATGCCAGACGAAGAAAATATCATCAATGTACCGTGTCCAGAAAGGGACACGGCACATTGAGAGACCCTCGTCTGACATAAAGAGGTCCCTCTCCCACAGCCCCAGGAACAGACCCGCATAGGAGGGCGCATAGGCCGCTCCCATCGCGGTCCCCTGGAGCTGCAGGTAGAATGACTCCTTGAACACAAAGAAATTGTGTGTGAGGGTGAACTCAAGTAGTCTCAGCAGAAGGTCCCTTATTCCTAAACATAGGCTAGAAGTGCTTAAAAAATATTTGACAGCCCTAAGGCCATCAATATTTTTGATGTTGGTATAAAGGGACTCCACATCTGCCGAGACCAAAAGAGTATCACCCCCAAGACACAGCCCGTCGACCCTGCGCAACAAATCACCCGTGTCCCGAAGAAACGAGGGAAGGCTGGTGACAAGGGGTTGTAAGTGGAAATCGATCCATTTATTAATATTTTCCAAGAAGTTCCCCCGTCCTGAGACAATAGGCCGCCCGGGTGGCACAGAGGAGCTCTTGTGTATTTTGGGGAGAAGATATAAGGTAGAGACCTTGGGTTCAGGAACAATTAGTGCATTACAAAGCTCTTTGGTGATAATGCCGTCCTGTGTGGCATCTTTAAGAATGGTCTCCAGCATAGCGGAGTATGCAGAGAGAGGATTGTACGTTAATTTTTTATAACAGACAGTGTTATTAAGTTGTCTGAATGCCTCCTTCTCATACATATCTACCGGCCACAGGACGACATTACCACCCAAACTGTTAGGTTTGTTACCACGTTTAGTTCTAGGTCTAACCAGGTACATATGGCATTACAGAGAGCTTGGCCTATTCTTCGGGTTGACCCAGTTATCAACCAGTTTCTATCACATAGACCATCCATGTCCTTCAGGCGCTCTAAGAATCTTAGGGATTACTTGGTTTCCAGTCATTATATTGCCCGAAAACCATTGACTTTTTTGGATAATTTTGTTTCTGGGGGTGGCTGTGTCCCGTGTGGTGGCTGTGTGGCATGTCCCAATATAATACGCAGTAATTCTTTCTGTGACTCTAGTGGAACCAATATGTATGACATTCATCAGAGAATAACCTGTACCACTAGATATGTCATCTACCATGCTACCTGTCCCTGTGGCCTGATTTATATTGGCCTTACAACACGTCAGCTTAAGGTAAGAGTGAGGGAGCATGTGTTGGGGATTCTGGCGGCACGCACACACGAGGATCCTGCCACCCTTAGAACTATACCACGTCATTTTTTAGATCATCATGATTGTGATGCTACCTCACTGAAGGTTAAAGGCATCGATGCGCTTAAAATCAATATTCGAGGCGGGGGTCTATCCAAAAGACTTAGCCAGCTTGAAACCAGGTGGATCTGGCAACTGAAGACTGTTCATCCACATGGTCTCAATGAGAGCCTCTCCTTTGCCTCTTTCTTTTAATCCAGTTATGTGATATTGGTTGTGGTTTTAGCATGTTTTTAATTTGTTTTTATTTTCCATTATAGTGACTGTGTGTTTCTGCTGTTCTCTTGCCCTTCATGTGAATGAATACTCCAGTTTTCTGATATGGGGATGCGGCGCTTAAGGACCTTTTCCATATACCCCACCTTTTTCTACTGGAAACCGATGTTGGACTACTTCTATCCTCTGACCCTTTACTTGGGCCATCAAATATGTCTCTTTCTATTATGTTGGTATATTTCTCTTTTATGTATGTCTGCTCCATGTGGATCTCATCTAGGATCTAATATTGATATATGGATATTCTTATTATCCCTATTTATGTATATTAGCCATTTATCTATATAAATCATACATTGATATGTATATTTTTTATTTTTTCTTTTTTCTTTGTTTATTGTCATTTATATTTTTTCTGTCATGTTTGTCGTACTGTGATAATTTGACACCTATATTGTCCATTTTGTTTATGGTATTGTGTGTTTTTTCTGTTGGTCTGCATTTACCATTTATTTTTTATTTTTATTCTTTTCCCCTGCAATTCCATTTATCTGTACTATGCGGCATTTACCTTTGGTTTCTGTCCCTTATATTTCCCTTTACTAAAATGGCCGCTTGTACATTTCTCCATGTTTTGCGCATGCGCTGATTTCGGTACTGCCCCTTCAGCGCTCCCCTTTCTAAAATGGCCATGGTCACATCCGCATGCATTGCGCATGCGCTGATGACGTCACAGACCACGTGACATCTCCCCTCCCTCCCGCCCACCGTCTGACGTCTGACAACGCGGGGCCCCGTGATTTGTCAGCGTCAGCGGTGACTGCCATGCTGGGATGGGTGGGAGTGTCTAGTGGTCCCGGACATGATTGGAGTCTTAATTTCCATCTCCCTTATATAATGGGCCCATACCAGCAGTAACACATGCCCCCTGAGGAAGGCACAATCGCCGAAACGCGCGTTGGGGTACGGCCGTGGTCCCTTTTGCTGCTCCGCTACTGTGTAAGTGTTCCCTAGATCATTGCTTCATTTCTTGTTTCACTTTACTCTGCCAGGGATTTTTCCCTTTATTACATGGCTATGACCATGGGAGAGCACTGCTTATGTATAGATAATGAGGTACTCTATGATGATTATGTAATTTTATGATCATTTATTCCGAGCAGCCATTGTTACCCGGCCTGTTTTTTGCCAATGTCACTTTTTAGCCATGTTCTGCTTTTTTCACCCCTCAATAAAATCTATTTTTGCACCTTACTATGCGGTATTAGAATTCTTTCACTGCTGTTCGTTTAGTTGTTGCATTTAATATGCAGTGTGGTCTGCACTGTCCATTCATGTGCTGGAATCTTGGTTGTGGTTACCAGCACATCTAGATCATTACGACTTTGATGAATTACTCCAGCACATTTTGCTGCCTTTCGCTTTTACGATTTGTTCCACCATATGCAGCTCTCAAGTCCAGCTCACCCTACCAGAGACTCTGAGTAGGACAAGAAAGTACTCATCCTCTCATCCACGTACACTGGCTTTGAACGCCCACATTGCCAAACTAATCTCGTTAGAGATGATGCCCTACCGGTTGGTTGAAAGCAAAGCTTTCCGCGAGCTCATGACCTATGCAGTACCACGCTATGACCTACCCAGTCGGTGCTTCTTTTCGGGAAAAGCCATCCCAGCCCTCCACGTGCATGTGAAAGACCACATTGTCCATGCACTCATGCAATCAGTGAGTGGAAAGGTGCATGGTCCAGTAGGCATGGCCAGGGCCATTACATGTCCATCACAGCGCACTGGGTTAATGTGGTGGATGCAGGGTCCACAGGGGACAGCGGCGGTGGAAAAGTGCTGCCTAGTGCACGGTATAGGAAACAGTTGACTGTAGGCGTTCGACCAGCAGAAAAATCTAGCACTGACTGTGCATCAGTGCACTCCATGTCAGATTCATCTTGGACTGGGGAATTCACAATTTGACTTGCTAACCCAGGCAAGGTATGTGAAAAGAGCTCCATGGAGTAAACGGTAGTGTGGCCTGCCACATCCTTCACTTTTGGTGGCGGTGAAGGACACAAGGAAAGGTGTTGTTCCTGACCAAGAGTCTCCAATGACAACTCAGTGCTTTTATTTTTTGAAACTTCAGAAGAGGAGGCGAGGAAGCTGGAAACTGTGTCAGCAATGTAAGCCAAAACTTGTTCCTGAAGCTCCGGCTTTAAAAGTGGTTTATCTATTCCCAGAAAAGAGAGCCATCGAGGCCTTGCGGAGCCAAACGATGACGCAGGCTCAACACCTCCTGCCTTAGGGGCTATTTTGCTTTTGCCACTACCAACAGATGTAACACCACCACCACCATCGGGACCAGCTGGCAACCCCTGCCCACTTCTATGGCGTCTTCCACCATACTTGCTCATTTTTGTGAAAATGTACCCAAAATACCACCAGCTATATGGTACTGTAAAAGAAGATAGAAGGTGTATCTACTATTGGTGAGAATTAGAATCTCACTAGAGATTTGAGGACGCTGAACTATTTTCTCTGGCCCAGTAGAGATTACACCTCAATGTAACAGACTGAAGTTGGATGGTGTATGACAAGGTGTATGGTGTCTATAGGATTGGTGAGATTTTGAATCTCACTATAGATTTGAGGACGCTGAACTATTGTCTCTGGCTCAGTAGAGATTACACCTCAATGTAACAGGCTGAAATTGGATGGTGTATGACAAGGTGTAGAGTGTCTATATGATTGGTGAGAATTTGGATCTCACTAGAGATTTGAGGATGCTGAACTATTGTCTCTAGCCCAGTAGAGATTACACCTCAATGTAACAGGCTGAAATTGGATGGTGAATGACAAGGTGGAGGGTGTCTATAGGATTGGTGAGATTTTGAATCTCACTAGAGATTTGAGGAAGCAGAACTATTGTCTCTGGCCCAGGAGAGATTACACCTCAATGTAACAGGTTGAAATTGGAAGGTGCATGACAAGGTGTAGGGTGTCTATTGGATTGGTGAGAATTTGGATCTCACTAGAGATTTGAGGACGCTGACAGTGATGCTCCCCATCCAAGTATGGACGCAGGCAGCATAATAAGCAGGATTGCTGCACAGTGCACACACAAAAGGGTGGAAAAATGAACCCTTGGCAACTGTGCAGAAAAGAGGAAGAAAAGTATTTTTGCTTTTAAAAAAGCAGTTTGCATAGCAGTGTGCAAACAGCAATGCAGCTATCAGGGAGCCTTATAAGGCAGCCTAATAACCAACAGAGCTGATGCTCAAAAATAGAGCCTCCCCTGTCACTGCACACAAAGTGTTGTGTTGTAAGCTGAAATTGCTAACAGCAGAAGCAGTTGTTTTGGTTCTTTTTCCCTGCCTAATGCCCGCCCTACAGAATCAGCAGCAGCAGCAGCTCTCCCTATGCTAAGATCGGCTTAGTCAGATGGCGGTCGGCGTTCACGCCCTTTTATAGCCCCTGTGATGCCACACAAAGCCAGCCTATCACTTGCATGCCATTCTCTAAATATGGTGGTGACCGTGCCTATGTCATCGCGTTGCCCACAGTGTGCGTCCTCCATCATTGGCTGAAAAAGGGCGCTGGAAGCATCTTTTGAAACGTGACTTTGGCGCTCTGGTCGCCAACCTCATGGCCGACCTCACGCTATGGTCGGGTTCGTTTCATGAAACCCGACTTCAGCGAAAGTCGACGACTTTTGAATATGACTGACCCATTTTGCTCAACTCTAGCCCCCAGTTTTCAATGCCTAACTATTATTATAAAGTAATTTAAGGTTGGCAAGCTTAAGTAATAAGAATTGATGTTTTTCGCATTAAAATGGCCACTGCAGGAATTCCTGCTGTACTCAAGGTACCTAAGAGCATAGTGGCCTCCATAATCCTTAAATGGAAGAAGTTTGGGACCACCAGAAATCTCCCTAGACCTGGCTATCAAGCCCAACTAAGCAATCGTGGGAGAAAAGCCTTGGTGAGAGAGGTAAAGAAGAACCGCAAGATCACTGTGGCTGAGCTCCACAGCTAAAGGAGGGAGATGGGGAAAGTTCCACAAAGTCAACTATCACTGCATCCCTCCACCAATCTGGCCTTTATGGCAGAGTGGCCTGACGGAAGCCTCTCCTCAGTGCAAGTCATATGAAAGGCCACAAAGAGCTTGCTAAAAAACACATGAAAGACTCCCAGACTATGAGAAATAAGATTCTCTGGTCTGATGAGATGAAGATAGAACTTTGTGATGATTAGTGTTGAGCATTCCGATACCGCAAGTATCGGGTATCGGCCGATACTTGCTGTATCGGAATTCCGATACCGACTTCCGATATTTTTTCAATATCGGAATTCGGCATCGGAATCGGAAGTTCAGTTGATTGACGGCCTGACGTCATCATGATGCGCGGTGTGTGCGCATCATGATGCGCCGTCATTTCGGGCCTTCCGGGGGTCTCTGCCGGCCTGCCGGGGGGCTGTGCCGGCCTGCCGGGGGGCTGTGTGGACTGCCCGGGGTCTCTGCCGGCCTGCCGGGGGGCTGTGCCGGCCTGCCGGGGGGCTGTGCACCCTGTGGGGGTCTGTACCGGCCTGCCGGGGGGCTGTGCCGGCCTGCCGGGGGGCTGTGCTGATGTCCGGGGGTCTGTGCAAGCATCGTCCGATGGGACTACAAGTCCCATCGGGCGATGCCTGCTACCATGACAGTGATTGACACATTAGCCAATGATGGGACAGTAGTAGTCCCATCATCCGGCTAATGTGTTAAATGTTAAAAAAAAAAAAAAAAATACTACATACATACTACATGCTACATACATACTACATATATACTACATACATACTACATACATACTACATACATACTACATGCATGCTACATACATACTACATATATACTACATACATACTACATACATACTGCATGCTACATACATACTACATACATACTACATACATACTACATGCATGCTACATATATACTACATGCTACATACATACCACATACATACTACATGCATGCTACATATATACTACATGCATGCTACATACATACTACATATATACTACATGCATGCTACATACATACTACATGCTACATGCATGCTACATACATACTACATACATGCTACATATATACTACATACATACTACATATATACTACATGCATGCTACATATATACTACATACATACTACATATATACTACATGCATGCTACATATATACTACATACATACTACATATATACTACATACATGCTACATATATACTACATACATACTACATATATACTACATACATGCTACATACATACTACATACATACTACATATATACTACATGCATGCTACATATATACTACATGCTACATACATACCACATACATACTACATACATGCTACATATATACTACATGCATGCTACATACATACTACATATATACTACATGCATGCTACATACATACTACATGCTACATGCATGCTACATACATACTACATACATACTACATGCTACATACATACCACATATATACTACATACATACAATACATTCATACAATACATACATAGACATACAGTACATATAACATAGAGTAACATACTTACCAATACTTGTCACATTGTTCCCCGAAGCCATTGTCTTTCCGGAATAAATATTAACATAACAAACCACAAAAATACTCACCCACGATCCGAAGCAGTCCACGAGTGTGTCCCACGACGATCTTGGGTAGAGAACTGCAGCATCAGATGATGCTGCCGTTCTCTACGGGCTGCAGGAATCCAATGACGGAAGGTAGGTATCCTTCCGCACTGTATTCCTCCGCCACTTAAAAAAAAAAAAGTCCCTAGTCTCACTTTATGCCATTGCTGTGTGGGAAATTCCCACACAGCAATGGCATAAAGTGAGACTAGGGACTTTTTTTTTTTTTAAGTGGCGGAGGAATACAGTGCGGAAGGATACCTACCTTCCGTCATTGGATTCCTGCAGCCCGTAGAGAACGGCAGCATCAGCTGATGCTGCAGTTCTCTACCCAAGATCGTCGTGGGACACACTCGTGGACTGCTTCGGATCGTGGGTGAGTATTTTTGTGGTTTGTTATGTTAATATTTATTCCGTAGACGACAATGGCTTCGGGGAACAATGTGACAAGTATTGGTAAGTATGTTACTCTATGTTATATGTACTGTATGTCTATGTATGTATTGTATGAATGTATTGTATGTATGTAGTATATATGTGGTATGTATGTAGCATGTAGTATGTATGTAGCATGCATGTAGCATGTAGTATGTATGTAGCATGCATGTAGTATATATGTAGTATGTATGTAGCATGCATGTAGTATATATGTAGCATGTATGTAGTATGTATGTGGTATGTATGTAGTATATATGTAGTATGTATGTAGCATGCATGTAGTATATATGTAGCATGCATGTAGTATGTATGTGGTATGTATGTAGTATATATGTAGTATGTATGTAGTATATATGTAGCATGTATGTAGTATGTATGTAGCATGCATGTAGCATGTAGTATGTATGTAGCATGCATGTAGTATATATGTAGTATGTATGTAGTATATATGTAGCATGTATGTAGTATATATGTAGCATGCATGTAGCATGTAGTATGTATGTAGCATGCATGTAGTATATATGTAGTATGTATGTAGCATGCATGTAGTATATATGTAGCATGCATGTAGTATATATGTAGTATGTATGTAGTATATATGTAGCATGTATGTAGTATGTATGTAGCATGCATGTAGCATGTAGTATGTATGTAGCATGCATGTAGTATATATGTAGTATGTATGTAGCATGCATGTAGTATATATGTAGTATGTATCATGTAGTATGTATGTAGCATGCATGTAGTATATATGTAGCATGCATGTAGTATATATGTAGTATGTATGTTGCATGTAGTATGAATGTAGCATGTATGTAGTATGTAGTATGAATGTAGCATGTATGTAGTATGAATGTAGCATGTAATTTTTTTTTTTTTTTTTTACATTTAACACATTAGCCGGATGATGGGACTACTACTGTCCCATCATTGGCTAATGTGTCAATCACTGTCATGGTAGCAGGCATCGCCAGATGGGACTTGTAGTCCTATCGGACGATGCCTGCACAGACCCCCGGAGCCTGCACAGACCACCGGCAGGCCGGCACAGCCCCCCGGCAGGCCGGCACAGCCCCCCGGCAGGCCGGCACAGCCCCCCGGCAGGCCGGCACAGCCCCCCGGAGCCTGCACAGACCACCGGCAGGCCGGCACAGACCACCGGAGCCTGCACAGACCCCCTGGCAGGCCGGCACAGCCCCCCGGCAGGCCGGCACAGCCCCCCGGAGCCTGCACAGACCACCGGCAGGCCGGCACAGACCACCGGAGCCTGCACAGACCCCCTGGCAGGCCGGCACAGCCCCCCGAAAGGCCCGTACAGACCCCAGAGAGGCTGTACAAGGGCAGGAAAGGGTTTTTCTTATTCCGATACCGGAAGTCCCATAGACTTGAATGGGACTTCCGGTATCGGAATCGGCGATACCGATACTTTTTTTAAAGATCGGCCGATACCATCCGATACGATACTTTGAAGTATCGGATGGTATCGCTCAACTCTAGTGATGATATTTCTAAGCGGTATGTGTGGAGAAAACCAGTCACTGCTCATCACCTGCCCAATACAATCCCAACAGTGAAACATGGTGGTGGCAACATAATGCTATAGGGGTGTTTTTCAGCTGCAAGGACAGGACAACTGGTTGCAAATGAAGTAAACATGAATGTGGCCAAGTACAGAGATATCCTGTAAATACACCATTGTAAATACACCCCTGTACTCTGTATCTCCCCCTCCTCATTGTAGATTGTAAGCAGGGTCGTCTTATTTTGCTTTAATTATTGTAGTGTTAACGTTGTTACTTATGACTTGTGTTTTGAAACTGTTAAACTGAAAAGCGCTGCGGAATATGTTGGCGCTATATAAATAAAGATTATTATTATATCCTGTATGAAAACCTCTTCCAGAGTGCCCTGGACCTCAGACTTGGCTGAAGGTTCACCTTAAAACAAGACAATGACCCTACGCACACAGCTAAAATAACAAAGGAGTAGCTTTAGAACAACTCTGTGACCTTCTTGACAGGCCTAGCCAGAACCCTGACCTAAACCCAATTGAGCATCTCTGGAGAAACCCGAAAATGTCTGTCCACCAACATTCACCATCCAATCAAACGGAACTGGAGAGGATCTGCAAGGAAGAATGGCAAAGGATCCCCAAATCCATAAATCCAGGTGTGAAAAACTTGTTGCATCATTCCCAAGAAGACTCAGGCTGTACTAGCGCAAAAGGGTGCTTCTATACTCAGTACTGAACAAAGGGTCTGAATACTTATGACCGTGTGATATTTCAGTTTTTATTTTTTAATAAATTTGAAAAAATTTCTACATTTCTGTTGTTTTTCAGTTAAGATGGAGTGCAGTGTGTACATTAATGAGAAAAAAAATGAAATTTTTTGAATTTACCAAATAGCTGCAATAAAACAAAGAGTGAAAAATTTAAAGGGTTAAAGGGTTGTGAATACTTTCTGTACCCACTGAACATATATATATACACGAGTATATATATCAAATATATAAAGCTCAAGTGTGTGTATGTATGTATGTATGTATGTATGTGTGTGTGTGTGTGTGTGTGTATGTCCGGGATTGGCATCCGCACCATCACAGCTACAGCCACAAAATTTGGCACAGTCACATGTCTGGACCCCGAGAGCGTCATAGGCTATGTTGTGAGGTGAAATTTTAACCTCGCACGTTCCAATTCACCAAACAATTTTGCCCCTATCTACATAATGGGGAAAAAGTGTGTGTGTATCAAGCCCTGCCCCTCATTATGATGTCATAATGGTTGCCATGGCGACGCTGATGTCATCATAGGTTGCAAGCCCCGCCACTCACTATGATGTCATAATGGTTGACTATGGGATGGAGGATGTGTGATGGGTATATGGGCACTGGACTATGGGATGGCGCATATGTATGATGGGTATATGGGCACGGGACTATGGGATGGAGGATATGTATGATGGGTATATGGGCATGGGACTATGAGATGAAGGATGTGTGATGGGTATATGGGCACGGGACTATGGGATGGCGGATATGTATGATGGGTATATGGGCATGGGACTATGGGATGGAGGATGCGTGATGGTTATATGGGCACTCGACTATGGGATGGAGGATATGTATGATGGGTATATGGGCATGGGCCTATGGGATCGTGGATATGTATGATGGGTATATGGGCACGGGACTATGGGATGGAGGATAATCATAATTTGCTATAGCTAACCACAGCTAGTTACTATGCCCGGGCAGCGCCAGGCTCTTCAGCTAGTATATATATATATATATATATATATATATATATAGACAGATATAGATATACAACAAAGCACAATGTAACTTTGATTGATGTGTGGTTGTGCCATTATGCGCGGAACATAAATGTTACCTCCCATGTGATATTCAAAGTATAATTAAGAATACGTGATTATGGAATTTGCACCCCATTTTTGTCTGTATGTACACTGTGTTCCAAATTATTATGCAAAAAATATTTCCTCATATTTTCTCTAAATTACCTATATGAATTGCAGTCATTGTTATTTTCCAGTCATCTAATATTCTAGTATAATTGCAATGTTTTTGAACAAACTGCCTATGAAAACAGTATTTTTTAAAAATAAGAAACACTCAAAATGCATGTTCCAAATTATTATGCACAGCAGAGTTTTCAACCGTTTTATTTTTATTTTGAACTAAAAAATGGTCAATTGTGAAATTATAAGCATTATCAGCTTATTACAAAATGAAATCAAACAGTTTTCAAGTCAAAACTTTATTCTAGATGATGTTACATTTGCACATAGGACCCCTTGTTGGAAAGAAGCTTCTGAACTCTCTTGTCCATTGAATTTGTCATTTTTTGGATGCTTTGTGCTATAATTGTTTTGCATGTGGACAGAATACCCTCCCAGAGCTGTTGCTTAGATGTGAACTGCCTCCCGCCATCATAGACACTCCTTTTGATGATGCTCCAGAGGTTCTCAATGGGGTTGAGGTCAGGGGAAGATGGTGGCCACACCATAAGTTTGTCCTCTTTTATGCCCATAGCAGCCAGAGATGCAGATGTGTTATTTGCAGCATGAGACGGTGCATTATCATGCATGAAAATGATCTGGCTGCGGAAAGCACGGTTCTTCCTCTTGAACCATGGCAGGAAGTGCTGTTTTAGAAACTCCACATAGATTATGGAGTTCATCTTTACCCCTTCAGGGATCCTAAAGGGGCCGAAAATCTCTCTCCTCATGATTCCAGCCCAAAACATTACTTCACCTCCTCCTTGTTGGCGCCTTAGCCGTGTTTTCATGGGGTGTCCATCAACCAGCCATCCTCCACTCCTTCCATCTTGGCCATCGAGCGTTGCATGGCACTCATCGGTGAACAAAACAGTTTGGAAGTCCATCTTCATGTATCGTTTGGTCCACTGGAGCCGTTTTTGCTTGTGTTCAGTGGATAGAGGTGTTCGACAGGATGGCTTACACACAGCTGCAAACCTCTGAAGGACCCTGCATCTTGTTGTTCGGGGGACGGTGGAGGCACCAGCAGCTTCAAAAACTTGTCTGCTGCTATGACAAGGCATTTTTGCAGCTGCTCTTTTAACCTGACGCAATTGCCTTTTGGAAAGAGTCCTCAATTTTTCCTTATCAGCACGCACACGTGTGTGCTGGGAATCAGCTACATACTTCTTGATTGTGCGATGATCACGATGAAGTGTCTTGGCAATGTTGATTGTAGTCATGCCTTGACCTAAATACTGCACAATTTGTGGCTTCTCAGCAGCTGACACATCCTTTTTCTTTCCCATTTTGGCAAAAAATGTAGGCTGCTTAATAATGTGGAACAGCCTTCTTAAGTAGTCTTGCCTTTATTTGGACACACCTGCCAAACTAATTTGCACAGGTATCTGCAATTGCTTTCAGTGATATAAAGAGCCCTGACACACATCACCATCAATGAGTTTAAATGACAAACAAAACAATTCTAACCTTATCACTCCTAAACTCTTTTTGCATAATAATTTGGAACACAGTTTATACTCCTCCCCAACTACTGGTCATCTAATAAAGTATTTATTTGTTTATTATTAAAATGTGGATATTTGATTGTTTTTCTCTTCTTTCTTGGTATATATTTGCAATTTGTAGCTTTAATTTTACAGTAAGTCCTATTACATAGTTGTATGATAACTGTTTCATGAGAAATGTTCTATATACATATATGAATAAGCAATTTTATTACTGAGTAATTGTTTCCATGTGCCACCATGCAGTGAAGCAACAATAATTTTTTAAAACAGCTTATTAGATTTTTCTAACATGCTTTCATACAATAGTTGATCAGCAAATAATTTGTCACGATTCTGTTGTCGGGTGTCTCGGAACCAGGGGCTCCTGCCCTGTCTCTAACTCTTGGGGAGCTCAGCTCACCCTGTTCCCTGGATTACTACTGATGGTGAAGGCATACCTTGCCTTATATCCTGAACCTGCCCTCAGTCTGTAACCTTCCCTCACCCAGTGAAGAGAGGAGTAGTAGTGTACTGTAATACACCAAACAAAACAACAAGTAGAGATGAGCGAAATTGCCTTTTTTCGGGTCAAGTCGGGTTTCATGAAACCTGACTTTCTTAAAAGTCGGGTCGAACGAAATCGACCGATTATAGGGAAACTCGGGGTCCGACTGAAACACGAAACCCAATGCAAGTCAATGGGGAAGCAAAGTCGGCAGGGAGTGGAGGACAGTAAACACACCTACAGTGCCCATTTCAATGCCAACGACATCAATTCTTATTACTTTTTATACTAATAGTTACGCATTGAAAACTGGGGGTTATTTGGCTAAAGTTGTGTGCCCTGGGCCAAAGAGTGTCAGTGCGCCCTTTTAACACATACTACAATTCATAATGCTCTGATACGGCACAGAAATATAGGTAAAGTACAATGAAAAATACTTCACTGCTTACATGACATGACTGATATCTATTTTAAATTCTACAATAGCTCAAAAAACGGACAGTATATTACTCCATACAGTGTTATGGCCACCACATTGTGCTCCATGCAGAATAATGAGCCCCAAAATATTTCTCCATACAGAATAATTGGTCCCATATAATGTTCCATACAGTATATGATGAGCTCCACATAATGCTACAGTATATGTTGGTCCCCATGGATGATGCTCCACTGTCTTATGGGCCCAAATAATGATCCATATATAATGGGCCCCATTTCTAATGCTCCAGTGTATAATGGGCCCCGCAAATGCTGTTCCAGTGTCTGATGTCCCCCATTTTGAATGCTCCAGTGTATGTTGGTCCCCATGGACGATGCTCCAGTGTGTTATGGGCCCAAATAATGCTCCATATATAATGGGCCCCATTTCTAATGCTCCAGTGTATAATGGGCCCCGTAAATGCTGTTCCAGTGTCTGATGTCCCCCATTTTGAATGCTCCAGTGTATGTTGGTCCCCATGGACGATGCTCCAGTGTGTTATGGGCCCAAATAATGCTCCATATATAATGGGCCCCATTTCTAATGCTCCAGTGTATAATGGGTCCCGTAAATGCTGTTCCAGTGTCTGATGTCCCCCATTTTGAATGCTCCAGTGTATGTTGGTCCCCATGGACGATGCTCCAGTGTGTTATGGGCCCAAATAATGCTCCATATATAATGGGCCCCATTTCTTATGCTCCAGTGTATAATGGGCCCCATGAATGCTGCTCCAGTGTCTGCTGTCCCCCATTTGGAATGCTCCAGTATATGATGGGCCAAATGGATTATGCTCCAGTGTATGATGGGCCCCATACATCATTCTCCAGTGTATATTGCTCCCCAAAAAATGCTCCCAACATTTAAAAAATTAAATACCTCTCCTCGCTGGGCACTGCTCTACTCTGGACTCCTCAGCATTGCCATCTTCAAGCTCTCTGCACTTGTACTGTTTCAGTAGAGGGCATACAGACGTGATGTCATCGCGCTCTCTAACCTGAATGTCACTGTCAGGAAAGGTGGAAGACGTCATGGTGGTGGAGCAGGGAGAGGTAAGTATTGCAAGTGCTGTGGCCCTGAGCAAGCATGGGGGGCCCACTCGTGGGCGACGGCACTAGCACCGGGCCCCTCATAGTACGACGGTATGTCTGACGGCGAGTGGGCCCTCCCACTGGCAGAGACACTTTTGCGTACTTAGAGGGGCCCTGTGCCACTGCTGTCGCCCACGAGTAGGATCCCCCCACCTGCTCAGGGAACCGGCTCTTTCATCTGCACCTTCCTCTGTGTCACTGTGTAAGGTCGCATAGTATGCGGGAAGGGGCACCTGAGTTTCATCAGTGTCACATTCTGGCTCTGTAGAGTGCGAGGGGAATGTAGTGCTGTGGGTCAATGTACCAGCAGAATCATCTAGCAGTGGCTGTGCATCAGTGTACTCCATCTCCGATTCACGTTGGACTGGGGAATTCAGAATTTCAAGTGATAACACTGGCATGGCATGTGAAAAGAGCCCTATGGAGTAATCTGAAGTGTGTGCTGCGGCATCCTTCACTTTTTGTGTGGGTGAAGGACACAAGGAAAGGTGTTGTTCCTGACCAGAAGCCTGCACTGACGACTCTGTGCTTGCAGTTTTTGTAACTTGAGAAGAGGAGGCAATAGAGCTGGAGGCTGTTTCGGCAATGTAAGCCAAAACCTGTTCCTGACGCTCCGGCTTTAAAAGCGGTTTACCTATTCCCAGAAAAGGGAACCTTAAAGGCCTTCTTGTGCCAGATGATGAAGCAGGCTCAGCACCTCCTGCCTTAGCTGCTTTGTGCTTTTGCCAGAACCAGCCGACGCCCCACCACCACCATCAGTACCAGCTGCACCACATGGCCCTCGTCCGCAGCCTCTTCAACCATACTTCCTCTTGTTTAGGAAAATGTACCAAAAATACCAGCAGATAAATGGTACTGTATGAGGAGCGTTCAGCTGTGTAAGGTGTATGTAAAAAGTGAAAGCTCCGTATATATTTTGTGAGTCACAGATGCTCACCCAGTATGTATTTCACCGCAATCCAACAAGCAGATATATGGTACTATATCAGAAGTGTACAGCTGTATACGTTGTTTGTAAAACTGTCAATCTCCATATATGTATTTACAGAGTGTCACACACACACGCTGTCTCTGTATAGATGTGACCGTAATAAGAACAGCAGATATACAATACTGTTTGAGAATCAGACAGCTCAATACAGTGTATGGAGAACTGAAAATGTCCATATATGTATTTACGAAGTCTCATAGACACACGCTGACTGTGTAGATGTGACCGTAATAAGAACAGCAGATATACAATACTGTTTGAGAATCGGACAGCTCAATATGGTGTATGGAGAAATGGAAATGTCCTTAAATGTATTTACGGAATGTCACACACACACGCTGACTCTGTGTAGATGTGATCGTAATAAGAACAGCAGATATCCGATACTGTTTGAGAATCGGTCAACTCAATACGGTGAATGGAGAACTAGAAATGTCCATATATGTATTTACGGAGACTCACACACACGCTGACTCTGTGTAGTTGTGACCATAATAAGAACAGCAGATATCCGATACTGTTTGAGAATCGGACAGCTCAATACGGTGTATGGAGAACTGGAAATGTCCATATATGTATTTACGGAGTGTCACAGACACACGCTGACTCTGTGTATATATGACCGTAATAAGAACAGCAGATATCCGATACTGTTTGAGAATCGTACACCTCTATACGGTGTATGTATGGAAAAATGTTAATTTCCGTGTTTTTTTTACGGATTCACACACATATAACATGCATTTGTGCGTGATACCAGCTGGTACACGGTAGTGTGTGAGGAGCGTACACCTCTATATGGTGTGTGCAAAAATTTATGCTCAGTGACTACTGTGCAGAAAAAAGGAATAAAAGTATTTTTGCTTTGAAAAAAGTAATCTGCACAGCAGTGTGCACACAGCAGTGCAGCTATCAGGTAGCCTTATAAGGCAGCCTAATAACCACCAGCGCTGCAGCACACAAAAGTGTGAAAAAATGAATGCTTGGTAATTGTGCAGAGAAAAGGAATAAAAGTTTTTTTGCTTTTAAAAAAGCACTCTGCACAGCAGTGTGCAAACAGCAATGCAGCTATCAGGGAGCCTTATAAGGCAGCCTAATCACCAACAGAGTTGCTGCACACAAATATAGCCTCCCCTGTCACTGCACACTGTACTGTTGTGTTGTACAGTGAAAATCGCTATCAGCAGAAGCACTTTTTTTTTCTTTTCCTGCCTAAACACTCTCCCTATTAAGAGTGAGCAGTAGCAACCTCTCCCTATGCTAAGATCGGCAGAAGTAAGATGGCAGTCGGCAGGCACGGCCTTTTATAGCCACTGTGACGCCACACAAAGCTAGCCAATCACTTGGATGTCCTTCTCTAAGATGGTGGGGGCCGTTGCCTATGTAATCGCGTTACCCACAGTGTGGGTCCTTGATGATTGGCTGAGAAAAGGCGCAGGAAGCATTTTGGGAAACGCGACTTTGGCGCTCAAGTTGGCCGGCCTCATGCTATGGTCAGGTTTCGATCGGCAAAACCTGACTTTAGCCAAAGTCGGCGAATTCTGAATTTGGCCGACCCGTTTCGCTCAACTCTAATAACAAGGCAATACAAACAGGGATTAAGGAAAATACCATTCATATACATATACTCAAACAAACAACAGAGGTAAACACTGGGGAGTGGAGGATGGGGTAAAGCCAAAGTAGAAAGAGGAAGGGAATTAGCACACAACCAAAACCTAGCAACAGTCTCAGATAAATCCACCAAATGCCTTCTCAAACAACAACAAACTATCATCTAACCATGCAGAATGAAGCTATCTCTGGCAATGAGTACTTGCCAGGGCCCAGAATACATAGGAGAGGGGAGTGGTCAACAGTGAGCAGCTGAGAGCCTTAATGCAGGAAAGCTTCCAAGCGCTCTAAACTGAGCATATTAACCACTGCACTGCTAAAAGAAACCTGCACAGTTTAATATGAAGGTGAAGTGCTTCTAAACAGTGCAGGAGTAGGAGAAGTCAGACGCTGCGGTCTTGTGGCTCCTCTCTGTCTCGTAAACCTGTGACATAAGTAGCTGCTTGGCGGTTATTTGGTACCATGGTCAGCTAGTGTAAACAATCAAGTAGTTCTCATCGCTAATGCAACAAATTTTCTCTTAATTGGAAAATAAAAGAGCAAGGGCATACAGCAAAATGGAGGTTGCAGATTGCATTATAACCAGTTCCAGCCCTGTGATAACTGCTAAACTTTCTGTTCTACCACCTGGTAGAAAAAAACAACTGGCACTATCCACTTTGACAACCAGAAATTTCCCACAGTGACCTGCGGTGAACTCTCGGAGCTTAGCGCTGCACCGTGAGACTTTTTCACTGTGCTAGCGGGGCTCTCACTTAGATCACTGCAGTTCTGGGGTCTGGCTAGGAATGTAGCCTCAATGACTGACGGTAACCTCTATGACATCATTGCTAGTCACTGATGCTGCGCTCACAGCAGCTCATTCTCCCAATCGTTTTCAGCCTCAAAGGTCGCATCTTGGCACCATCCAGGTTGAAAACTGTTTATCCCCAGACATGAATTATGGCTTGGGAGAGAAAGATGGACTGGTGAGGGATATGGTTGTTTTTCATTTTTGTTTTATTACAGGAGAAGAAGGCTTCAATGGTATTTTTGATAACCAGCCAGGCAAAACTGACAGCTGAGAGCTTCAACCCTCAGCTGTCAGCGTTAGCAAGGTTGGTTATCAAGGATAGAGGCATCCCCAGACTGTTTTTTTTAGTTATTTCCATAAATATTTTAAAAAAATGACTTGGGGCCCCCCATTTTTGACAACCAGCCTTGCAAAGCAGACAGCTGGCTGCTGGTATTCTCAGGATGGCAAGGGGCCATGGACATTGACCCCAGCTTAAAAATAGCAGCCCGCAACCACCCAGAAAAGGTGCATCTATTAGATGCACCAATTCTGGTGCTTTGCCAGGCTCATCCCACATGCCCTGCAGTGGTGGCAAGTAGGGTTCATATTTGTGGGGTTAATCTCACCTTTGTATTGTCCAGTGACATCAAGCACACTGTTTAGTAATGGAGAGGTGTTTAAAAGACACCTATCCATTGCTAATACTATAGTAATATTGTAAATAAAGACACAGCCAGAATAAAGTCTTTTAATTGAAAGAATGGCAGAGACTCCTTTAATTATGCTAAATTAAACCATACTCACATCATCGCCCATTCCATTGAAGCCCTTGTCTCCTGTAGTTAAAAAAAATAAAAAAACAACCATATTCCTCACCTGTCCATCATTCTGTCTCATGAACTGCAGTGACCTAGGTGAGATCCCCGCTAGCACAGTGAGAAAGTCTCATGGTGGAGTGCTGATCTCAGAGAGTTCAACACAGTTCACTGTGAGAAATTTTTGGTTGTCAAAAATGGGGGTACCCCACAGCATTTTTAAAAAAATTACTTACTTAAATAAAAAAAAGCATGGGGACACTCTGTTCGTGATAACCAGCCTTGCTAACGCTAACAGCTGAGTGATCCAACTCCCAGCTGTCAGTTTTGCCAGGCTGCTTTTCAAAAATACACAGGAACCCACGCCGTTTTTTTCTTTATTTATTTACAGCGCCGGCTAATGAATTCTCCCATCAGCTGCCACCTGCTCTAGCTGTTATTAGTGGCAGCAGGTGCAGGCTGACGGAAGCAGTAATCCCATCAGGCAAAGCCAGTGATGAGAGGTAAACTTTTCATCCCCGATCACAGCTGCGGGCTGACTCTGCCATTTGACTGCATGGGAACAGCAGCTCTCTGACCGGAGGTAATGATTTTACCACTGATCAGAAGTAGTGTTTGCCGTGCTGTCATGCACATTGCAGAATGACAAGCACTGGATGTTCGGGCCTCCAATTCAAGTAAATGGGGTCCGGGTTCAGGTTTGGGTCCGGGTACTTTTTGGTAACTGAACCTGAACTTTTTTTAACTGGTCGACATAACCCGCCAGACCAGACCATCCAAAGGTCCACCCATCTCTACTCTATAGCCTCTTCTTAATGATATTCAGGCTTGCTCCACTGCTTTACTCTGGCACTTCTCCAACTTGGGGATCCTGTTAAAACTTGAGGTGAACCATCACTAGATGTTACTTAGATACCAGCCCACTGATGGCTTTTCAGAATACAAAACAAAGCCTACTCCTTCTCACAGTCCACTTCAAAGCTCTCAGACATCTCATTTGAATACCCACGATAAGGCACTAAACAGTGCGCCTACAGTAACACTGTACTTTACAGCCTTACTTGTAACAAACACTTTTGTATTTATGGCATTTTGAAATATTGTGTAGTGGAGAAAATTATGTTTAAAAATTGCCCAGAGACAGTAAAAAATTTTTAACAAGGCAAAGGTGACCCATAGAAAATATGAGTACATAGGTGGATTAATTTTAAAAGGTTTGCAATATTAAGTTATCTCTTATCCATATTTTATAGAAAGTCTAAAAAACAAAAATAAACAACAGAAAAAAGCAAAAGAGACACCTTAAAAATCATCAGGTATATTCAAGACAGAATATCAAAGCAATGTCTCAAAAGGTTAAGATTATTTTAAGATTATGTTGTACCAATTACTCATACTGCACAATCTATGTGTGATTAACAGTAATAACTGTCCTCTGTAATTTCCTACGCAGAACTATCAACACCATAGTATATTTTATAGTTTTATATAGACATTAAAATAACTCTATTTGTTATTTCAGTAAGTTCCTTTGTAGTGATGGGCGAACATGCTCGCCACTACTCGGTACTCACCCGAGTATTGCTATACTTGCAGTTCTCGGCGAGCACCAAGCATTTCCGGGATTATTCAGCAGGAGCTCGGGTCCCCGCCCTGCAATTTTGGAGCTCTTTAAAGTGCCAATCAACATGCAGGGATTGCCTCCCATGCACTGTGATGCTGCAGCCATCTTTGTTGTGGTATTACAGTGATTGGCTGGCCGCACAGCGTTATCAGGTCTATAAGAGACTTGATGCCACCCTGCTCATCACAGTCACATCCGGAATCAGATAGTGTAGGGAGAGCTACTGCTGAGATAGGGACAGTTTTGTGCTTTTCTTAGTTAGTGTGGGTATACCATCATAGAATCCACAAATCCAGCTAAACCAACAGTCCTTCTAAGGACTATTTACGGAGTATATAGATTGCAGTCCTAGGTAGGCAGGGAGTGTATGTGCGTATATACACATCAGTGCATGGCATGCAGGCACTGTATATGGGTATATAGATATCACTGCATACATCAAAAGGGTGCATTACTGTCTGCTACTGCTGCTGCCTATTACACATATACCTAGCTCCAGGTATCAGTGGCTAGGAATAATTTTTTTGGCACCTTAATTCTGATTAATTTATTCCAAAGCAACCCAGAGCCCCTTTTTTTTTCTCCATTTGCTCGTTGACACTGCAGACTACAGCTGGATCCTTTTAATACTAAAGCATGAAAATCCAGCGATTTTAAATGGCTTTGCCCATCCCAGGCATCACATCTGAGGAGTGCACAGAAAATTCTGGCATTTTTTGTGGTACTGTAGTATTTTTTGGAGTGTCTTATAATATTTTTTGACACCATTTTGCTGACAAAAAAAATTTAGGTGCCAACAAAATATTTAGCTAGTAAAAAAAATATTTATCTGCCATAAGATATTTAGCTGCCAAAAAAATATTTAGCTAGCCAAAAAATATTTAGCTATAGTTCATATATTTAACACTATGTTTTGTCCTACACACGCATCACATATCTTTGCGCTAAATATTTTACAATTTTAGACCTCCAAAGAATTTTTTGATGTAGTGTCATAGCCTACTTATTGACACAATTTTGGTGACCACAAAAAAAAATCCAGGCCACATATTTAACAGTGCGCTATCTCCGTCAGACGCCTGGTCTATCTGTGGCCTACAAATTGTGGCATTTCAGGGCTACATTCCACTGTATTTGCTGTCTGTGACCCTATTTCTATACACTATTTTGGGATACAAAATTTAAAAATACAGGCCACATATTGAACAGTCTGGTCTCTCCGTCAAATGCCAGATCTATCTGTGGCCTACAAATTGTGGCATTTCAGGCCTACATTCTACTGTTTTTGCTGTGTCTTACCCTAGTTATTGACACCACTTTGATAATCCCAAAAATTTTTTTACCTACAGTCCAGATATTTTAAAGTGTGGTTTTCCCGCACATTGATCACAGACAAGTTCGCTACCAACTCAGCCATTTGAAAAACAAAAGCCTGGAATAAAAAAGTAAAAAAATATATTGCAAAAATTGCATGAAGGTAGTAATAATAGTAATAATAAGGGTATTTAGTTAACATAATTTTGATCAAAATGGTTTCTACATTATTTTGATCAAAATTATGTTAACTAAATACCCTTATTATTACTATTATTACTACCTTCATGCAATTTTTGCAATATATTTTTTTACTTTTTTATTCCAGGATATTTGTTTTGTGTTTTGCTTTTGGTTTTCTCTGTGTAAAGGTCATGTGTTCATATGCAATTACATTTTGCATGCACATTAATTTACTTTTTCTGCTCAGACCCAGTTTCTCAACTCAGCCATTTGTAGTGAACGTGCAAAATATTGTAGTCCATTTAAAATGGGCAAGGCTCATGGCAAGCGACGGGGAAGTGGACGTGATGGTGATGGTTCATGCAGATGCTGAGGCCGTGGGCAAGCTGAAATTATGCCACAACAAACACCCACATTTTCTCACCCCCCCTTCCTGACCCAATTACTAGGGGCCTGCAGAAAGATATCACTATTGAAAGCAGAGCAGAATGAAACGGTTGTTGGTTGGTTAGTGGATAATGCTTCCGGTCAGTTTGCCACCACCACCACTACCACCCTGTCTACCACATAGTCAAGTCTGAGTAGTTGTGAGTCCGGACCTCTTATTCCTCACCCTGATCCTCTTTCCTCCCACTGTGCCAAGTGACAACTGATCCCACACTTGGACACTCCAAAGAGCTGTTCAGTTTTCCATTTATAGATTCGGGCCTCTCATCCAGTCCACTTGAATCAGGGCAAAATGAGATTGCATGTAGTGATGCCCAAATGCTTGAGCAGCCACGGTCACATGAACACAATGGTGGGAACATGTCACAAGAGGTGGATGATGATGAGACACAATTGCCAGCAAGTCTGGAGGAGGACAAGGTTGTGGAAGTGGAATCTGAGGTGGTGGATGATACAGTAACTGATCCAACCCGGCAGGAGGACATGCAGAGTGAGGACAGCAGCACACAGGGGGAGGGAGGTGTAGCACCTCAACATGCAGGAAGGAGCAGTGTGTTGGCCGCAGACAGAAGGCGGGCAAGCCTTCCTCATAACATCCGCATGACAGAAGTTGGCAGTACAACTGTTAGGTCTTCCCGTGTCTGGTTGTTTTTTAAAGACTCTGCCGATAACCCCAAACAGGCCATTTGCACCACCTTCCATGCCTGCATCAGCAGGGGTAGCAAACTAACAGCCTGACCACCACCAGCATGACCAGGCACATGGCAGCAAAGCACCCGACTTTGTGTGCCAAACTTCAGGCTCCAGGAACAGTGTCTGTGGGTGGAAACACTGCTTCTTCCAATGTTGTGCATGCAAGCCAATCCCCTGTCCACTGTGCATGCGAAGATGCCTCCTGCCCAGCACCTGTCATTGCCCACACTCAACTACCACCATCATCAAGCACGTCCGCGTCCTTGTTCTAGTGCAGCCTTCAGTTGTCCATACCCCAGTCATTGGAACCCAAGCGGAATTACGCAGCCAATGCCCCACAGGCCACAGTAGTAAATTCACACATTTCTCATCTGCTTGTGGTCGAAATGTTGCCTTTTAGGCTTGTGGAGATGGAAGTTTCCTGCAACCTGATGGCGGCAGCCGTCCCAAGGTACTCGGTCCCCAGCCACCACTATTTCTCCTGGTGTGCCATCCCTGCATTACACAAGCATGTGTCCCTCAACATTACCCATGCCCTGAACAATGCTGTTACTGGGAAAGTCCACCTAACCACAGACAAATGGACAAGTGCTTCTGGGCAGGGGCGCTACATCTTGCTGATGGCATACTGGGTTAACATAGTAGAAGCCGGGACCTGGAGGGACCTTGGAATGGAACATGTCCTCCCATCACCGAGGATTGCGGGACCTACGTCAGTCAGGGTTGCCCCCACAGTCTACAGCTCCTGCACCTCATCCTGCTTCTCTCCTCTTCAGCCTCCATCTTTGAAATGAAAACATCAGTCACAAGGTGGAAGCATTGCAGCACTGCCTCACCCAAGTGTCAACAGGCTGTACTGAAGCTACTATGCTTAGGTGACAAACTGCACAACACTGAAGAGTTGAGGACAGAGCTGAAAGAGCAGGCAGATGTGTGTCTGACACCACTGAACCTACAGCCATGCCTGGTCGTGTGTGACAATGGCCAGAACCTGGTCACGGCCCTGAGGCGAGACGAGCACACACATCTGTACCATGCCTGACCCATGTGCTTAATCTCGTTTTTCAACGTTTTCTCAAAAGCTACCTGGAGCTTCCAGATCTGCTTGTGAAAGTACACCACCTGTGTGCCAATTTTTGAAAGTCAGTACCAGCTTCTGCCGCCCTTGCCATGCTTCAGCAGCGTTTGCAGCTTCCGGCTCACCGACTGGTGTGTGATGTCCCCACGCGTTGGAACTCTACACTGCATATGTTGGAAAGGATTTGTGAGCAGAAGAGGGCAGTTGTTCACTACCAGCATCAACAAGGTCATCGTTATTCAGGTCAGACACATAAAACCTCAGGAGTGGACTTCGATGTCAGACATATGTACCATCCTCCAAAACATTGAGGACTCCACCAAGATGGTGAGCGGCGATGACGCCATAATTAGCATCACCATCCCGCTTGTCAGCATTCTGAAAAGTTCTCTGCTCACAATGAAAGTGGACACATTGCAGGCAGTGCACGAGGACATGGAGCAAGGAAGCATACATAGTAATTACACACACTCCAGCCTCATGTCATCCCAGTGTGGATTGGTTGACAATGAGGAAGAGCAGGAGGAAGAACAGGGGCTGCTTTCTTGGACTTTAAATGGTACTACAAGCACAACTGTCATACAGTCTCTTCAGCATGGATGGCCTGAGGACAGGGAGGAGGAGGAGAGCATGGTCAGTCACCCTCTTGGTGAGGACACAGAAGTCTTGCCTGTTAACAGTATGACAACCATGGTTGACTATGTTACGCTGCCTTTCCCGTTACCCTTACATTGTCAACATTTTGGGTGACAATCATTACTGGTTGGTGACACTTCTAGACCCACACTACAAGAAGAACTTTCAATCCGTCTGTTCAGCGTGGATTGCCTAAGCACAGGGAGGAGGAGGAAGACACCATGGTCATTAGTCCTGTTGGTGCGGACATGGAAGGCTTGCCTGTTATCAGTCTGGCCCACATGGCTAACTTTATGTTGCACTGCCTTTCCCGTGACCCTCTCATTATTAAAATTTAAGGTGACACTCATTACTGGTTGGTGACACTTCTAGACCCACGCTACAAGGAGAACTTTCAATCTCTTCTTCCAGAGGCTGACAGGTCTATTAAAATAGTGCAGTACCAGAGGGCCCTTGTTTCAGAATCATTAAAAAAAATCCCATCTGAAAACGCTGGCAGCAGACGTCACAGTTCGTTTGACAACCAAGGAGTACAAGTGAGAGAGACACAACTCCAATCCAGCAGAGGTAGGGGAACACTGGCAAAGTTCTGGGAGAGTTTTCTCAGACCCTCCCAACGCCCTGGCCCAGAGGTGCGGGGTAATGTCAAAAGGACTGGAATGTTTTGGAAGATGCTGAGGGAGTACCTTGCTGACCGTACCAACATCCTCTGTGATTCCACAGTGCCTTTTAAGTATTGGGTATCCAAGCTGGACACGTGTCATGAACTGGCTCTCTACGCCTTGGAGATACTGGCCTGCCCTGCCGCTAGCGTTTTGTCAGAGCGGGTTTTTAGTGCCGCTGGTTGATTTATAACTGATAAGCACGTTCACCTGTCAACTGAAAATGCACAGTCTGACTCATAAAAATGAACAAGGGCTGGATTGGGCCAGACTTCTCTACACCACCGAATGATAACAGCGAAACCTAACCTCTAATACAGTTTTTTTTGGGGGAGGTGTATTCCCATGCACCTCTTCACACCCACACATGGGTATACCATTTCTGATTTTGGCTATTTGTTGCCATCCTCCTCCTTCTCCTCATCGTCATCATCCACCAGACCACCACCACTAGAACACGAGGGTGACCATGTTGAGTGCTGCTACAGCCACTCTAGTTTGTTGAAAATGTGTTTATGATTCCGGTCCCCAAATTTTTAAAAATATGTACCCCACAGGGGGAAATGTTTGTCAGCCCATACGCTTAGTGTATGGGCATTCCAAGTAATGGAGACCCGCTACTTTATAATGGGAAAAAAATTTTTATGAGGCCTTCCTCCACGTCTCTTTCAAGAGGCATTGGAGTGCCTCCTAATTTTTGGCAAACCTTGCATTCAATGCATTGGCAAACACTATGGGAGATCCACTTCCTAATAATGGGAACATTATTTTCAGGAGGCCCACCTCTACATCTGTTCCAAGGGTTATTGTGATGCATGTAAGTTTGGTGCAGGGTAGGCCTTGCATTCAATACATACGCAAACACTATGGGAGACACACTTTCTTCTAATGTGAACATTTGTGTCATGAGGCACTCAAGTACATCTGTTGAAAGGCTTATTGGGGTGCGTGTTATATTGGTGCAGTGCAGGCCTTGCATTCATTGCATAGGCTAACAGTATGGAAGAGCAAAATGTATAATGTGAACTTGGTTTTCCTGGTGGCCATCCAGTACGTGGGTTCAAAGGCTCAGTGTCCAACCTATATGATTCATCTTGGCAGCATATATAATGGTATTTAACTATTTCCAGCAACTTAACTGAGACTTGCATGTGTCCAACCTATATCATTCATCTTTGCAGCATATATAATGGTATATAGTTGTTTCAACTTACCCTGCATGTCCCCATATGCTATTGAGGTCAAGTAACTTTTCAAAGTGGTTTATGATCCATGTAGGCCTGGACACTTGTTTATCTGCTAAATATATTTATTGTGTCCTGCTGTCTTAACTTAGTTTGACTGATTGCTAACAAGTAAGGAGAGAGAAAAAAAAAGGAAGATCTTAGAACTAGCCTTCTATAAATTCAGAGCTAGCCTGGGGATGCATTTATGCAGGGGGGCATTTATGTACATGTAATCAAAGTACATGTATCAAAGTACGCTGGCAGTTATAACATGGCAGTTAGACAGGGCAGGAGACAGGTAAGACAAATAAATAAATCTATTCCCTGTACATTTGATCAAAATTGAAAATAAAGGCCAGCAGTCAAAGTGTCACATAAAATTCGATACTTTATTAATAATATATAATTGGACATAGGTACATGAAAGAGGGGGGAGATGACTCACCAATTGGCTAAACAAGGGGCCTAGTAGGTCACCCACATCAACCAGGAAAGCAACCCCATATGGTCATACCACAGAGGAGTTCATGCAAGAGTCACCACATAGTTGGTAATAATAATAATAATAATAATAATAATAATAATAATCTTTATTTATATAGCGCCAACATATTCCGCAGCGCTTTACAGTTTAGTAAATAGTAAATTGGTAAATATAATATTCATCCGCATGATAAACAGGGACTCGGGGAACTTGCTGGTAGTAGAAAATATATGTAATCTAGAACAAGTGTTCATAATGAATAGACCTAAAAGGGGTCTGCAATGTTACCTGGACAGAGTAGGAGTGAACCATACAGCGACCGGACCCCGACGCGCGTTTCGGAGCGTGCTGCTCCTTCCTCAGTGGGCGCCCGAGGAAGGAGCAGCACGCTCCGAAACGCGCGTCGGGGTCCGGCCGCTGTATGGTTCACTCCTACTCTGTCCAGGTAACATTGCAGACCCCTTTTAGGTCTATTCATTATGAACACTTGTTCTAGATTACATATATTTTCTACTACCAGCAAGTTCCCCGAGTCCCTGTTTATCATGCGGATGCATATTATATTTACCAACTATGTGGTGACTCTTGCATGAACTCCTCTGTGGTATGACCATATGGGGTTGTTTTCCTGGTTGATGTGGGTGACCTACTAGGCCCTTTGTTTAGCCAATTGGTGAGTCCTCTCCCCCCTCTTTCATGTACCTATTTCCAATTATATATTATTAATAAAGTATCGAATTTTATGTGACACTTTGACTGCTGGCCTTTATTTTCAATTTTGATCTTTGTGATTGCAGTTGTCTTAACCATTTGTCCTTCATGTGTATGTGTACTGGCTTTTTATATCTGCCATGTGACTAATTGAGATCTTTTTTGGTCCTATGCACATTATGCATACCACAATTTTTATTTATTCCCTGTACATTTGGACTACCACAAATATTTACCATATGCATTTGTATGAGTTATATCCTGGCTGCTGCATTCACTCACACCCACCGCCCTTGCATTAACTCTTTACTCTCCATCCATATTGGCCCCTCTGTCCTTTCCTCTCCTATGTTTAGCACTCACACTCTTTTCACATTGCCATTCATTTGCACCATCCAACACAAGAGACACTCTCACAAATCACTTAACCACCTTCTCACTCTTTCTATTCTCCTTCTTCTAGTCGCAGGAGACATCTCTCCCAACCCCGGCCCCCATGTCATAGTAAGTCAAACCCCCCAACTGCTACACTTAGAAACCCCTCTAATCTTATTAATATTGCCTGCATGCCTTCTATCTCTTTTAATTATGCCCTTTGGAATTCTCACTCAGTGTGTAATAAACTCTCCTTCATCCATGACCTCTTCCTTTCTGATTCTCTTAACCTTCTAGCTCTTACTGAAACCTGGATCCAGCAGTCAGACACCACCGCTGCTGCTGCTCTTTAATATGGTGGACTACACTTCTCTCATACCTGAAGATTGGACAACAGAGCAGGTGGAGGCGTTGGTTTGCTCCTATCACACAAATATACCTTTCAGGTTATCCCTCAAGTACCCTCACTTGTCTTCCCTTCTTTAGAGGTCCATGCTGTCAGACTCTACGTCCCCTTCTCCATGCGAGTGGCAGTGGTGTATCGTCCTCCGGGCCCCTCCCATCAGTTTATGGATCACTTTGCCACCTGGCTTCCACACTATCTCTCCTGTGACATCCCCACCCTCACCATGGGAGACTTCAACATTCCCATTGCCCTTCCCCTCTCAACATCTGCTTCTCACCTTTTATCTCTAACCTCCTCTTTCGGCCTCTCACAGCATGCTAACTCCCCCACACATGAAGACGGAAACTCCCTTGACTTGGTCTTCTCCTGGCTTTGCTGAGTGGATGATTTCACAAACTCCCCTCTCCCGCTCTCTGACCACAACCTTCTATCAATCTATATCAAGAACTGCCATCCCGCCCAGGTCACCCCCACTTTCCACACTTTTAGGAACATACAGGCCATTAACACCCAGAAACTTATGAAGAACTTGCAGTTATCATTGGCCCTATCTCCTCCCTCTCGTGTCCTGATTCTGCACTGAAGCATTACAATGAAACACTTCAAAGTGCCCTGGATGAAACTGCACCTCCTATACATAGAAAAACTAGGCACAGATGGCGACAACCCTGGCACACGTTGCGAACACGCTTCCTACAGCGGTGCTCCAGGTGCGCCGAACGTCTGTGGAGAAAATCCAATCTATCTGAAGATTTCATCCATTATAAGTTTATGCTTAAAACATACAACACTGCCCTTCACCTCTCAAAACAAAGCTATTTCAACTCCCTCATCACCTCACTATCCAATAACACGAAACGTCTCTTTGACACTTTTCATTCCCTACTTAACCCAAGAGTGCAGGCCCCAACCACGGATCTCCATGCTGATGATCTGGCTATTTATTTCAAAGAAAAAATTGACCATATCCGACAGGAAATTATCTCCCAATCACCTCATGCCTTGCACTGTCCTCCCTCCACCACTGCATCTAGCTCACTCTCTGATTTTGAACCAGTCACAGAAGATGAAGTAATCAGGCTCCTTGCATCTTCTCGCCCCACCACTTGCACCAGTGACCCCATCCCATCACATCTCCTCCAGTCCCTTTCCCCTGCTGTCACCAATTACCTAACAAAAATATTCAACCTCTCACTCTCTTCTGGTATCTTTCCTTCCTCATTTAAGCATGCCATCATACAGCCATTACTTAAAAAACCATCCCTTGACCAAAACTGTGCCGCAAACTATAGACCTGTCTCTAATCTTCCCTTCATCTCTAAACTCCTGGAACACCTGGTCCACACCCTTCTTATCCACTATCACTCAGATAACTCTCTCCTTGACCCTCTCCAATCTGGTTTCCGCTCTTTACACTCTACTGAAACTGCCCTCACTAAAGTCTCTAATGATCTTCTAACAGCTAAAGCTAATGGTCACTACTCCATGCTAATTATCTTGGATCTTTCTGCAGCATTCGACACTGTGGATCATCAGCTCCTCCTCACTATGCTCCATTCCATTGGCCTCAAGGACACCATTCTCTCTTGGTTCTCCTTCTATCTCTCTGACCGTTCCTTTACTGTCTCTTTTGCTGGTTCCTCCTCCTCTCATCTTCCCCTTACTGTTGGGGTAACTCAAGGATCGGTTCTAGGCCCCCTACTCTTTTCTTTGTATACTGCCCCTATAGGTCAAGCAATCAGTAGATTTGGGTTCCAGTACCATCTCTATGCCGATGACCTCTTTCTGAAACTGAACCTGTCAAAAACTGAACTCCTTGTGTTTCCTCCCTCTATTAATCTGCCTATGCCCGACATTGCCATTTCTGTGTGTGGTTCCACCATTACTTCCCAGCAACATGCCTGCTGTCTTGGGGTCATACTTGATGCAGAGCTTGATTCAGATTCAGAGCTTGATTCTTTCACCCCCCACATCCGATCATTGGCTCGCACTTGTTATCTGCACCTCAAAAACATTTCTAGAATTCGACCCTTTCTTACTTTTGTCTCTGCAAAAACACTTACTGTTTCTCTTATTCATTCTCGTCTGGACTATTGTAACTCTCTACTAATCGGTCTCCCTCTTAACAAACTCTCCCCTCTCCAATCCATCCTGAATGCAGCAGCTAGGACCATATTCCTCACCAATCGTTATACCGATGCCTCTACCTTCTGCCAGTCCTTACACTGGCTACCCATCCACTCCAGAATTCAGTGTAAACTTATTACCCTCACCCACAAAGCCCTCCATGGCTCAGCACCACCCTACATATCCTCCCTCGTCCCAGCCTACCACCCTACCTGTGCCCTCCGTTCTGCTAATGACCTGAGGTTAACATCCTCATTAATCAGAACCTCCCACTCCCATCTCCAAGACTTTTCACGAGCTGCGCCAATTCTTTGGAATGCACTACCCAGGCTAATACGATTAATCCCCAAACCCCACAGTTTTAAGCGAGCCTTAAAAACTCATTTATTCAGACTGGCCTATCGCCTCAACGCATTAAGGTAAATATCTCTGTGTGGCTCATTTCTAAATTTTTTACCATAACAAGGTTCCTTGCATCATGTTCTCACATGCTTTTTGCATTTAATAGCCCTCTGTGTCGGTACTGTTACATATTTAGACTGTTAACTGGTTCATGCAGCAACAGGAACACCCGATTCTTACACTAGGGAAGGTCCAAACCATAAAAACATTAAAAGCAATTGTTACCATCCTTCTTTCGTGTCTCCCCTTTTCCCTTATAGCTTGTAAGCTTGCGATCAGGGCCCTCATTCCTCTCGGTATCTGTTTTGATCTATGTGTTTATTGCTATGCTATGCTGTAATGTCTATTGTCTGTACAAGTCCCCTCTATAATGTAAAGTGCTGTGGAATTTGTTGCCACTATTGAAATAAAATTATTATTATTATTATTTTTATTGGGGTGCATGTAACTTTGTAACAAGGCAGACCTTGCATTCAATGCATAGGCTAACAGTATGGCAGTACCAAAAGAATAATGTGAACTTGGTTTTCCTGTGGCCATCCAGTACGTGGGTTCAAAGGCTTATTGAGGCGCTTGTATCTTTGGTGCATTCAATGCATAGGCAAACACTATGGGAGACCCACTTTCTTATAATGGGAACATTTTTTCAGGAGGCCCTCCTGTACGTCTCATGAAAGGAATATTGGGGTGCGTCCTAATTTTTGGCAGCCGAGCCACTCAATGCATAAGCAATAACAGTATAGGAGACCCACTGTTTTATAATATATAACAAAAATGGGGCGCACCAACTGTACCAATCACAAATATATAAATGAAGGTTTAGGTGCAGCAACAGTGGAATAATAAACATGAGAAGAGAAGAAAAAGAACCACTGCAAATAGCGCACACTGAACCAGTACAAAAACAATGTTTTATTGATGCAGCAATACAATTAAAAACATAATAAAAACATATGAAGCATCCCACAATATATAACAGTGAAGTATGGCATATCACAATTATAGATTATGCTGTAATAACCTGTATATCAACCATGTGGTCCAACCTCACTGCAATTAATCACAACAACCACCCCATAAACCTGCTCATGGAGACCAAGGGCCCTAATATTGCACAATCGCTGCATGAAATAATTCCATGCACGTGTCCCTAAATATTCACTGGTTAGGGCACACAGGCCATAATAAGCCAACAGCAATATGGCCAATGCCCACAATCCAATATTCAATTGTACCACACAAAAATTACTCCAGAGCAACCAATAATAAGGTCGCAGTGAAAATACAGCTATAACCAAGTGGGTGCTACACCCAGGATCATACCCCACGCGTATCGCCGCAACCCATGCGGCTTCATCAGGGGAGGCTGTATTTTCACTGCGACCTTATTATTGGTTGCTCTGAAGTAATTTTTGTGTGTTACAATTGAATATTGGATTGTGGGCATTGTGATATGCCATACTTCACTGTTATATATTGTGGGATGCTTCATATGTTTTTATTATGTTTTTAATTGTATTGCTGCATCAATAAAACATTGTTTTTGTACTGGTTCAGTGTGCGCTATTTGCAGTGGTTCTTTTTCTTCTCTTCCACTGTTTTATAATGGCCCTTTAAGAATAGTAATGCCAACTGATGCCCATATAAAAATAGGCTTTGTGACTTTAAGAGTCATTCCTTCGTAAATGAAACAAGATATGCCTGATGATGTGTCATACATCAATAGCTTGGAGGATTCCCCACTTTATAAAACATAACCTTTAATCAGTCATTAAAACCTGAGACAACACAATAGACACAAAAACAAACAAAATAGTGCTCATGCAGATCAGTGCTCATTAAAAAATGGTTCGGTCTCACCACAAGTAACGGACATATAGATCCCAGTCTGTTTCCAGATATGTCCTGCCGGGTACTGGGTCCAAGCGAGGGAAGAAGGAGAGGATAAGGGAGAGGGATATAAGTGTGCAATAATTCCCTATCTCCATGTCATGCCCCGGTATTGCTCCTGTCCTCACAAGGACAGGCCCAAAGTGGACCCTATAGTGACACCCCCAGAAAATGAATGAAGAGGGGTTAATTCCTCCCTACGCATTTCCTCCCCAATAGCGGGGATTCATCAGGGGAGTTCAGAATATAATTACAGGGGGGTAAAGAGAAGTTGTTTTCTGCGGCCCATAAATGAAAAGAGGCCCTGCAGTAGCTAGGTGCCTCAACTGACAGAATGACTGTCCATGTCACTGCCAAAAAAATGAGTCCCATATTTGAGTAGTTAGGTTCCCTTAAATAGACCCCGTTCATATAGGCCCTGCCCCCAGCGTCTGACCTCATAAGGAGTGGCCAGATTGATATCCAATGGGGGTCAGAATATGTCCCATACAATACAAGCCAACCCATTAGTATAGTATCCACTTAGTGCCATCCCATTATCTTATTTAGTATGCCCGGTCACATCCTACGTGATGTTACAAAAACAATAAATCAGATCAAATCTAACTATTAATTTATTCAAGTAATCAGCCAGACTAATCGCGGTACGTCACATCTTTTTCTTTAAAGTTAAGTGTCCGACAGCAAAACTCAAACCGTAAGTGACCGCATCATCAGTGGTACGCTGCCTCCCGCTGATGATTCGTTCCTACATTCAAAAGTGAGGCGCTGTTTACAAAGCGCAAGCCGGAAGTGACCACACAGTCAGTGGTACGCTGCCTCCCGCTGATGATTCATTCCTACATTCAAAAGTGAGGCACTGTTTACAAAGCACAGTCAGTGGTAAGCTGCCTACCGCTGATGACTCCCTCATACATTCAGCAGTAAGGCACTGCTTGTGCTACATCACCTCCAGTTCCAAAATCTGAAGTGCTCCACAGTAAAACGCAAGCAGGAAGTGCCACACAGTCATGGTATCGTCATCTCTGCCCAGTAGTTCACCCAGGCATATCAAAGTAAAGCACACAGCGGGCGAAAATAGTCACACCACAGAGTAATGAGTCTCCTCTTATATAAAATAGATGAATCAGATAGCATGAGTAGTTAACCCCAACAGCCATGTATACCAGTAGGTGTTTAAATATATAAGTGCATAATTCTTACTGTACCCTCATTAGGTAGAAGTCAACAATACCATGCATTACAGAATGCCAGGCACTATTATCTATCATTTCAAGCGGATGTGTACCAAATCTCTCTGGCTATCTATAAATTTATTAGGCAAAACCCATATATAATGGGGGTTAATATAAATCTCCCTTAGGATATAGATCCTCAAATGAAAAAAATGCGCAAAAACCAGTGGGGATGCACAATATCATATAAATTCTCATCGAACAAGTTACCAATAAGAGGAATGAAGGAGCAAACAGATTGAGGGGAGGGATGGCACAAAGGGAAAAGGGCATTGCAAAGGAGGGGCTGGCACAAACAAACAATTTCTCTTGAGCGGGTACACGTAAATCTATGATAAATAGGAATCAATATCCCTACTACAAAGTACCAGAGGGTCATATCTACCATTCAAGGGAAAGATCGGCAGTACAATTAAAGGCAAATAAAAGAGTGTACCCCTATTAATTCTGAATCAATTGCCCATATTATATCAGGCCTAGAATTCAATGTGAGAAAGGGCAACAAACATGACGGAAAGATGTAAACAGTTTCAGTTTTCACAAAATAAGCATTCCTGTTTCATTACTGGTTCCACACGCTACAGGTACCAAAATACCAGTCCTCAATATATTAGATTTTTATTGATTAATTGATAAAATTAGATATTGACAGAAGCAAACTCAATTATGAGAATTTTTGGCAGTGACATGGACGGTCATTCTGTCAGTTGAGGCACCTAGCTACTGCAGGGTCTCTTTTCATTTACGGACCACAAAAAACAACTTCACTTTACCCCCCGTAATTATATTCTGAACTCCCCTGATGAATCCCCGCTATTGGGGAGGAAACGCGTAGGGAGGAATTAACCCCTCTTCATTCATCTTTTGGGGGTGTCACTATAGGGTCCACTTGGGGCCTGTCCTTGTGAGGACAGGAGCAATACCGGGGCATGACAAGGAGATAGGGAATTATTGTAAACTTATATCCCTCTCCCTTATCCTCTCCTTCTTCCCTCGCTAGGACCCAGTACCCTGCAGGACATATCTGGAAACAGACCGGGATCTCTATGTCCGTAACTAGTGGTGAGACCGAACCATTTTTAAATGAGCACTGATCTGCATGAGCACTATTTTGTTTGTTTTTGAGTTAAATGTGTTGTCTCAGGTTTTAATGACTGATTAAAGGTTATGTTTTATAAAGTGGGGAATCCTCCAAGCTATTGATGACTTAACCCCTGAGGGTTTTTTGTATGGTGGTAGTAAATTTGCACCATAGCTGATTTTGATGATGTGTCCTACACCAAATGGCCAGCTAAGGTTGTTAAATGCTACAATGACATTTCCCTGTAAATGCATTAGTATTGGTTGAAAGCAATGGTAACGTTGAAAAACGCATCGAAAACGCTACGTGTGAACATAGCCAAAGTGGTGGAGGAGCATTTTTTGCGGGGTTATTTCTTTTGCCTTACATACAAATTATTACCCTGGAAAGGATGTCCCTTAACATATTTCCATGTAAAATCCATTTTGGTTTCATTTTTGTACGCTTTACTGAGCACCAGTAAAAGTGGTGTCACACGCTGACAACATTGGTCACAATTAGTGTTGAGCGATACCATCCGATATTGAGAAATAACGGATCGGATTGGATTGGCCCGATACCCAAAAAAGTATCGGGTATCGCCAATTCCGATACCGGAAGTCCCATTCAATTCAATGGGACTGAAATATCGTAATTAAAAAAACCCCTTTCTTTACTTGCACATCCAGTTCGAGAGGGGGGAAGAGTGAGGGTGGTGCTTGGGCGGACACTGTGCGTGTCTGTGTGTGTGGGAGGGGTCTCACTTTTGGCATTGCTGTGTGAGAAAGTTCCCACGCAGCTTTTGCCATAAAGTGAGACCAGGGACTATTTTTTTACAGTGGCGGAGGAATACAGTGCGGAAGGATATCTACCTCCCGTCATTGTATTCCTGGAGCCCCGTAGAGAGCGGTCGCATCAGCTGATGCTGCTGTTCTCCACGGGAAATCTGCGTGGGACACTCATGGATTTCTGCGGATCAGGGAGTATATAGGTTGTTTGTTATTTTCATATTTTTCCACAGATGACACTGGCTTCGGGGATCAAAGTGACACGTATTGGTGAGTATGTACTCTATGTTATATGTATTGTATGTCTATATGTATGTATTGTATGAATGTATGAATGTATTGTATGTAGTATGTATGTTGTATGTATGTTGTATGTCTGTAGCATGTTGTATGTATGTAGTATGTATGTAGTATGTACTATGTATGTATGTTGTATGAATGTAGTATATATGTAGTATGTATGTATTGTATGAATGCATGAATGTATTGTATGTAGTATGTATGTTGTATGTATGTTGTATGTCTGTAGCATGTTGTATGTATGTTGTATGTATGTAGTATGTATGTTGTATGAATGTAGTATATATGTATGTAGTATGTATGTATGTTGTATGAATGTAGTATATATGTAGTATGTATGTATTTTACAGTATGTATGTATGTTGTATGAATGTAGTATATATGTAGTATGTATGTAGTATATATGAAGTATGTATGTAGTATGTATGTATGTTGTATGAATGTAGTATATATGCAGTATGTATGTAGTATGTATGTATGTTGTATGAATGTAGTATATATGAAGTATGTATTGTGAGAATCAGGTGGGAATAGTGGATGAGGGCAGGTATATCTCGCCCAGATTCCTTTCCTATTTCGCCTAGTCTGGTCTGTATCGCACCTGCTTGCTAATGAATAATGGGAGGTGGATATAAAAGGATGCAAGGTGGTTGTGTGAGTGTCTCAGCCTGGGAACACAGAGAGCCTGTCTGTGTGAGAGACACACGTGAGTGGAAGCAGTGCCCACTGCAACTGTGGTTTGGCTGGACGGGAGAAGCCCGCCAGTTGGTAGTTAGGTTGTACTTTGTTTAGTTAGTGCCGGACAGGCAAGGATTTGTTTTATGTTTTATTTCCTTTTGCATTGCTTTCACCTTGAATAAACCTGACCCAGTGTCAGTTATACCCGAATCCAGCTCTGCGCCTGAGTTTCATGCTGAACGCACGTGACCTTTGATCCCAGCAAAGGCGATCCCGGAGTGTTTTATCACATTGTGGTGGAGAATGCAGGCATCACGTTGCAAGCATGAGCATGGAGGGCGTGGTGAAAGCGCTGGTACAGTCCACCGCCGTCGGGTGATGATGGCTCAGCTGAAGGAGTTGGTGGACATGACAGCTACCGAACGTTCGCTTCTCCAGCAGGTGGCGCAGCGCCTGGCAAGCCTACATGAGGTTAACCTGGAAGCCGAGTCGAGAGTGATTCACGTGAGTCGGTACTGGCAGAAGATGACGACCGAAGATGACGTCGAGGCATACCTGACCACGTTTGAACGGACGGCGGTGCGAGAAAAATGGCCGAAGGCACGATGGGCCAGCCTGATTGCCCCGTTTCTTTCCGGTGAGGCCCAAAAGGCTTATTATGACTTAGAGCCTGAAGCCGCGCAGGACTTTGACAAACTGAAAGCCGAGATCTTGGCCCGGCTGGGAGTGACGACCGCTGTCCGTGCACAGAGAGTGCATCAATGGAATTATCAGCCGGATAAACCACTGCGGTCACAGATGTTCGACCTGATCCACGTGACGAAGAAGTGGCTACAACCCGAGGTGTTGACAGCGCCAGAGATAATCCAGAGAGTCATCATGGACAAGTACCTGAGAGCTCTACCGCCAGCCCTGAGGAAGTGGGTAAGCCATGGAAATCCTACGACGGCAGATCAACTGGTGGATCTGGTTGAACGTTACTCCGTGGCGGAAGGACTCTGAGACGACGCTACCCCACCTCGTTCTTCATCATCTCCACGTGGAACCGGTAAGACTGTTCCAGGGAGTAGGGGAGATGGAAAAATCCCTAAGACAGTGGGGGAGGAAAACGGGACTGCCCGCACTGCGAGGCCGAGAGTAACGAACTATGGTCTAAGCAAGGGGCCCGTTAGGTGTTTCCGCTGCCAAGAGATGGGACATATTGCTGCGAACTGTCCGGTCACTACTGAACCCATGCAGTGCGACCTCACAGACTCTAAAAACCGCATGTCTATGGTTGCACGGGTAGTGAGTGTGAATGCCGGTCAAAAGGATGTGGAAAAACACTTGTGTGATTTAACTGTTGATGGCAAAAAGGTGGTGGCATTGTTAGACTCGGGAAGTGTGGTGACTCTGGTGAAGGCCAGTCTGGTGTCAGCCCCGACTGGACCATCAGACAAATTTTCTGTAACGTGTGTGCATGGAGACACCTGTTCGTACCTCACCACGGTCATATGCATTACAACTTCCTATGGGTCTGTGCAACATAAAGTGGGACTCGTCCCGGCGTTATTGCATGATGTTATCCTGGGCTGGGATTTTCCCCACTTCTGGCAATTGTGGGAGAATCAGTTGATACCCGAGGGTAATAGTGTACATGATTCTTCTCCCAGGGCGCGTGTGGGTCCCGAACCCCTGGAAGAGGTCTCCCCGGAAGACTCGGGGGAAGAGTCTGCGGGAAATGACCTGCAGTTCCCGTTTTCAGTCATGGCGGGTGATACGGAGGAGACCGGGGAAGAGGAGGAGGCCGACAGCCGTCCACCTCCCCGTTTGCCGGATTTAGAAGTTCAGAAAGATGACTTCCAAAGCGAGCAAATAAAGGATCCTACCCTTTCTCAGGCTAGGACAAATGTAAAAGTGATAAATGGGGTACCCATAGAACCTGGCTCTAGGCTGGCATATCCTTACATGGTTCTGGAGAATGATTTACTCTATCAGATAGAGAAAAAGGGGGAAGATACGGTGCAACTATTAGTCGTGCCAAAACCCTACCGGCGGCAGGTGCTGGACCTGGCCCACGGACATGTGATGGGAGGTCACCTGGGAGCCCAGAAAACCACCGAAAGGATATTACACTGTTTTGTTTGGCCAGGCATGCATCACGATATTCGTGTATATTGTGAGTCTTGTCCTGACTGCCAAGCCTCTGCACCTAAGCCCCGATTCTGTAGCCCTTTGGTACCCCTACCTATTATTGAAGTCCCGTTTGAGAGGATTGGGATGGATTTAGTTGGGCCCCTTCCACGGTCTGCACGTGGACACCAACATATCCTGGTCATCTTGGATTATGCCATTTGTTACCCGGAGGCCATCCCTTTGCGTAACACGGCCACCAAGACGATTGCCAAGGAACTGGTGCATGTGTTTAGTCGGGTCGGTATACCAAAACAGATACTCACCGACCAGGGGACCCCCTTTATGTCCAGGGTAATGAAGGAGCTCTGCCGATTGTTACAAATCGAACCGTTACGCACATCCGTGTATCACCCTCAAACAGACGGGTTGGTCGAACGGTTCAATAAAACTCTGAAGCAGATGCTGAGAAAGGTGATAGACAAGGATGGGAAGAACTGGGACTATTTACTTCCGTATTTGCTTTTTGCCATCAGGGAAGTACCCCAGTCTTCCACGGGATTCTCGCCTTTCGAGTTATTGTACGCCTGACGTCCTCGCGGACTGTTAGACGTTGCAAAAGAAACCTGGGAGGGTCAGGTCACACCGTTTAAAACAGTGATAGATCACGTCACACAAATGCAGGACCGTATTGCGGCTGTTATGCCTATCGTCAAAGAACACATGATACAGGCTCAAGGAGCCCAAAAAAGAATCTATGATAGGGGCGCCAAGATCCGTACGTTTGCACCCGGAGATAGGGTGTTGATCCTGGTCCCCACGGTGGACAGTAAGTTCCTGGCAAAGTGGCAGGGCCCCTTTGAGATTAAGGAAAGAGTTGGTGAAGTAAACTACAAAGTATACCAGGCAGGTAAACGGAAACCTGAACAGATTTCGGGCAGCACGGTGGCTCAGTGGTTAGCGCTGCAGCCTTGCAGCGCTGGGGTCCTGGGTTCGAATCCCACCAAGGACAACATCTGCAAGGAGTTTGTATGTTCTCCCCGTGTTTGCGTGGGTTTCCTCCGGGCACTCCGGTTTCCTCTCACATTCCAAAGACGGGATAGGGAATTTAGATTGTGAGCCCCATCAGGGACAGTGATGATAATGTGTGCAAACTGTAAAGCGCTGCGGAATATGTTAGCGCTATATAAAAATAAATATTATTATTATTATATTTATCATGTAAATCTGATAAAGCCCTGGAAGGATCGGTCTGCCTTGTCAGCGGAGCTGGCCCGTCCTGTCTGCTCGCATACCGTACCGGAGGTACGGGTTGCAGAGACTCTCTCGGAGCGGCAAAAGACTGAGGTCAGGCAGTTTCTACTTCACAACCAAAAGTTTTTCTCAGAAAAACCCGAGCAGACTACGCTAATGAAACATGACATTGTAACGGAACCTGGTGTCACAGTTCACGTAAAGCCCTACCGAATCCCGGAAGCGCGCCGTGAAGCCGTTTCCCGAGAAGTGAAGGCAATGTTAGAGTTAGGTGTCACTGAGGAATCGCACAGTGCTTGGTCCAGCCCAATTGTGCTAATTCCTAAACCGGACGGCACCATCCGGTTCTGCAATGACTTCAGGAAACTGAATGCGGTCTCAAAATTTGATGCCTACCCTATGCCCCGGGTCGACGAGTTAATAGATCGGTTAGGAAAAGCCCGGTATATTACGACCCTAGACCTAACAAAGGGGTATTGGCAGATCCCTCTGGCGGAGGCTGCCAGAGAAAAGACGGCATTTGCTACTCCAGAAGGTCTATTTCAGTATGTGTATATGCCGTTTGGACTGCACGGAGCACCGGCGACCTTCCAGAGACTGATGGATCGAGTCCTGAGGCCACATAGGTGGTACGCTTCGGCCTATTTGGACGACATTGTCATTTACAGCTTGGACTGGGAGACTCATCTCCAGAAAGTACAAGCTGTGATTGATGACCTGTGGGAGGCAGGTCTAACCGCGAACCCCAAGAAATGTCACATCGGGCTAGAAGAAGCCCGGTATTTGGGGTATGTAATTGGGAGGGGTGTTGTTAAACCCCAGGTTGATAAGATTCAGGTGGTTCAGGACTGGCCACAACCTGTCAACAAGAAGCAGGTACAAGCCTTCCTGGGGATCGCCGGCTATTATCGCCGGTTCATACCCAATTTTGCAGCCATCGCTACCCCCCTGACGGATCTTACAAAAGGGAAAGACTCCGTCATGATTAAATGGAGTTTAACGGCTGAAGAAGCCTTCCATAGCCTAAAACGGGCACTTTGCTCTTAGCCCGTACTGGTGACTCCGGACTTCCGCAGCGAGTTTGTGGTACAAACGGATGCCTCTGATACCGGTATCGGGGCCGTACTCTCACAAGTGAGGGACGGAGTGGAACACCCAGTCCTCTATCTCAGCAGGAAGCTGAATAAACACGAGCAAAGGTATGCAGTCGTAGAAAAAGAGTGCCTCGCCATTAAGTGGGCTCTAGAGGCCCTCAAATATTACCTGGTGGGCCAAAAGTTCAGGCTGATCACTGACCATGCCCCTCTCAAGTGGATGCACTTGAACAAGGAACGGAATAGCCGGGTGACCCGGTGGTTCCTTGCCCTGCAGGCCTACACTTTTACGGTCGAGCACCGCCCAGGGGTACAGATTGGGAATGCAGATGCCCTGTCCCGAGTGCACTGTTTGGTGGGTGTCATTGCTCTACCAGAGTGGTCTGGGCAGAGGGGGGGATATGTGAGAATCAGGTGGGAATAGTGGATGAGGGCAGGTATATCTCGCCCAGATTCCTTTCCTATGTGGCCTAGTCTGGTCTGTATGGCACCTGCTTGCTAATGAATAATGGGAGGTGGACATAAAAGGATGCAAGGTGGTTGTGTGAGTGTCTCAGCCTGGGAACACAGAGAGCCTGTCTGTGTGAGAGACACACGTGAGTGGAAGCAGTGCCCACTGCAACTGTGGTTTGGCTGGATGGGAGAAGCCCGCCAGTTGGTAGTTAGGTTGTACTTTGTTTAGTTAGTGCCGTACAGGCAAGGATTTGTTTTATGTTTTATTTCCTTTTGCATTGCTTTCACCTTGAATAAACCTGACCCAGTGTCAGTTATACCCGAATCCAGCTCTTCGCCTGAGTTTCATGCTGAACGCACGTGACCTTTGACCCCAGCAAAGGCGATCCCGGAGTGTTTTATCACAGTATGTAGTATGTATGTATGCTGTATGAATGTTGTATGTATGTATGTAGTATGTATGTAGTATGTATATATATATTTTTTTTTACATTCAGCACATTAGCCGGATGATGGGACTACTACTGTCCCATCATTGGCTAATGTGTCAATCACTGTCATTGTAACAGGCATCGCCCGATGGAACTTGTAGTCCCATCGGACGATGCCTGCACACACACAAGACCCCCGGCAGGCCCGTACAGACCCCCGGCAGCCGGTACAGGCACCCGGCAAGCCCGTACAGACCCCCGGCAGCTGGAACAGACCCCCGGCAGGCCCGTACAGACCCCCGGCAGCCGGCACAGACCCTCGGCAGGCCCATACAGACCCCCGGCAGCCAGCAGAGGCCCCCGGTAGGCCCGTACCAACCCCCGGCAGCCGGCACAGGCCCCCGGCAGGCCCGCACAGACCCCCGGCAGCCGGCACAGGCCCCCGACAGGCCTGTACAGACCACCAGCAGCCGGCACAGGCCCCCAGCAGGCCCGTACAGACCCCCGGCTGTCGGCACCAACCGCGCATCATGATGCGCACAGACCGCGCATCATGATGACATCATTTCAGCAGCCAATCACAGCCACAACAGTGGCTCATTGCATTATGGGGACTTCCGATTCCAGTATCCAATATTGAAAAAATATCGGTACGATAACCGATATTTGCAGTATCGGAATGCTCAACACTATTCACAATAGTGACTTAGGAGTTAGAAATGCTTTCAAGGGTGTTCTCCATGATGTTCCCATGTCATTTGTGCACTGTCTCCATACATTTCCGAAGTTTTGATACCATAGAAAGACCTCCGTGTGGGGGGGGGGGTTTGCAGCAAAAAAGCTCGGATTTCACATAGACTAACATTGAGCTCATTGCTCAGGTCGAGTACTCGAGTATTCTAATTTACTCAACCCGCTCAATGAGCAGCCAAGCATTTTAGTGCTCGCTCATCACTATTTTTTTGTAATCACCAATTGCACAGAAATATTGAACAAAGTCCAATATGTCTCCCATTGCAGTAATTTCACTTTAAGTTGCTCTTCATGGTTACCCTTGTCTACCTCAAAAATTATAATCGATCACTTTTTGGTCTTTAGGGTAAGGGATAATTTAATAATCCCTGTCAACCCCAAGCAATCCCAAGAACTGGGCTCAGGAACCAAGGAACCAGGCTCTACAGTGCTGGTATTGAATGGAGTGAAGATTCTCAACCTCAGCTTTATTCATTATCTATTTGACAACCAAAAATAGCCAAGCACTATGCTCAGTAACAAAAGGAGTGGAAATCAAGTGTAAGGGGGTGGTGCTGTTATGGAGAGTAAGAAACATGCTGCAACTTTTAGAGACAGCACCAACTTGTCTGGTGTGATGGAATGATCTGCTCCCCCTGTAAAGGGCTGTGTTAATGAACTGCCCGAAGCAGAAGAGGGGAGGAGTTGAGCCTGTGAGAGGGTGTTAGCTGGAAGCTGCAGCAGAGAGCTGCTGTGCATGGAACTGTGTACAAAGGTCTCACAGCCTGAGACTTAGTGGACTTGTGAAATTGAACAAACTCTTTGGGTATAGCAAAGGTGGCTGTCCTGTGCTATTTTGAGAAGCCACGAAGAGATCAAGAAATGGATTTGACAGTTTCCAGGAGCACCTCCAGGACCCTGAAGCAAGGAGAAGACCAAGTTTCACGGATCTGCCAGACAGATGTGCGCACCACCATTCAAGACTTTTGGGGGCCCCGGGACTGGGCCTAAGTCCCCAACATTACCGTGAGTTTGTTCCCGTTTGTGCACATGTTAGGACCTAGTGTAGGCTTCAATAGACAGAACACGGCAGCCGTGTGGCCTGTTTAGCAGAGGCCAGGGAGGCTACACTTAGAGTAGTATCATTCTATGTTCATTGTTTGGATTTGCCTGTTTGAAATATATTGATCCTGTAATAGTTGGAGCACCGTGCTATTTGATGGCCCAGCTAAAGAATACAAACCCTTGTAAATTATCTTTTGCGGCTGCATACCCCTGTTTGCACCTTCCTTGTCCTCTTCATTCCTTGCTTTCCAATAAATTTACCCTTTGTTATTTGCACCTCATCTTGTGTACCGTAATCTCCCTGCACCGTGGTGGTTCCCCGCCATCGCTTCACGAGGATGAGAGAAAAGGGATTCCTAGCACATAACTCCTGTATGAGAATGTGCAGGGATCCCAAAATGGAATGATCCAGAATCCTGTCTTGATTATAGCAAGTGACTTCCATTTATTGTCAATTGGACTGCCAGATAAATCAGAACACAGTGCTTGGCTATTTCTGACAGTTTCATAGACAGCAAAGAGAGCAGAGGTCGAAAATGTGAATCAATTGCAAGAAAGTTTGAACCACTTGACGCCTAGAGTTGAGCGACTTTTGTTTTTTTAGGGTCGAGTTTCGTTTCGTGAAACCCGACTTTTCCAAAAGTCGGGTCGAGCAAGATCGGCCGATTGTAGGGAAAAGTCGGGGTCGTCCCGAAACACGAAACCCAATGTAAGTCAATGGGGAATAAAAGTCGGCAGTGAGAGGAGGACAGGAAACACACCTACAGTGCTCACTTGAATGCCAAAAGCATCAATTCTTCTTACTTAAGCTGGTCAACCTTAATTAACTTCATAATACAAGTTACGCACTGAAAAATGGGGGTTATTTGGCTAAAGTTGTGGGGGGGTAGGGCTGGCTCCAGGTTTTCATGTGCCCTGGGTGAAAGAGCGCCCCTTTAACACATACCACAACTCATCATGCTCCGATACGGCAGAGAAATAGCGGTATAGTACAATGAAAAATACTTCACTTTTTACATCTCATGATGAGGCCCATCTATTTCTCCATACAGAATCATTGGTCCCATATAATGTTTGAAACAGTATATGATGAGCTCCACATAATGCTACAGTATATGTTGGTCCCCATGGATGAAGCTCCACTGTCTTATGGGCCCAAATAATGCTCCAAACATAATGGGCCCCATTTCTAATGCTCTAGTGTATAATGGGCCCTGTAAATGCTGCTCCAGTGTCTGATGTCCACCTTTGGAATGTTTCAGTGTATGGTGGGCCCGATCTATCATTCTCCAGAGTATAGTGCTCCCCAAAAATTGCTGTCTCAACATTGAAAACAATCAAATAAGTCTCCTCGCTAGGGAATCCCTGTACTAGTCTGGACTCCTCGTCGTCCCCATCTTCCATCTCACTGCACAGTATTTCAACCTTGCAAGTGCTGTGATCCTGAGCAAGCAGGGGGGGCCCATTCGTTGGCGACGGCACTGGCACAGGGCCCCTGATAGTACGGTGGTGTGTCTGATGGCGGGTGGGCCGAACCTGCACTTTCATCTGCAGCTTCCTCTTTGTCACCGTGTAAGATGGCACTGTATATGGGAAGGGTAACCTGAGTTTCATCAGGGTCAGATTCAGGCCGTGTAGCGTGCGAGGGGAATGTAGTGGTCTGGGTCAATGTACCAGCAGATTCATCGAGCAGTGGCTGGGCATCAGTGCACTTGTGTCGCCCCCAGGAGTACGGTCGCCACAGTGGCATTACCTTCCTCCTAGGGAGTGTTATGTCATGCTTGGGAGCAACGAAGGATCTCTCTAGCAGGTTAACTGATTGGGCGGCGTTATTCCCACGAGTCATGACCCTCCAAACAGCGTTCATGAAGGCAAAGTGTTTGTTTTACGTGGGCAGTATGGTTGCAAAGCTGAACCTTAAAGGAATGTCCAGAAGGGCACCACCAGGAGTGGAGCCTACGGCGTAATTTGACTCAACACGGGCAACCTCAACCATGCCAGCTACAGAACAGATGCACACATTGCAAGCTTAATTCCGTTAACGAACGAGACTCCATCATGCCCCGCGGTCCGAGTCCGGCTTACTAGAGGGACACGTGAGGCTCTGGCACATGAGATTGGCCAATAACTGGTGTGTCATGCCCTTACATGTCCGTAGCTGCATGTGCGCTACACTGAAAAGGCCAGCGTTTGTCGCTTACAGGTGCAGATAACCCGCTGAACAACGTTAGTGATGGGGATCACTGATTACAATTATTACTCGCGAATGATGATTTCCCAGTAAGTGCAGGTCAACCGCAGTTCCGGAATTAGGCCTAACCGTCATTCCTGAAAAAATGAAAAACTTACGTGTGCAAACCACAGGTGCTGTAGCTTGCTTAACAGCTCGCCAGCCGTTCTCACGCCCAGTATGGATTACACGTGATTGCACAAAGGTGAGAAAGGGTACCGTATCCCCAGATAACATGTATGGATAGCGTACACATTCAAAAGATATGTCTATACATCAGGAGGCAGGCTCAGACGGTGTTAGGCCCAGTATGGCTTGCACGTGATTGCACAAAGGTGAGAAAGGGTACCGTATCCCCGGATAACATGTATGGATAGCGTACACATTCAAAAGATATGTCTATACATCAGGAGGCAGGCTCAGACAGTGTTAGGCCCAGTATGGCTTGCAAGTGATTGCACAAAGGTGAGAAAGGGTACCGTATCCCCGGATAACATGTATGGATAGCGTGCACATTCAAAAGATATGTCTATACATCAGGAGGCAGGCTCAGATGGTGTTAGGCCCAGTATGGCTTGCACGTGATTGCACAAAGGTGAGAAAGGGTACCGTATCCCCGGATAACATGTATGGATAGCGTACACATTCAAAAGATATGTCTATACATCAGGAGGCAGGCTCAGACGGTGTTAGGCCCAGTATGGCTTGCACGTGATTGCACAAAGGTGAGAAAGGGTACCGTATCCCCAGATAACATGTATGGATAGCGTACACATTCAAAAGATATGTCTATACATCAGGAGGCAGGCTCAGACGGTGTTAGGCCCAGTATGGCTTGCACGTGATTGCACAAAGGTGAGAAAGGGTACCGTATCCCCGGATAACATGTATGGATAGCGTACACATTCAAAAGATATGTCTATACATCAGGAGGCAGGCTCAGACGGTGTTAGGCCCAGTATGGCTTGCACGTGATTGCACAAAGGTGAGAAAGGGCACCGTATCCCCGGATAACATGTATGGATAGCGTACACATTCAAAAGATATGTCTATACATCAGGAGGCAGGTTAACACGGTGTTAGGCCCAGTATGGCTTGCACGTGATTGCACAAAGGTGAGATAGGGTACCGTATCCCCGGATAACATGTATGGATAGCGTACACATTCAAAAGATATGTCTATGCATCAGGAGGCAGGCTCAGACGGTGTCAGGCACAGTATGGATTTGACGGCCCAGACTACACAGCGGAGGAGCAGGGAGAGGTAAAGATTGCAAATGCTGGGGCCCTGCCCAAGCAAGGGGGGCCCACTCGTGGGCGTCGGTACTGGCACTGGGCCCCTCATAGTACGGCGGTGTGTCTGACGGCGGGTGTGCACCACCACCGTCAGAGACACTTGATTGCACTATGAGGGACCCTGTGCCAGTGCCCGCGCCCAAGAGTCGGCCTACCCACCTGTCCAGGGCAACGGCACTCGCACGGTGTTGTGCGCTAGGTGATGACCCCAGCCATGGGGGGGGAGGCAGCACAGTTAGGGAGTTTTAGAAAGTGGCATATGTTGATGTTGGACATTCAGCTGATGCAAAAGGCGAAATAGGTCAAGTCCCAGGAAGAGGTGGACCAAAGCAAGCCATTTTTCTGTCACCCTATGTGTCATCAGGGGAAGGTGGGACAAAATCCTTTGAAACTCATGCATGGTTCATTTTAATGAAGGTTAGATCATCCACATTTTGGGTTGACAGACAGGTCCTTTTTTCTGTCAGGATTGATCCAGCTGCACTGAAGACTCTTTCCGATAGCACACTTGCAGCTGGGCAAGCGAGCTCCTGTAAGGCATATTGTGCCAATTCAGGCCAGGTGTCCAGTTTAGCGGCCCAATAGTCAAAAGGGAATGACCTGTGTGGGAGAACATCAATATGGGAGGAAAAGTAGTTTGTAACCATAGTTGACAACTGCTGTCTCCTGTCACTTTCCATCGATGCTGTATTACCAGTTGTGTGAGCGGTACTTGAAAAATCAGTCCACAACATTGTCATGAAACCCCTGTCTCCAACGCCACTTCTGCTGTGTGCACCATGAACACCTCTGCCAAGCTGCCCCCGGCCCGTACAGCTCGTGTGAGAACCATCACCGCTGCTGTGTGCTGGGAATGCCTCAAGCAACCGATTTACCAGAGTTGCTTGTTTATTAGCCAATATTAGGTCAAGGTTCTCCTGTGGCATGATGTTTTGTAATTTGCCTTTATAGCGTGGATCCAGGATGCTGGCCAAACAGTAGTCGTCATCGTTCATCATTTTGGCAATGCGGGGGTCCCTTTTTAGGATCCGCAAGGCATAATCTGACATGTGGGCCAATGTTTCCGGTGTCAATGATGCACTGCGAGTGCTGGTTGGAGGAGCACTTTCTGGCAAATCCACATCCCTCCAGTCACGCACAAACCCTGTACCAGACCTTGCCACGCCAACATTTTCACTTGCCCCACGAGATGCATCCTCCTCCCCTAAGTAATCATCCCCATCATCATCCTCCTCCTCCTCTTCTTCCTCCAACTCGTCCAGGAGAGGTCCCTGAGCAGACAATGACTGAATGTCATCAACGATTCCCTCCACCTCTTCCTCCTCGTCAACATTGGCTGCAGACGCCTGCTCCTTAAGGTGCGTCAAAGTTTGCATGAGCAGACGCATAAGTGGGATGCTCATGCTTAGGATGGTGTCGTCTGCGCTTACCAGCCGTGTGCATTCCTCAAAACACTGAAGGACTTTACAGAGGTCTTTCAGCTTCGACCACTGCACACCTGTCAACTCCATGTCTGCTCTCAAAGTGCCTGGCCGTGTATCCTCCCACAAATGCATTATGGCCTGCCTCTGCTCGCACAGCTGCTCCACCATGTGCAGGGTGGAGTTCCACCTTGTTGCAATGTCGATAATGAGGCGGTGGTTGGGAAGGTGGAGCAATCGCTGCAGCTTCTGCATACGAACGGAGTGTACAGGCGACCGGTGGATGTGCGCGCACAGTCTTCGCACCTTATGGAGCAGGGCTGTTAACTCCGGATAATTTTTGAGGAAGCACTGCACCACCAGGTTCAAGGTGTGAGCCACCAAGGTATGTGGCTGAGTTTTGAAAGGGCTATGGCAGCCACAAAATTACGGCCGTTATCACTAACTACCTTGCCTGCCTCAAGATGTACACTGCCCAGCCATGACTCAGTTTGTCGCTTCAAGTACTCGGCCAGCACCTCGGCGGTGTGTCTGTCGCCCAAACACATCATCTGCAACACAGCCTGCTGACGCTTTCCACTAGCTGCTCGATAGGGGGACACCTCATGTGCAACAGTGGCAGCTGCAGATGGAGTGCTCGTACGACTGCGCTCTGTGGACGAGTTTTCGCTTCTGGAGGAGGAGGAGGAGGAGGAGGGTGGAACGCCTACAGCCAACTGTTTCCTATACCATGGGCTAGGCAGCAATGTCCCACCACCGCTGTCCCCTGTGGACCCTGCATCCACCACATTAACCCAGTGCGCAGTGATGGACACGTAACGGCCCTGGCCATGCCGACTGGACCATGCATCAGTTGTGAGGTGCACCTTTCCACTCACTGACTGCTTAAGTGCATGGACAATGCGGTCTTTCACATGATGGTGGAGGGCTGGGATGGCTTTGCGAGAGAAGAAGTGGTGACTGGGTAGGTCATAGCGTGGTACTGCATAGGCCATGAGTTCGCGGAAAGCTGCGCTTTCCACCAACCGATAGGGCATCATCTCAAACGAGATTAGTTTGGCAATGTGGGCGTTCAAACCCAGTGTACGCGGATGAGAGACTGAGTACTTTCTTGACCTACTCATAGTGTCTGGGAGGGTGAGCTGGACTTGAGAGCTGCGTATGGTAGAAGTAGCGGTGGACAGGGCGGACTGAGAGAGGGTTGATGATGGTGATGGAGTTGGTGTTCTTTCTGATGGCCTAGATTCAGTATTTCGTTGATATAACAGTGGGATTCCCTGACTGCTGTGGCCTTGCAACGACACCTCAACATTTGCTGCTGTGCTAACCAGAGGGCTTACAGTGGGGGAAACAATGTAGCGTTGCCGACTACCTTCTTTGTGATCAGTTGCCCATGTGGCACTTGAGGTTTGGTGTTGTGTCCACACTTGCAAGTGCATGCTGGTTAAATGTCTAAGCATGCAACTGGTATTCAAATTTTTCAGATTTTTCCCTCGGCTAAAGGTCTTTGCGCACTTCTTACAGATAACCTTGGCCTGATCATGAGGATTTTGTTCAAAAAAGTGCCACACTGCACTCTTCCTACTTTGGCAGACATTTTGCGGCCTAGCACGCTGTGATGTTTTGACCCTCTGGACAAGCTGTCCAGCAACTCTTTTGATTTTTGGAACCTGTCTTTGGAGTGCTCCGGGCCTGCCAGATAACAGCTGTTGCGATGTCGATGTCTGCTGTGGATGCTCCTCATCTGAGCTATTGGAAGCAGCACCCTCTTCCCCCAATGGATGCCAATCTGGGTCAACAACTGGGTCATCCATCACCTCCTCTTCAATGTCATGTGCACCTTCCTCTGTGTCACCGTGTATGGTGGTATAGTGTGCGGGAAGGGGCACCTGAGTCTCATCATGGTCAGAATCTGGCTCTGTACACTGCGAGGACAATGTAGTGCTCTGAGTTAATGTACCAGCAGAATCATCTATCAGCGGCTGTGCATTAGTGCACTCCATGTCAGATTCATCTTGGCCTGGGTAATTCACCATTTCACTTGATAATCCAGGCATGGTATGTGAAAACAGCTCCATGGAGTAATCAGTAGTATGGCCTGCGTCATCCTTCAATCTTGGTTGGGGTGAAGGACACAAGGAAAGGTGTGGTTCATGAACATGAGCCTCCAATGACGACTCAGTGCTTTTACTTTTTACAACTTCAGAAGAGGAGGCGATAGAGCTGGAGGCTGAGTCAGCAATGTCAGACAAAACTTTTTCCTGATGCTCTGGCGTTAAAAGCGGTTTGCCAACTCCTAGAAAACTAAGCCTTCGAAGCCTTATGGAGCCAGACGATGACGCAGGCTCAACACCTCCTGCATTCGGTCCTATTTTGCTTTTGCCACTACCATCAGATTTTTGGTAGAAATGTAGACAAAATCCAACAAGCTATATAGTAAAGTAAAACAAGGTACAAGGTGTCTATAGGACAGGGGAGATTTAGATTTTCTGCAGACACTTGTGGACACTGGACACTTGGATTGTGTGAGGCCCACTGAATATCAGAGTGCTATGTCACAGGCTCGATGGCACAGGTGTGAAAAAAGTGACTACAGGATAAGGGAGATTTTGAATTTCTGCAGACACTTGTGGACACTGGACACTTGGATTGTGTGAGGCCCACTGAATTTCAGAGCGCTATGTCACAGGCTCGATGGCACAGGTGTGAAAAAAGTGACTACAGGATAAGGGAGATTTTGAATTTCTGCAGACACTTGTGGACACTGGACACTTTTGGATTGTGTGAGGCCCACTGAATATCAGAGCGCTATGACACAGGCTCGATGGCACAGGTGTGAAAAAAGTGACTACAGGATAAGGGAGATTTTGAATTTCTGCAGACACTTGTGGACACTGGACACTTTTGGATTGTGTGAGGCCCACTGAATATCAGAGCGCTATGTCACAGGCTCAATGGCACAGGTGTGAAAAAAGTGACTACAGGATAAGGGAGATTTTGAATTTCTGCAGACACTTGTGGACACTGGACACTTTTGGATTGTGTGAGGCCCACTGAATATCAGAGCGCTATGTCACAGGCTCGATGGCACAGGTGTGAAAAAAGTGACTACAGGATAAGGGAGATTTTGAATTTCTGCAGACACTTGTGGACACTGGACACTTTTGGATTGTGTGAGGCCCACTGAATATCAGAGCGCTATGTCACAGGCTCGATGCAGCAGGTGTGAAAAAAGTGACTACAGGATAAGGGAGATTTTGAATTTCTGCAGACACTTGTGGACACTGGACACTTTTGGATTGTGTGAGGCCCACTGAATATCAGAGCGCTATGTCACAGGCTCGATGGCACAGGTGTGAAAAAAGTGACTACAGGATAAGGGAGATTTTGAATTTCTGCAGACACTTGTGGACACTGGACACTTTTGGATTGTGTGAGGCCCACTGAATATCAGAGCGCTATGTCACAGGCTCGATGCAGCAGGTGTGAAAAAAGTGACTACAGGATAAGGGAGATTTTGAATTTCTGCAGACACTTGTGGACACTGGACACTTTTGGATTGTGTGAGGCCCACTGAATATCAGAGCGCTATGTCACAGGCTCGATGCAGCAGGTGTGAAAAAAGTGACTACAGGATAAGGGAGATTTTGAATTTCTGCAGACACTTGTGGACACTGGACACTTGGATTGTGTGAGGCCCACTGAATATCAGAGCGCTATGTCACAGGCTCGATGACACAGGTGTGAAAAAAGTGACTACAGGATAAGGGAGATTTTGAATTTCTGCAGACACTTGTGGACACTGGACACTTTTGGATTGTGTGAGGCCCACTGAATATCAGAGCGCTATGTCACAGGCTCGATGGCACAGGTGTGAAAAAAGTGAATTGTAGAATAGGGCAGAATAGGAATCTCCCTAGAGTGTAGGTCTGTAAGAACGGAACAAGTCCTCCACTTATCCTTCCACAGTGACACACAGATAGCTTCACTGTGGCTGTGATAACAGCCGTTACACGGTACTGTGTGAGGAGCGTACACCGCTGTATGGTGTGAATAAATGCACGCTCAGTACCTCAGCAGGACAAAAAAAAAAATTGGGATTGCTTTTAAAAAAGCAGTTTGCAGAGCAGTGGGGAAACAGCAATGCAGCTGTCAGGAAGCCTTAGAAGGCAGCCTAACAACCAACACCACTGATACACCACAATATAGCCTCCCCTTGCACTGCACTCACAGTGACTGGTGTGTTGCACAGGCAAAATCGCTAGCAGCAGAAGCAGTTTTTTTTTCTTCTTCCCTGCCTAACGCTCTCCCTACAGAATCAGCAACCTCTCCCTATGCTAAGATCGGCAGAAGTAAGATGGCGGTCGGCGTGCACGCCCTTTTATAACCCTTGTGACGCCCACCAAAGCAAGCCAATCACTTGCATGCCCTTCTGAAAGATGATGGTGACCCCTGCCTATGTCATCACGTTGCCCACAGTGTCCGTGGATCCTGATTGGCTGAAAAAGAGCGCTAAGCAAACTTTTGAAACGCGACTTTGGCGCGTAAGTCGCCGACCTCGTGGCCGACCTCGTCCTAGGGTCCGGTTTCTTTTCATGAAACCCGACTTTGCCAAAAGTCGGCGACTTTTGAAATTGTTCGACCCGTTTCGCTCAACTCTATTGACGCCTCATTCTGGTGTCAGTATTGGAGTATCACTGTTTAACAATTCTTTTGTAATTGTTTTTAAATATATATATAGTGTAAGGTCTGAGGTCTACAATATTCATTGATAATACATCTGATGAAATCTGCAAATCTTTTCTAATAATAAAGATGATTCTTACTTTTATTTAACTACTGTTTGTGTATTTTAAAATTATTCATTATTATTAGTTCAGCACTTGTAACTGAATGTTTTCGGATAAATTACATGTGTTTTACCTTATATGAAAGTGCTGCAGGTTTGCTCCCTGAAAATAATTATGTCATGATGATAAAGAACAATTCTGTCTTGGATAGTTAGAGAAATAAATCACAGATGAGAGTTATGAGACCAAATAAAAAAAGAAACAAATGTTTCTGAGTAACTTGAATGTGTAGATTTTTATCTAGGTACTAACAGGCTCAGACGTAAATTCCAGATGAGTTAGCTGTTCAATGTCTATGTGCCATAGGAAGAAAAGAAGATGGGGAGGACACATAATTGACAGTAGGAGATGCAATTGATTCTAGTGTTGGAACAAAAGAGAGAACAAAATCATTACTATATTGTATCCAGTATCTACTCCTCCCATGTCACTTGTTCTTTCAACAATAGAATTCCTTAAAGAAGTCTTGTGATATACCAGGATATCACACTCCTGTCATAATCCAATCTGCAAACAATGCAGACAGGCAATTACTGGAGAGGAGGATTCTGTGGCAGAGGGAGATGTGATCCTCACATTAAAGGCTTGTGGATTTAAGTAAAAGCAATGGATCTCGTCTAGAATTATATATCTCTAAATCACCTTCTTTTATAGATGTCAGAAAGGTGTTCAGAAATGCTGCACAAGGCATGGCTGCGCTTTACTACAGCAGACTCCGAGCAATGGGGAAACACCATACATGGCATATCGCTCTCCTATCCTACCAGTCACTATGTAGTACAGAACGAAAACAAGGATTTATACATACAGCATGTAAATAACAAAGCACGTGCTGTACATGAAATGTGTCATATCATTTCTAGATATGTGCACAATGCAATATAATAATACAAGCATTTGTCAGTAGCACTCTTCAATACTTAACATATCTTCATATGTGAAATCACTTGAATTAAACATAATTGGCTTATTAACATAGATATTAAAAATGTAATTGTAGTTTATCTTATGAGTATAAGCATTCTTCCTCTAAAGGGCATGTCACACTAAGAGATATCGCTAGCAATATCGCTATAACTTGTGACGTTATAGTGATATTGCTAGCGATATCGCTGTGTCTGATACTTACCTACGACCCGCTCCCCCGCTGGTTATCGCTGATCGCGCGAGATCGTCCTGGACTGTTTCTCGTCGTCAGCTTCCTGCGGCGCTTCCTGCTGTGACGACGAGCGACGCGTGGAGCCGGGCGGGAGGACGCAGGATCGCCTGGTGTGACAGGTAAGTAGCGACCCCCATCCCCTGCGATGTCGCTGGTGAGATCTGCCTGTGTGGCAGCTCACTAGCGACCACTTAGCGATGCACCAGCGATCCTGACCGCGTCATATCGCTGGTCGGGATCGCTGGTACATCGCTAAGTGTGACAGTACCTTAAGAGTATATATTCCTTTTTGAAGACACCATGTGGCAATTGACAGAGTATCTAATGATCCCAGATACAGATCTATAGAGACCATTTCCTACTAGAAAACATGTAGATAATTTTTGATAATGTCCTGTTCAGGCCCTCAATTATTTTCCACAATAAAGAAGTATTAAAAGGGGATACCACAATCTGGAGGACCAAATGTTTCTATGGACAATCTTCTTAAAGGGAACCTGTCACCAGAAAAAAAAAAGCGCTATTAGCCTGGAAATATTGGATTAATCTGCAGGTAAATAGCGTTACTAACCTGCTTGGAGCCCGCACTTAGCCGAACGCTGCTTTGAGAAAATTAACTTTTTTCAGTCCACAAGGCAGTTCCGGCGTGGGCGATCACTGCTCTTTGTATACAGAGCAGTGGCTGTAACTGCACCCTTTGGCTCTGACTGACACTGGCTCTGCATTGGAGCTAGCTGTCAGTCAATGCCGGGGGCGCAGCTAAAGCCATCGCTCTGTATTCTCAGATTGATGACTGTATTCTCAGAGTGATGACTGGCGCCGTCCCTGTGACTGAAACACAAATGCTCACTGGGGGAAATAAAGTTAATTTTCTCCCCACAGCACTCATCTAAAGGTACTGTCACACTTAGCGATGTACCAGCTATCCTGACCAGCGATATGATGTGGTCAGGATCGCTGGTACATCGCTAAGTGGTCGCTAGTGAGCTGCCACACAGGCAGATCTCACCAGCGACATCGCTGGGGACGGGGGTCGCTACTTACCTGTCACACCAGGCGATCCTGCGTCCTCCCGCCCGGCTCCACGCGTCGCTTGTCGTCACAGCAGGAAGCCCAGCAGGATGCTGACGACGAGAAACGGTCCTGGACGTTCTCGCGCGATCAGCGATAACCAGCGGGGGAGCGGTCGGAGGTAAGTATCAGACATAGCGATATCGCTAGCAATATAGCCGCTGCGTCACAAAACCAGTGACGTTATAGCGATATTACTAGCGATATCGCTTAGTGTGACAGGCCCTTTAGTGCGGGCGCTGGGAAGGTTCAGTCACTGCTCGAGTATACAGAGCAGTAGTTGTAACCGTGATCCCGACCCTGACTGACACTGGCTCTGCATTAGGGCCGGAAGACAGTCCGGGCCAGGGGCGAGACAATTACAGCCATCCCCTATATACTCTGAGTAATGACAGAACCAGAGTGGGCACCACCCCATATTTGAAACCCGAATGCTGCAGGGGGAATAAAGTTCTTGTTCTCCCCACTGCGTTTGGCTAAGTGTGGTTGCCAAGCAGATTAGTAACGCTATTAACATGCAAATTAACCCCATATCTGCAGTTAAGAGCATTTTTTTCCGGTGGCAGGTTTTCTTTAATTGAAGCGTAACTGCACTTCTTTATTTTTCCTTTGGTGGGAATGCAGAAAAACTGAACACTTATTTTCTTATGTTTTATTTATTGAATAGCTTCACTATTCTGCACAGAGATTGTAATCCTTCATTTTAGTTCCTGCAACTTTTCAGGCTCACAGTCCAAATAACTTATCAGAATGTTTTTTTTTTTGGGGGGGAATAGAAATAAACTGAAGTGTTTAGCAGAAACCCATGCAAAAACAAATAAAATATACAATTTACATGCATATGTTGTCAGTCAGATTCAAACCAAGGACCCCCACATTGCAACGCATCAGTGCAAACAACTAGGCCACAGTTGCAACATAAAATGAGTTTACTTTAATGCAAGTTATAGTAACTCAGATTTTTATTAACTTTTCAACTGTAAAACATTGTTAAAAGTAATAATTTAGTTTTCAAATCTGACATGTGTCAACTTATGTGATGTTAATTCTGGAATACTTTAACATATCACACTGATTCTGATAGTGTTTTTTTTTTTTCATTACACATTGTGCTTTAAATTAGTGGTACATTTAGAATTACATAATTTACTTTTTGCAATATTTTAAATTTGATGGAAATGTACGCAAAGTTTTAATTTTGAAACAATGAAACCAGATAGTGATAGCACAAAAAATACTTACTAGATGTTTCCCATGTGTCTAATGTGTCTGCCATAAGCAGCAATATTTTTCTAACATCGTTTTGTTAGATTGTTAAAGGAGTTAAATTTTAGCAGCAAATTTTTTATTTTTTTCAAAGAAATGTACAAATCCTATTTTTTATGGAGTTATTCAGTTTTGAAATTACTTTTAGGGGCTTATATTTTGAAGAAAAAAGCCAAAAATTATAATATTTTAAAAATTACTCTCCTCAAATTATTCAAAACTGCTGTCAGGAAATTTGTTTACCTTCAGGTACAATACAGACATTTATACAAAGCTGAGTAATAAATTTTTTTTTGCTCTAAAATATGCTTTAGCCACAAATTTGTCATTTTCACAAGGGCAACAGGAAAATACTAAGACACTATAATTAGCCAATTTAAATGTGGCAATTCTCAATATGTGGTCAAAAACTAATGTTTAGGTAAATGGCAGGGATTAGAAAGGAAATAGTGCTATTTGATTATTGGTGTGTGTTTTGGCTGGAATATATTGAGGATTAGAGTTGAGCGAAATGGGTCGGTCAAATTAAAAAATCGCCGACTTTCGCTAAAGTCGGGTTTCGCCGATCGAAACCCGACCATAGCGTGAGGTCGGCCATGCGGTCGCCAACTCGAGCGCCAAAGTCGCGTTTCCCATAATGCTTCCAGCGCCTTTTCTCAGCCAATGATCAAGGACGCACACTGTGGGCAACACGATGACATGGGCAGCGGCCACCACCATCTTAGAGTAGGGCATTGAAGTGATTGGCTGGCTTTCTGTGGCGTCACAGTGGCTATAAAAGCCCTGAACGCCGACTGCCATCTTAATTCTGCCTATCTTAGCATAGGGATATACTTTTATTCCTTTTTTCTGCACAGTTAAGGGGGTTTTACACTAAGCGATATCGCTAGCAATATCGCTAAAATGTCACTGGTTTTGTGACGTTAAAGCGATATTGCTAGCGATATCGCTATGTGTGATACTTACCAGCGACCGCCTCCCCCGATGTCCATCGCTGATCGCACGAGAATGTCCGGCTCCATTTCTCGTCGTCTGCTTCCTGCTGAGACTTCCTGCTGTGACGACGAGCGACGCTGGATGCGGGCGGGAGGACGTCAGGATCGCTGTGTGTGACAGGTAAGTATCGTGCGCTGCATCGCTGCTGCATCGCTGTGAGATCTTTCTGTATGAAAGCTCACTAGCGATCATTTAGCGATGCACCAGCGATCCTGACCGGGTCGGATCGCTGGTCGGATCGCTGGTGCATCGCTAAATGTAAAAGGGCCTTTACCGAGCATTCATTTTTTCACACACCGTATAGAGGTGTACTCTCTTCACACGCTACCGTGTATCGGCTGGTATCATGGACAAATACATGGACAAATACATGCTATATGTGTGTGACTCCGTTAAAAAATACACAGAGATTTACATTTTTCCATACATACACCGTATAGAGGTGTCCGCTTCTCAAGCAGTATTGTATATCTGCTTTTTGCGGATTACGGTCACATCTATACAGAGACAGCGTGTGTGTGTGACTCCGGAAAAAAGTAGATGGAGATTTAAAATTTTCCATACATACACCGTATAGAGCTGTCCGCTTCTCAAACAGTATCGTATATCTAGATCACCGTCACATCTATACAGATACAGCGTGTGTGTGTGAGACTCCGGAAATACATATACGGACATTTCCATTTTTCCATACACTGTATAGAGCTGTCTGCTTCACAAACAGTATCGTATATCTGCTGTTCGCATTACAGTCACATCTATACAGAGACAGCGTGTGTGTGTGAGACTCAGGAAACACATATACGAACATTTCCATTTTTCCATACACCGTATAGAGCTGTCTGCTTCTCAGACAGTATCATATATCTGCTGTTCGCATTAAGGTCACATCTATACAGAGATATCGTGTGTGTGTGAGACTCCGGAAATACATATACGGACATTTCCATTTTTCCATACACCGGATAGAGCTGTCTGCTTCTCATACAGTACCATATATCTGCTGATTGTATTACGGTCAAATACATAATGGCAGAGCGTCTGTGTGTGACTCCGGAAACAAATATACTGAGATTGACATTTTCCCCAAAAACGTATACAGCTGTACACTTCTGATACAGTACCGTATATCTGCTGGTTGTATTACGGTCAAATACATACTGGGAGAGCGTCTGTGACTAAAAAAATATATACGGAGATTTAAATTTTTCCATACACCTTAGACAGCTGTACGCTCCTCATACAGTACCATATCTCTGCTGGTATTTTTGGTACATTTTTCCAAACATGAGGAAGTATGGTGGAAGAGGCCACGTACGTGGACGGGGGGGCGCAGCTAGTACTGATAGTGGTGCATCTGCTGGTTATGTCAAAAGCACAATAGCAGCTAAGGCAGGAGGTGTTGAGCCTGCGTCATTGCCTGGCACAAGAAGGCCTTTAAGGTTCCCTTTTCTGGGAGTAGGTAAACAGCTTTTAAAGACAGAGCATCAGGAACAGGTTTTGGCTTACATTGCCGAAACAGCCTCCAGCTCTATTGCCTCCTCTTCTGAAGTTTCAAAAACTGCAATGACTGAGTCATCAGTGCAGGCTTCTGGTCAGGAACAACAACTTTCCTTGTGTCCTTCACCCACACCAAAAGTGAAGGATGCGGCAGCCCACACTTCAGATTACTCCATGGAGCTCTTTTCACGTACCATGCCAGGGTTATCAAGTCAAATCCTGAATGACCCAGTCCAAGATGAATCTGACATGGAGTGCACTGATGCACAGCCACTGCTAGATGATTCTGCTGGTACATTGACCCAGAGCAATACATTTGCCTTGCAGTCTAGTGAGCCAGAATTAGACCCTGATGAAACTCAGGTGCCCCTTCCCGCATACTATGCCACCTTACACGGTGACACAGAGGAAGGTGCAGATGAAATTGAAGAGGAGGTGATGGATGACCCAGTTGTTCACCCGGATTGGCATCCATTGGGGGAAGAGGGTGCCACTGGCAATAGCTCAGAAGAGAAGGATTCGCAGCAGGCATCAACATAGCAGCAGCGGTTATCTGGCAGGCCCTTAGCTGTTCCAAAACTTGTTAAAAAAAACAAAAGAGTTGCAGGACAGCTTTGCCAGATGGTCAAATTAGCACAGCATGCAAGCCCTGAAAATTTATACCATAGTAGGAAGAGTGCAGTGTGGCACTTTTTTGACCAAAATCCTATTGATGAGGCAAAGGTTATCTGTAAGAAGTGCTGAAGGACCTTCAGCCGAGGTAAAAATCTCCGAAATTTAAACACCACTTGCATGCTTAGACACTTAACCGCCATGCACTTGCAAGCATGGACGGACTACAAAACCTCAGGTAGCACATGTGCACCTGCTCCAACTGAAGGTAGCCAGCAACGCTCCATCACTTCCCCCACTGAAAGGCCACCGGTAAGCACACCACCAGCAAGAAATGTTGAGGTATCATCGCAAGGCCAAAGCAGTTAGGGAATCACAATGTTTTTGGAACAAAAGACTGAATGAAGGCCATCATCATCACCAACCCCCTCTCAGTCCATCAGGTCCACCGCTAGTTCCCCCATATGCAGCTCTCAAGTCCAGCTCACCCTACCAGACACTCTGAGTAGGACAAGAAAGTACTCATCCTCTCATCTGCGTACACTGGCTTTGAATGCCTACATTGCCAAACTGATCTCATTAGAGATGATGCCCTTCCATTTGGTTGAAAGCGAAGCGTTCCAAGAGCTCATGGCCTACGCTGTCCCACGCTATGACCTACCCAGTCGGCACTTCTTTTCTCGAAAAGCCATCCCTGCCCTCCACCTGCATGTGAAAGACGACAATGTCCATGCACTCAAACAATCAGTGAGTGGAAAGGTGCACCTCACAACAGATGCATGTGCCAGTAGGCAAGGCCAAGGCCATTACGTGTCCATCACTGCACACTGGGTTAATGTGGTGGATGTAGGCCCCACAGGGGACAGCGGTGGTGGAACAGTGCTGCCTAGCCCACAGTATAGGAAACAGTTGGCTGTAGGCATTCGACCCTCCTCCTCCAGAAGCGAAAGCTCGTCAACAGAGCGCAGTCGCACGAGCACTCCATCCGCAGCTGCCAGTGTTGCGCACGAGGTGTCCCACTATCGAACAGCTAGTGGTAAGCAGCAGCAGGCTGTTTTAAAGATGATGTCTTTGGGCGACAAAAGACATACCGCAGAGGTACTGGCCGACTACTTGCAGCGACAAACTGAGTCATGGCTGGGCAGTCTACATCTTGAGCCAGGCAAGGTAGTCAGTGATAACGGCTGGAATTTTGTGGCAGATATAGCCCTTGCAAAACTCAGACACATACCTTGCCTGGCTCACACCTTGAAGCTGGTGGTGCAGTGCTTCCTAAATAATTATCCAGAGTTAACAGCCCTGCTCCATAAGGTGCAAAGACTGTGCTCGCACATCCGTCACTTGCTATACACTCCAGTCATATGCAGAAGCTGCAGCGATCGCTCCACCTCCCCAAGCACCGCCTAATCATAGACGTTGCAACAAGGTGGAACTCCACCATGCACATGGTTGAGAGGCTGTGAGAACAGAGGCAGGCTGTAATGCATTTGTGGGAGTATACACGGGCAGGCAGTTTGAGGGCAGACATGGAGTTGTCAGGTGTGCAGTGGTCAAAGCTGAAAGACCTCTGTAAAGTCCTTCAGTGTTTTGAAGAATGCATACGGCTGGTAAGCGCAGATGACACCATCATAAGCATGAGCATACTACTTATGCGTCTGCTCATGCAAACTTTGATGCACATTAAGAATCATGCGTCTGCAGCAGAGGAGGAGGAAGAGGAGGAGGGAAGCCTTGATGACAGTCAGCCATTGTCAGCGAGGGCAACTGACCTGGACGAGGTGGAGGAAGAAGAGTAAGAGGAGGAGGATGATGGGGATGATTATTTTGGGGAGGAGGATGCTTCTCAGGGGGCAAGAAAAAATGTTGGCTTGGCAAGGTCAGGTACAAGGTTTGTGCGTGACTGGAGGGATGTGGATTTGCCAGAAAGTGCTCCTCCACCCAGCACTCGCAGTGCATTATTGACACCGGGAACATTGGCCCACATGTCTGATTATGCCTTGTAGATCCTAAAAAGGGACCCCCGCATTGCCAAAATGATGAACGATGATGACTACTGGTTGGCCAGCATCCTGGATCCATGCTATAAAGTCAAATTCCAAAACATCATGCCACAGGAGAACCTAGAGCTAATATTGTCTAACAAACAAGCAACTCTGGTAAACCGTTTGTTTGAGGCATTCAAAGCACACAGCGGCATTCCCAGCACACAGCGTAGGAGTCCAGACTAGTACAGGGATACCCTAGCGAGGAGACTTATTTAATAGTTTTCAATGTTGTGACAGGTATTTTTGGGGAGCACTATACTCTGGAGAATGATATATGAGGCCCACCATACACTGGAGCATTCCAAAGGTGGACATCAGACTCTGATGATGGCGTGCCAAGGTCAGGTACAGGGTTTGAGCATGACTGGAGGGATGTGGATTTGCCAGAAAGTGCTCCTCCACCCACCACTGGCAGTGCATCATTGACACCTGGAACATTGGCCCACATGTGTCATTATGCCTTGTGTATCCTAAAAAGGTACCCCTGCATTGCCAAAATGATGAAGGATGGCGACTACTGGATGGCCAGCATCCTGGATCCACGCTATAAAGGCAAATTACAGAACATCATGCCACAGGCGAACCTAGAGCTAATTTTGGCTAACAAACAAGCAACTCTGGTAAACCGTTTGTTGGAGGCATTCCCAGCACACAGCAGCGGTGCTGGTTCTCCCATGAGCCATAGAGGGAAAAATGGAAGAGGTGTTCGTGGTGCACACAGCAGAAGTGGTGTTGGACACAGGGGTTTCATGACCATGTTGTGGACTGATTTCTCAAGTACCGCTCACACGACTGGTAATACTGCATCGATTGCAAGTGACAGGAGACAGCAGTTGTCAACTATGGTTACAAACTACTTCTCATCCCATATCGATGTTCTCCCTCACAGGTCATTCCCCTTTGACTAGTGGGCCTGTAAACTGGACACCTGGTCTGAATTGGCACAATATGCCTTACAGGAGCTCGCTTGCCCTGCTGGTAGTGTGTTATCTGAAAGAGTCTTCAGTGCTGCTGGATCAATCCTGACAAAAAAAAGGACCCGTCTGTTGACCCAAAATGTTGATGATCTAACCTTCATTAAAATGAACCATGCATGGGGTTCAAAGGATTTTGTCCCACCTTCCCCTGATGACACATAGGTTGCAAGAAAAATGGCTCGCTTTTGTCCTCCTCTTCCTCCGACTTCTCTGTTCCTCCATTTGCAGCTGCTGAATGTCCAGCCTCCACATAAACATATGACATTTTTTAAACCTCCCTAACTAGGCTGCCCCCCCCCAGGGCCGGGGTCACCAACTGGCGCACCCGGGCAAGTGGCGTTGCCCTGAACCAGTGGTACATTCATCCACAGCACTACATTCCCCTCGCACTCTACAGAGCCAGAATCTGACCCTGATGAAACTCAGATGCCCCTTCCCGCATACTATGCCACCTTACACAGTGATACAGAGGAAGGTACAGATGAAAATGCCGGTTCCCTGAGCAGGTGGAGGGCATACTCATGGGCAATGGTGCTGGCACAGGGCCCCTCATAGTACGCAAGAGTGTCTCTGCCGGTGGGAGGGCCCACTTGCCGTCAGACACACCGGCATACTATGAGGGGCCCTGTGCCAGTGCCGTCGCCCATGAGTGGGCCCTCCTTGCTTGCTAAGGGCCACAGCACTTGCAATACTTACCTCTCCCTGCCCCACCACTGTGACGTCTTCCGCATTCCCTGACAGTGATATTCAGGTCAGAGAGCGCAATGACATCACGTCTGTATGCCCTTTGCCTAAACAGTCAAAGTGCAGAGAGCTGGAAGATGGTGAAACTGAGGAGTCCATAGTAGAGCAGTGCCCAGCAAGGAGAGGTATTTAATTTTTTTAAAGGTTGGGGGCAAATTTTGAGGAGCACTAGACACTGGAGAATGAGATATGGGGCCCATCATATAATGGAGCATTCTAAATGGGGCAAATTATATATGGAGCATTATTTGGGCCGATCATACACTGTAGCATCATCCATGAGGCACATCACATACTGGAGCATTCCAAATGGGGGACATCAGACACTGGAGCAGCATTTACGGGGCCCATTATACACTGGAGCATTAGAAATTGGGCCCATTATACAGGGGTTGGACAAAATAATGGAAACACCTAACGTTTTGGTATCATAATCTTCGAACATGTTATAAACATGCAAACCGTGACATATGGTAATGTTTTGTAGTTGATTATTTGTGTTATGTGATATGTGTATGTAAATTAACTGTTTCTTTTGCAGAATTGTAAGAACATTGAAGAGAACCTGATACAAATGGCATACCTCTCTAATTTTCAATTAGGCCAAATTGTTGGTGCTCATATGGCTGGCGCTAGTGTAACAGAAAGTGCCCGAATGCTTGGCGTGTCAAGAGGTACTGTCTCCAAAGTAATGACTGCATTTGAAAGAGAAGGAAAAACGTCCACAGCAAAGTACAGGTCCGGCCGAAAGTCTAAGTTGACTGAGAGAGACCGTTGGACTCTAAAGCGAATTGTGAGAGAGGATCGCATGACCACGGCTCCGAAATCACTGCTGAGCTCAATTAACACCTACAGAACCCAGTTTCCACGAAAACTGTTCGTCGGGAGCTGCACAAATCTGGATTCCACGGAAGAGCTGCAATTAGAAAACCGCTGCTCTCAATGACAAATGTTTCCAAGCATTTATTTAGAGTGGTGTAGAAACCTCCAGAATTGGTCCCTCGAGCAGTGGAAATGTGATATTCTCAGACGAATCATCGTTTACCCTATTTCCGACCTCCGGCCAAGTGTAAGTTTGGAGACAGCCGAAAGAAGCATTCCATTCAAGCTTCCTTCTCCCAACCGTAAAACAAGGTGGAGGTTCTGTGATGATCTGAGGTGCTATTTTGTGGAGATCCGCCGGGCCAATGATATCCCTTCATGGAAGAATTAACATCCGAGATTATTTAGGCATTTTGGGCGACCAAGTGCATCCTATGGTTCAAGCACTGTTCCCGGAGGGGAACGCCATCTTTCAGGATGACAATGCACCAATTCATACAGCTAGAATCATTAAATCATGGCACAAGGAACATTCTAAAGAAGTTGAGCATCTCATCTGGCCCCCACAATCCCCAAACCTCAACCTTATTGACCATTTATGGTCGATTTTAGAGATTCAAGTTAGACGTCGATTTCCGCCGCCATCGTCGCTCAAAGAACTGGATGGTGTTTTAACTGAAGAATGGGCTAAAATTCCTTTGGAAACAATTCACACCTTTATGAATCCATACCTCGGAGAACTGAGCCTGTGATCGCCACAAAAGGTGGACCTACACCATATTAAACTAACTTTTGTTGATGTTTCCAAGTGTTTCCATTATTTTGTCCAACCCCTGAATATGGAGCATTATTTGGGCCCATCATACACTGGAGCATCATCCATGAGGCCCATCATATACTGGAGCATTCCAAATGGGGGACATCAGACACTGGATCAGCATTTACGGGGCCCATTATACACTGGAGCATTAGAAATGGGGCCCATTATATATGGAGCATTATTTGGGCCCATCATACACTGGAACATCATCCATGAGGCACATCATATACTGGAGCATTCCAAATGGGTGACATCAGACACTGGAGCAGCATTTACGGGGCCCATTATACACTGGAGCATTAGAAATGGGGCCCATTATATATGGAGCATTATTTGGGCCCATAAGACACTGGAGCATCATCCATGGGGACCAATATATACTGTAGCATTATGTGGAGCTCATCATATACTGTATGGAACATTATATGGGACCAAATATTCTGTATGGAGAAATATATGGGGCTCGTTATTCTTTATGGCGCACTATGTGGTGGCCATAATACTGTATGGATTAATATACAGTCTGTTTTTTGAGCTATTGTAGAATTTAAAATAGATATCAGTCATGTCATGTAAGAAGTGAAGTATTTTTCATTGTACTATACCAATATTTCTCTGCCGTATCGGAGCATCATGAATTATGGTATGTGTTAAAGGGACCCACTGACACTCTTTCGCCCGGGGCACACGAAAACCTGGAGCCAGCCCTACCCCCCCACAACTTTAGCCAAATAACCCCCAGTTTTCAATGCGTAACTATTATTATAAAGTAAATTAAGGTTGACAAGCTTCAGTAATAAGAATTGATGTTGTTGGCATTGAAATGGGCACTGTAGGTGTATTTACTGTCCTCCACTCCCTGTCGACTTTGCTTCCCCATTGACTTGCATTGGGTTTCGTTTTTCAGTCGGACCGCGACTTTTCCCTTTAGTTGGCCGATTTTGTTCGACTCGACTTTTGAGAAAGTCGGGTTTCATGAAACCCGACTCGATCCTAAAAAAGTCAAAGTCGCTCATCTCTACTGAGGATGTCATGTAATACTGAAGAGCCCCTGAGGTGCAGCAACCCTCAATTATTTCATTCAGGGGTGTGGCGAGCATAAGGCTGTGTTCACACGTAGCGTTTTTTTTGCGGTTTTACCAAATAAACCACGTCAAAAATGCTTAAAAGAAGCTTACCATTCATTTAAATGAATTCCGCAATTTTTGTGCAGATGTACGCGTTTTTTACCGCGAAAAAAACGCTTTGCGGTAAAAAACGCAGCATGCTCATTAATTTGCGGAAAATTCCGCATTTTAGCTATTTTCTATGGGTTTGGAACCCCGCGGAAATAAACCGCAAAAAAACACGCTTTTTTCGGAAAAAATGCACAGAAAACGTGCGGAAAAAAACGCGTTTTCTGGGAAGGATTCAAGATTTTATGCAGAAATTTTCTGCATACGTATGCACATAGCCTAAAGAACCCACAGGTGCATCACAGAAATATATAATATTTGGAGGTGAAAAGAAAACAATATTATTTATTTTAAGTTGTTTTACTGTGGCTTGCAAAAGTATTCATACCCCTGGCTTTTTGCTTATTTTGCTATATTACAACCTGTGTTTAAATATTTTGGAATCTAATTTGTGTGTGATTGTGGCACCCCAGAGTCCGGTTGTCACAGTGACATTGCCTCCCTCTAAAGGGTAAAGTCGTGCCTGGAGGCAGGAGGGGGGCCCCCATGCCAGGTAACATAGATTACATGACAATTCCTGCTGCAGGTCAGAAAGGGGAGCTGCCTTATAAATTCTGGCCAGCAGAGGGGGTTAGTGAGTCAGCAAGCAGTCAGCTGTGAGAGAAAACAGGGGAGTTGTCATGGAAACGAGAGCACCTGAGCTAATGACAAGACAGTTAAGCCTGAGGTAAAGGATCTTTCTGGAAGATCCAGTCAGTTGGTGAGGGAGAGTCGATCTGTAAAGAGGGAAAAGGACAGGAGCAGAGACAAGAGGCTGTGGGGAAGCTGAAATTGCATATAGCTGACCCCAGAGCAAAGCGATGATATAGAAAAAGGACGCCAGAGTCCTAGGCTGAACAGGAGCTGTATGCCCTGATCGCCGAATCTGTAAGTACAGGGGACTGCAAGTTCCTTGGCGACATTGAACACCTGAAGGCACGGCAGCAGATCAAGAGCCCGGGGCTGATAGTGAAAAGGACAGTACCCGTGATATAGGCTCACGCTGTCAGCCATACAGGTTAGAAACCATCACACAAGAGAGAGGGTTGCAGCTTAGTTACAAACAGCAGGGACCCGAAAGCAAAGCGCAGAAGGAAGGTCCCAAACCCCACTTGGCAGGGTGAATCCCCTGAATGCCTCCAGGTGAGCCAGACTCGATCCATCACCTGTATGTGGTACCCCGGATTGCAACGACTTGCAATTTAAAGTTAAAGAAACCTGCACCTTTCTGTGTCCTTCTCTTATTTCTCTGCACCTCTACATTCACCGCCATCTGAACCATTATTCAAATATCTCTGCCCTGGGGCCCCCCGCTCTACCTGTGGGGAGCTGAACCATTCTTTGCTGCGTCACCAACAGCCCCATAGGACCAAAACGCAGCGTCGGCCACTCATTGCGAAATACCATGGGTGGCGTCACACTTCAACATCACACAACTTTCCTCAATTTAATTACTGGATGCCCAGGGCCACGGACCGGGTCACTGCCACCATGACATCCCCCATCGAAGTTAACGGACCTGGTACTGAGTAACCTAAGGCCCTGCGGGGCCCTCCATGACAGCTCAGCTTGGTGAAGTGAAGTGAGAAAAATAAAGGCATAAATTAAATTTATGAGATCAAATAACTAAAAATTGTCATGTGAATATATATTCACATTTTTGTGATGATTCCCCTAAAAAAATCTGGTGCAACCAATTACCTTCATAAGTCACTTGCTTACTGAAAGGAAATACATCTGTGTGCAATCTATGTGTCACATGGTCATCAGTATATAGACACTTTTTCAGAAAGGCTACAGAGGCTGCAGTGCCATTAAGCAAGAGACACCACTAACCAAACAACACCATGAAGACCAAGGATATCTCCAAAAAAGTCAGGGTTGGGTTATAAAAAGATATCCCAATCTCTGATCATTCCCCAGATCACCATCAAACCCACTATCATTAAATGAAAAGGGCACGGTACCACAACAAACCTGAAAAGAGAGGGCCACCCACCAAAACTAGCAGCCTAGGCAAGGAGAGCATTTAGCAGAGAGGTAGCACAGAGATCAATGGTAACCCTGGAGTATCTGTCCATATGACCACAATGAGCTGTACAGCCCATACAGTTGACCTTTATGGAAGAGTGGGCAAGAAAAAACCTTTACGTACACATAAAAATTGTGAGGCTTGTTTTGAGTTTGCCAAAAGACATGTGGGAGACTCCCTAATTATATGAAGGAAGGTGTTGTGGTCAGATGTGACCGAAATTGAACATTTTGGCACCAAATTAAGCATCATGTCTGGAGCCAAACCAACACAGCTCATCACCACAAGGACACCATTCCCACAGTGAAACATGGTGGTAGGAGCATCATGCTGTGGGGATGTTTTTCAGTAGCAGGGACAGCTAAAATGGTCTGAGTGGATATTTTGAGCAAAATCTGTCCTATTTCAGTCTGTCAGTGACTTGAGACTGGGACTTAAGGTACTGTCACACTTAGCAATGTACCAGCGATCCCGACCAGTGATATGACGCTGCCAGGATCGCTGGTACATCGCTAAGTGGTCGCTAGTGAGCTGCCACACAGGCAGATCTCACCAGCGACATCGCTGGGGACGGGGGTCGCTACTTACCTGTCACACTAGGCGATCCTGACATCCTCCCGCCCGGCTCCACGCGTCGCTCGTCGTCACAGCAGGAAGCCCAGCAGGAAGCTGATGACGAGAAACAGTCCAGGACGTTCTCACACGACCAGCGATAACCAGCGGGGGAGCCGGTCGTAGGTAAGTATCAGACATAGCGATATTGCTAGCAATATCGCTATAACGTCACTAGTTATAGCGATATTGCTAGCGATATCTCTTAGTGTGACAGGCCCTTTAGGCTCACCTTCAAAAAAGACAATGACCCAAAGCATACTGCTAAAGCAACTCTCGAGTGGTTTAAGGGGAAACTTGTAAATGTGTTGAAGTGGTCTAGTCAAAGCCCAGACCTTAATCCAATTGAGAATCTGTGGTCAGACTTGAAGATTGCTGTTCACCAGAGGAAACCATCTAACTTCAAAGAGCAGTTTTGCCTTGAGGAATGGGCAAAAATCCTAGTGGCAAGATGTGGAAAGCACATAAAGACTTATCCAGCTGTAATTGCTGCAAAAGGAGACTCTGCAAAGTGCTGACTTTAAAGGGGTGAAGAGTTATGAACACTGAAGTTTTAAGTAATTTTGTCCTATTTGTTGTTTTCTTCACAATAAAAAGAAAACTATATGTTCACAGCTGTAGGCATGTTCTTTACATGAACCTTAAAAAACAAGTGAATTTCTAGGTTGTGAGGTAGCAAAACATGAATAATGCCAAGGGGTGAATACTTTTGCAAGCCACTGTAGCTCCAATATGTCACTCCTCAGGACTTACATGACCTCTTAATATGGGCATACAGGTGATACAAATGTTAAGCTAGTCCTACCTGTATGCCTCATATCAATGGTCTTGTTGCTCAGAAATGCTATATTCTCTTTTTATGTTAATGATTTCTTCCAGGCTCCGGGGTGTGCGGTGCCTGGATGAAATCCCTGATTCCTATCTTCAGTGTAATGCTTACTTACTTACTCCCTCCCATTAGCGTCAGTTTCATCCCCGGAATCCTGCGCCCTGCACTCCCTCAGAAATACATACCTCAGCCTGCATTCTATGGGCACTGCATTCAAGGAACTTCTGCACAGGCAGCGGCAATTTCCACTCTAGTGACTTCCACTCCAGTGACTCCAGAGCCTGGAAGAAACATAAAGAAAGAATCTAAAATTTCTCAGCAACAAGACCACTAATATGAGGCATACAGGTAGGACTAGTGTAACATTTCTATTACCTGTATGCCGTATTAATAAGTCATATATGTCCCAGGGGATGATAGATTCCCTTTAATCATTTTCACAAGGGACAATAGGAGAATCTATGTAGTTGAAAAGTAATGTTTGGGCACATGCATGGCGCAGAAAGAAAATTGCACTGTATTATTTTTGAACCATAAATTTGGCAGGAGTGGACTGCAGACACCATGTTGCTTTTAAAAAGCTCCTAAGTTCCAAAACATCAGAAACTTCCCACATAGGTCCCCATTTTGGAAACAAAGCCTCTCACAAAATTCTTTACGGGGTATAGTGTGCATGTTTAACCCACACGTGTTTTTTATTTACTAAAATGTCAATTAAGACTGTGGGTCCCGTTGCACATAGCGACGCACCAGCGATCCCGACAGCGATACGACATGGTAGGGATCGCTGGTGCATCGCTACATGGTCGCTAGTAAGCTGCCAAACAGGCAGATCTCTTCAATGATGCACCAGCGATCCTGACAACTATACGACCTGGTAAGGATCGCTGGTGCGTTGTCACACATCAGCTATTCTGAACGATTCTAGCCTGCGTCCTGAGTTCTGCGTTGCCAACGAAGTCGCTCGTCGGCGTCAAACACAGCGATGCATGCTGGCCAGCCGACGATGAAAAAATGGCCCAGGACATTCGAGCACGATCAGCGATATCCAGCGGGGGGCCGGTCGCCGCTATGTGTCACATGTAGCGAGATCGCAGTTGCATCACAAAATCTGTGACGCATCAGCGATCTCGCTAGCGATCTCGCTATGTGAGACAGGGCCTTAACATATTTCATTCTCAAAAGAGGTAAATATACAAAATCGACACCTCAAATTGTTTTGAAATTTCTAACAAATACAATTTCTACCTAACGATCCTTTTTGGATAGCTTATTTATCCTATGCACTATGCAGTAAAAGTGATAATACAACTTTATTCTTAAGGTCAGCATGATTATAATGATACCAGTTTAATATAGTTTTTTACATTTTGTTATTTTTGCACACTAAAAACAAAGATTTATCCAAAATAGATTTTTCATTGACACATTCTGAGAGATATAATTTTTTTAATTTATGCTGACAGAGTAGTTTTTTATGTGATGAGTTGAAGATTTAAATGGCAAAAAAACATCACATGTCTGATTCAATACATACAGGTGCTTCTCACAAAATTAGAATATCATCAAAAAATTTATTTCAGTTCTTCAACACAAAAACTCATATATTATATAGAGTCATTACAAACAGAGTGATGCATTTCAAGTGTTTATTTATGTTAATGTTGATTATTATGGCTTACAGCCAATGAAAAAACAAAAGTCATTATCTCAGTAAATTGGAATAATTAACAAGAAACACCTGCAAAGGCTTCATATGCATTTAAAAAGGTCCTTAGTCTCTATCAGTAGGCTCCACAATCATGGGGAAGACTGCTGACTTGACAGATGTCCAGAAGGCAGTCATTGACACACTCCCCAAAGAGGGTAAGCCTCAAAAGGTCATTGATAAAGAAGCTTGTTGTACACAGAGTGCTTTATCCAAGCATATTAATTAATTGGAAATTTGGCCAAATTTTGAAAATTTTGCAATTTTCAAATTTTGAATGTTTATTCTGTTAAACCATAGAGTTATGTGAAACAAATTAGTTAATAAATAACATTTCCCACATGTCTACTTTACATCAGCACAATTTTGGGAAAAAAAATTTTTTTGTTATGAAGCTATAAGGGTTAAAAGTTGACCAGCGATTTCTCATTTTTACAACAATATTTACAAAACCATTTTTATTAGGGAACACCTCACATTTGAAGTCACTTTAAGGGGTCTATATGGAAGAAAATACCCAAAAGTGACACCATTCTAAAAACTGCACCCCTCAAGCTACGCAATACTACATTCAAGAAGATTATTAACCCTTCAGGTACTTCACAGGAACTAAAGCAACTGGACATTTTTATTTTTCCAACAAAAATGTTCTTTTAGCATCAATATTTTCATTTTCACATGGGCATCAGGATAAAATGGATCCTAAAATTTGTAGGGCAATTTCTCCTGAGTACACTGATGCCTCATATGTGGTTATAAACCACTGTTTGGGCGCACGGCAGGGCTTGGAAGGGATGGAGCGCCATTTGACTTTTTGAATGGAAAATTAGCTCCAATCGTTAGCAGACACCATGTCGCATATGGAGAGCCCCTGTGTGCCTAAACATTGGAGCTCCCCCACAAGTGACCCCATTTTGGAAACTAGACCCTCCAAGGAACTCATCCAGATGTGTTATGAGAACTTTGAACCCCCACAAACTTGGTGAAATATTACAATACAGCCATGGCTGATGCTGCAATATCATTGTTCATGGCTGGAGACCACTATCTGCCCCCGCCACCGACTGACGGCCGCGATCTGCTGCCGCCATAAGTATTTCCTCTCCTCCATCCTGTCCTTCGCTCCCTCTTCTGCCCTCCGCTCCCCCTGTTGTCCAATTCCACCCCCTCCCCCCGGTACCTCCCAGTGTCACTCCCAGTATCTCTCTGTCTCCAGGCCTTCCCCCATGGGCGCCGCCATCTTACTCTGGTTAAAAGATGGCGGGCGCATGCGCAATGCACCCGCTGAGATTTGCCGGACAGCACCCGGCAACAATAGGAAGATTTCTCCTATTGGTTCATTTTGGTCACTGTGATAGACCCTATCACAGTGATCAAAATAAAAAAATAGTAATAAACCCCCCCTTATCACTCCCTTAGATAGGAAAGAATAATAAAATAAAAAATATATTTATTTTCATTAAGAGATTAAAAGTAATCATAATACTGTTGTGCTTGAAAGCAATGAGCTTAACATGTCCAAATTTTCTCACCATGTACAGTTTACATTATCTGGATGGCCTACGGGTCTCTTGACATGAATTCTGACATTTCATGGGCATATATATGGCTGTTGGCATCGGATCAGTTCAGAAAATAATTTCTTTGGGGAAAACATGAACTGAGAAACATGGACTTATTAACCTAACCTAGAGTTGGTGTCCAGACTTCTATGGGGAATGTCAACTTTTTTCTCTCATCATGACACCTAGATATGCAGTGGGTCTTCCTGGCTTGCTGCCTGTCTCCATTCTTGTGCAAAGAATTGGTCTGACTTTAAAGTTTTTCTTTTCTCAATACAAAATCTTGAAACTTTAAGATCTATATATTAAACATTATTATTATTTTCTTGTCATACAGTTAATCTAGAAGCATTTAAACAGGTCCATTTTTTAAATGTATAACTTTCTGCTGCACAAAGTTAGGTTACAAGGGAAGTTTTTATTGGCATTTTTGTACCGGAACATCCATATCTGTTCTCTTTTACTGATGTTCTGCTGAGTGGAGTTGTATAGTATGGATATGTAATTTCTGTTTTTTATCTTCCTCTGTCTGTGCTTTATTTAAGACATACTTGGCCACTACTGTCCTTATCATACTGTCCATGATATCTTTTTGTAACCTAAATGCAAAGTTACTCCTTCACCAATCTACTATATAATCGTCTAATTCTGTCTGTCTGTCTCTCTGTTTTTAACAGAAATCCCGAGTTGCTGATTGGTCGCGCCCGGCGCAAGCCACCGCCTGGAAATCTGTGGAGCGGAGAGAGACAGGCGCAGTCCGGCCACGAATTGGAGCGGAATTCGAACTACGCACGCCACCGCTACCGTTGGGGGATCTGTGGCGCTAGGTCATCTCCTGCTGCACGGATTTGCCGCAATCAGCGATATTGGCGGGGAATCTTTATAAATAAACTGCATACATATTCTAGAATGCCCGATGCGTTAGAATCGGGCAACCATCTAGTAGTCAATAATTAGCAAAGAACATTTTGATTAATGTATTTTTTTATCTGAAATCAATCTGATCAATCCCATTCCCAAGATATTTATATGTTGTGCTCTAACAGCTTGTTACATGTGCTACAATTAGATAAGTGGTAGTATAAAACAGTATGTAAATATTTATTTTTTAAATTATAGGGCAAATGTGATTATTATGCATTATGTAAAGTATATAATTGGAGTGGTGTATTAATATAAATTAGGGAACGTCTAAATTATTTCAGATTAATTGTACAGCTCATAAACTATAATAATAGTGTAACAAAAAATTATAGTATGTTGCCACACAGGTTGTTTATAAGACTTTAATTAATTATCATAAATAATGCTATGCTTGTGATTAGTGTTGAGCATTCCGATACCGCAAGTATCGGGTATCGGCCGATATCAGCGGTATCGGAATTCCGATACTTAATTCCGATACTTTTTTCATATCGGATTCCGGGATCGGAATCGGAATAGGAAGTTCCCATCATGCTATGAGCCTGCTTGCTTTGATTAAGCCAATGGGAATCCTCCGAAGTGTGGGCACATCCTGTTAGGCATGTAGGCATGTTAACTATTGGCATGGCTGTGATTGGCTGCCGAAATGATGTCATGATGCACTATAAAAGCCACCGCAGCCGCCATTTCTGGTCACTCTGCTGTGAATTCAGTTAGGGACAGGCTGCTGTAGAAGACTGTGAGGGACAGTTAGAAATAGCGATTCTAAAAACAATATTGTGCTTTATCCAGGCTACATAAACCACCACTGTAGCTTGCTTTTCCCTAGCAGCGCTGTTTTCACAGCTGTCTGCAAGGGCTGTGTGAGTGCAGCTCACGCTGTGGAGTGGGTCCTGCAGCCACGTCAGGCTGTAGGCCACCCAGTGTGATCACTGCTGCCTCATACATCTTTTATTTTTTGAGCTGCATTTTTTAAATAATTTCAATCTAGTGTGCTTCCATCCGTATCCATATACGTTGGTTGCAAACACTAGTAGTAGACAGCGGAGCCTTTCTGCAGCCTTTCAGTGCTAGTGTCCACTTTGCTGCACTGTTCACGGCTGTCTGAGAGGTCTCTGACTGTGTGTGAGTGCAGCTCATGCTGAGTAGTGTGTCCTGCAGCTACGTCTGGCTGTAGGACGCTCAGCGTGCGTCACTGCCTCACACATATTTTTATTTGAGTGCAGCTCATTTTTTCTTCTATTAGTGTGCATCCATCCGTCTCCATCTACGGTGGTTGCAAACACTATATAGGAGTACACAGCGGAGCCTTTCTGCAGCCTGTCAGTGCCAGTGCCCACTTAGCTGCACTGTTGACGGCTGTCTGAGAGGTCTCTGACTGTGTGTGAGTGCAGCTCACGCTGAGTAGAGTGTCCTGCAGCTACGTCTGGTTGTAGGACGCTCAACGTGCGTCACTGCCTCACACATATTTGTCTCTGAGTGCAGCTCATTTTTTCTTCTCCTATTAGTGTGCATCCATCCGTATCCATCAACATTGGTTGGTTGCAAACACTATATAGGAGTAGATAGAGGAGCCTTTTTTTCTGGCTTGTGCCCTGCCGGCGCAGCCAGATTAGTATTACCCAATTTTTTTGGAGCCTCATCTTTTGCATTGTAGGTTACCTGCCTGCATTGTAATAGCTCCAAAAAGTTGGTGATACTATCAGTTTCAATTCTTTGTTCTCATACTTTGAGTTTGTTTCAAACAAAGAAACCACATAAAAAGTTCACCAAACACTACATTTTGAACTTGTGTAGGCCACATCAGCTCCTATTAAAGTCTAGTCCACACACACACACTTCATAAAATTAGTGTTTCTTGTACCTGTAACCAGCTGTTCAGGAATAAGCACACTAAGGCCCCCCTTTGTCCTTTTTTGCCTATCTTAAGCAGTCTTGCAAGATGAAGAAGGCAGGGAGTAAGGCGCGGGGGCGTGGGCGTGGAGTTTCAGCAGGGAGAGGACGTGGGGATTCTGCAGGGAGAGGACTTGGGGATTCTACAGGTAGAGGACGTGGGGATTCTGGGCCTGCTGCGGGCACCAGTGGATCAGCATCCCCCAGTTTTAGCAGGCAACAGTCCTTTATGCGCAGCTTTGTAGGACCTCAACGTACCCCACTGCTGCGGGAGGAACAAATTGAAGCCGTTGTCGGATGGATGGCAGCTAACGCATCGACTTCAATTACTTCCGCATCCTCTCAGGGTCAGAGCACCGAAGAGCAACCATCTGTCTCTTCACCACCTGCCAAAGTGCCCAGGCAGTCAGAGAGACATGGACAGGAGCCATCACAATCTCTACTTCTGTTCTCGGAATCTGTTGGCTTGGAAAGAGGGGGCCAGCCAAGCAGCATTCCTGAATGTGAAGAAGAGGGAGTATGCAGTGATGCGCAACTTCTTTGTCCCTCTGAATCTGAAGAGGCGAGTGGGCCAGTGCCTATGGTCAGCACACCTCAGTACGCATCAGATGATGACGAGACTCAGTTGCCACTTTCTGGTGCGTACGGTGCTGGCGAGACAACCCCGGAGAAGCAGCTGTTTGAAGAGGGGAGGGAAGATGATGAGGTCCTTGACCCATCATGGCGTGAGCAACAGGAAGGTGGTGGGAGCAGCTCGGAGGAAGAGATTCCCCTACCGGCCAAAACAGGAGGCAGAGGGAGGGGGAAGACTTGGTTGCCTGTACCCTCCACTTCGGCACCCGTTAGGAGCATTCCTCCTTCCAAAGGCAAACCGGGCGCTCACAAGAGTTGCAGTGCGTGGTCCTTTTTTGACACAGTTGCAGATGACATTTGCTTTGTCAAATGCAAGCTGTGTCATCAGAGAGTCAAAAGAGGGAGAAATGTCAGCAACCTCAATACCACAAATATGTGGAAACATGTGCGCACCAAGCACGAGTTGGAGTTGCATAGACACCCTCAAGACGTAGGCCAACGTACAGCACCACCTACCACCTCTTCAGTTCGTGTTGGGCCCTCTTCCTCCAGCTCACACACTGCTGGTTCGGCTTCCTCACAGGATCGCCAAGGAAGAACCTCTGCCACTGTTGTCCGGAGACCCTGTCAGATTCCACCCATAACAGCACGTTCCCATCCATCACAGCCATCGGTAGCACAGGCATGGGATAAAAGGCGCCCTTACTCGGCAAACCATCCCCGAGCACAGTCTCTGAATGCTGGCATTGCCAAACTTCTGGCAGTTGAAATGCTGTCATTCAGGCTGGTGGACACTGACACCTTCCGGGACTTAATGGCATTGGCAGTCCCCCAATACAACGTGCCCAGCCGCTTTTATTTCAGCAGGCGAGCCGTCCCTGCCCTGCAGAAACATGTTGAGGGCAAAATAAAACATGCGCTACTAAACGCCGTTAGTAGCAAGGTCCACCTGACCACCGATGCGTGGACCAGTAACCATGGACAGGGACGATACCTTTCCCTCACTGCCCACTGGGTCAATGTTGTGGAGCCGGGTACGGATCTGGAGAGTGGCGCTGTACGTGTTCTTCCAACGCCACGGATTGCAGGACTCCAGTCTGTACACATAGACTCCTCCTCCTACTCAAGTTCCTCAGAAACAGCAGAGCAGGAGCCTGTTACGACCGATATGAGCACAGCCGTGGCCAAACGTCAACAGGCTGTACTCAAATTAATTTCTTTGGGGAATCGAAGCCACACAGCGCAGGAGCTCTGGAATGCTATCAAGCTGGAGAGCGATGTGTGGTTTGGGCCAGCGAATCTCCAGCCGGGCTTGGTAGTGTGTGACAATGGCCGAAATCTGGTGGCAGCTCTTGGCCTAGGCAACCTCACACACATCCCATGTCTGGCACATGTTCTTAACTTGGTCGTGCAGAGCTTTCTGAGGGACTATCCGGATCTTGATGCACTGTTGCACAAGGTCCGCATAGAGTGCCCTCACTTGCGACGTTCCAGCACGGCAAGATCGCGCCTCGCTGCTCTGCAGCGACGATTTGGCCTTCCAGAACATCGCATCATATGTGACCTACCCACCCGGTGGAATTCAACGTTACATATGTTGGAGCGGTTGTGTGAGCAGCAGGCAGCAGTCATGGAGTACCAGCTGCATCAGGCGCAAACAAGTCGCACTGTGCGCCGTTCACACTTCAGCACCATTGAGTGGGCCTCTATGAAGGACATCTGCCTCGTTTTGCGTGCCTTCGATGAATCCACGCGGATGGCGAGTGCAGATGATGCACTAGTCAGCATGACTGTCCCCCTTATCTGCCTGCTTCAACAAACACTGCAAGCACTAAGGGATGAGGTTTCAGAAGAGGTGGAGGATGAGGAGTCCCAAATGCCATCTGCTTCTGGACAGTCTGCGCTACGTGTTTCCTCACAAAGGCCTAGGCAGGGGACACTTTGTGAGGAGGATGAGGAGGAGTCGATGGAGGAGGAAGACATCTCTCCAGAGGAGGGAGGTACACAAACCTCTACTCAGTATGTACAGCGAGGGTGGGGTGATGCAGAGCAGGTCGAGGTCACGCCTCAAACAGGGGACAGCGGTTCTTTGGCAGTTGGGAGTCTGCAGCACATGGTTGATTTCATGCTGCAGTGCCTGAGAAACGACCGCCGCATCGCCCACATTCTCGTCTCGGCTGATTATTGGGTGTACACCCTCCTAGATCCTCGCTACCGGGACAGCGTACAAAGGCTCATACCAACGTTGAACCGGGAGCGTAAAATGCGGGAGTACGAAGAGTCACTGGTGCAGTCCATAATGTTTTCCATTCCACCCGACAGCATTGTTGCAAGTGCTTTACAAAGCAGCTCTGTGCGTCGAGGCAGTGGAGGAAACTCTGCACAAAGAGGGAGCAGAGGCAGTGCCGCAGCACAAGGCAAGACCACTATGGCCCAAATGTGGCAAAGTTTTGTGTGTCCACCACAATTGTCTACACCATCAGCGACGCCTCGAGTCAGCAGGAGGCAACGCTTCCGTCAGATGGTGTCAGACTACATGTCTTGCCCTGTCGCTGTACTCCCAGATGGCTCTTCCCCCTTCAAGTTTTGGGTCTCTAAGCTGGATACATGGCCAGAGCTTAGCCAGTATGCATTGGAGGTGCTGGCTTGCCCTGCTGCCAGTGTATTATCGGAACGTGTCTTTAGTGCCGCAGGTGGTGTACTAACAGACCGTCGCACGCGACTATCTTCCGATAATGTTGACCGGCTGACTTTTCTGAAAATGAACAAGGCCTGGATCTCCAAAGACTTTGCCATTCCTCTTACAGACTAAATTAGTGGTTGGCAACTGTATCCAGGTCTGCTGGTGTGTTCATTTTTCTACCACCTGAACTATAATCCCTGTGCTTCAACACAGCCAGTTGTCGCTCAGATGTGTCGTCTGCACAGAGAAACACACTAGCTCCTGTGTTACTGGGGTTCAGTAATGCCAGCTGATCCCCTGCTGTGTGGACGGCAGAGTCACCAGCTCCATCAACATTCAAACCACTACTGATTTTTAACCGTGCCCAACTTAGGTCTCTGGCTCCACTGTCTCTACTATTTCCCCTGACCTCCAACCCCGCCATCTACATCTCTGAAGTGGCGTCAGCACAATCTACACTTGTTCCTGTGTTCCTGTGGCTCAGTCCCATCAGTTTATCCCCTGATGTGTGTCCGGCAAGGTCTCCTGCTCTGTCCACATTCCCATAACCAGTAGTGGGAATGAGGACAGAGCTGGCGAACTTGCCGGACAAACATCAGGGGATCAACTGATGGGACTGAGCACCAGTAACACAGGAACAAGTGTAGATTGTGCTGACGCCACTTCAGAGATGTAGCTGGCGGGGTTGGAGGCCAGGGTAAATAGTAGAGACAGTGGAGCCAGAGGCCTAAGTGGAGCATGGTTAGAATCAGTAGTAGTCCACAACCTCCATAAAAACCGCTGCCCATTGGCCTCTGCATGCGGCATGCGTAATCCTGGGCACCAACAGCGTCAGTTGGTGTTCAGAAGTGTCGTCTCCACAGAGCCAAACACATTCGTTCAAGTGTTAGTGGGGTTCAGCACTGCCAGCTGTTCCCCTGCTGTGGAGATGGCAAGTCTCCTGCTGCCTTCACCTGCCCAAATCCAGTAGGCCCCAGCCTGCTCCTCGCCTAATCCTGGGCTCCAACAGCGTCAGTTGGTGTTCAGAAGTGTCGTCTCCACAGAGCCAAACACATTCGTTCAAGTGTTAGTGGGGTTCAGCACTGCCAGCTGTTCCCCTGCTGTGGAGATGGCAAGTCTCCTGCTGCCTTCACCTGCCAAAATCCAGTAGGCCCCAGCCTGCTCCTCGCCTAATCCTGGGCTCCAACAGCGTCAGTTGGTGTTCAGAAGTGTCGTCTCCACAGAGCCAAACACGTTCGTTCAAGTGTTAGTGGGGTTCAGCACTGCCAGCTGTTCCCCTGCTGTGGAGATGGCAAGTCTCCTGCTGCATTCACCTGCCAAAATCCAGTAGGCCCCAGCCTGCTCCTCGCCTAATCCTGGGCTCCAACAGCGTCAGTTGGTGTTCAGAAGTGTCGTCTCCACAGAACCAAACACATTCGTTCAAGTGTTAGTGGGGTTCAGCACTGCCAGCTGTTCCCCTGCTGTGGAGATGGCAAGTCTCCTGCTGCCTTCACCTGCCAAAATCCAGTAGGCCCCAGCCTGCTCCTCGCCTAATCCTGGGCTCCAACAGCGTCAGTTGGTGTTCAGAAGTGTCGTCTCCACAGAACCAAACACATTCGTTCAAGTGTTAGTGGGGTTCAGCACTGCCAGCTGTTCCCCTGCTGTGGAGATGGCAAGTCTCCTGCTGCCTTCACCTGCCAAAATCCAGTAGGCCCCAGCCTGCTCCTCGCCTAATCCTGGGCTCCAACAGCGTCAGTTGGTGTTCAGAAGTGTCGTCTCCACAGAGCCAAACACATTCGTTCAAGTGTTAGTGGGGTTCAGCACTGCCAGCTGTTCCCCTGCTGTGGAGATGGCAAGTCTCCTGCTGCCTTCACCTGCCAAAATCCAGTAGGCCCCAGCCTGCTCCTCGCCTAATCCTGGGCTCCAACAGCGTCAGTTGGTGTTCAGAAGTGTCGTCTCCACAGAACCAAACACATTCGTTCAAGTGTTAGTGGGGTTCAGCACTGCCAGCTGTTCCCCTGCTGTGGAGATGGCAAGTCTCCTGCTGCCTTCACCTGCCAAAATCCAGTAGGCCCCAGCCTGCTCCTCGCCTAATCCTGGGCTCCAACAGCGTCAGTTGGTGTTCAGAAGTGTCGTCTCCACAGAACCAAACACATTCGTTCAAGTGTTAGTGGGGTTCAGCACTGCCAGCTGTTCCCCTGCTGTGGAGATGGCAAGTCTCCTGCTGCCTTCACCTGCCAAAATCCAGTAGGCCCCAGCCTGCTCCTCGCCTAATCCTGGGCTCCAACAGCATCAGTTGGTGTTCAGAAGTGTCGTCTCCACAGAGCCAAACACATTCGTTCAAGTGTTAGTGGGGTTCAGCACTGCCAGCTGTTCCCCTGCTGTGGAGATGGCAAGTCTCCTGCTGCCTTCACCTGCCAAAATCCAGTAGGCCCCAGCCTGCTCCTCGCCTAATCCTGGGCTCCAACAGCGTCAGTTGGTGTTCAGAAGTGTCGTCTCCACAGAGCCAAACACGTTCGTTCAAGTGTTAGTGGGGTTCAGCACTGCCAGCTGTTCCCCTGCTGTGGAGATGGCAAGTCTCCTGCTGCATTCACCTGCCAAAATCCAGTAGGCCCCAGCCTGCTCCTCGCCTAATCCTGGGCTCCAACAGCGTCAGTTGGTGTTCAGAAGTGTCGTCTCCACAGAACCAAACACATTCGTTCAAGTGTTAGTGGGGTTCAGCACTGCCAGCTGTTCCCCTGCTGTGGAGATGGCAAGTCTCCTGCTGCCTTCACCTGCCAAAATCCAGTAGGCCCCAGCCTGCTCCTCGCCTAATCCTGGGCTCCAACAGCGTCAGTTGGTGTTCAGAAGTGTCGTCTCCACAGAGCCAAACACATTCGTTCAAGTGTTAGTGGGGTTCAGCACTGCCAGCTGTTCCCCTGCTGTGGAGATGGCAGTCTCTCCTGCTGTCTCCGCATTACAAAGACAGTAGGCCTCTGCCTACACCCTCCTATTTCCTGGGCTTCAACACAGCCAGTTGTAGTTCGGAAGTGCCGTCCACACGGAAAGAGATACTTGCTCCCGTGTCTCAGTGGGGTTCAGTAACGTCAGCTGATCCCCTGCTGTGTGGATGGCAGTCTCTCCTGCTGTAAACTCATTCAAAATACAGTAGGCCTCTGCCTACACCCTCCTATTTCCTGGGCTTCAACACAGCCAGTTGTAGTTCGGAAGTGCCGTCCACACGGAAAGAGACACTTGCTCCCGTGTCTCAGTGGGGTTCAGTAACGTCAGCTGATCCCCTGCTGTGTGGATGGCAGTCTCTCCTGCTGTAAACTCATTCAAAATACAGTAGGCCTCTGCCTACACCCTCCTATTTCCTGGGCTTCAACACAGCCAGTTGTAGTTCGGAAGTGCCGTCCACACGGAAAGAGATACTTGCTCCCGTGTCTCAGTGGGGTTCAGTAACGTCAGCTGATCCCCTGCTGTGTGGATGGCAGTCTCTCCTGCTGTCACCTCATTCAAAATTCAGTAGGCCTCTGCCTACACCCTCCTATTTCCTGGGCTTCAACACAGCCAGTTGTAGTTCGGAAGTGCCGTCCACACGGAAAGAGATACTTGCTCCCGTGTCTCAGTGGGGTTCAGTAACGTCAGCTGATCCCCTGCTGTGTGGATGGCAGTCTCTCCTGCTGTCACCTCATTCAAAATTCAGTAGGCCTCTGCCTACACCCTCCTATTTCCTGGGCTTCAACACAGCCAGTTGTAGTTCGGAAGTGCCGTCCACACGGAAAGAGATACTTGCTCCCGTGTCTCAGTGGGGTTCAGTAACGTCAGCTGATCCCCTGCTGTGTGGATGGCAGTCTCTCCTGCTGTAAACTCATTCAAAATACAGTAGGCCTCTGCCTACACCCTCCTATTTCCTGGGCTTCAACACAGCCAGTTGTAGTTCGGAAGTGCCGTCCACACGGAAAGAGACACTTGCTCCCGTGTCTCAGTGGGGTTCAGTAACGTCAGCTGATCCCCTGCTGTGTGGATGGCAGTCTCTCCTGCTGTAAACTCATTCAAAATACAGTAGGCCTCTGCCTACACCCTCCTATTTCCTGGGCTTCAACACAGCCAGTTGTAGTTCGGAAGTGCCGTCCACACGGAAAGAGATACTTGCTCCCGTGTCTCAGTGGGGTTCAGTAACGTCAGCTGATCCCCTGCTGTGTGGATGGCAGTCTCTCCTGCTGTAAACTCATTCAAAATACAGTAGGCCTCTGCCTACACCCTCCTATTTCCTGGGCTTCAACACAGCCAGTTGTAGTTCGGAAGTGCCGTCCACACGGAAAGAGACACTTGCTCCCGTGTCTCAGTGGGGTTCAGTAACGTCAGCTGATCCCCTGCTGTGTGGATGGCAGTCTCTCCTGCTGTAAACTCATTCAAAATACAGTAGGCCTCTGCCTACACCCTCCTATTTCCTGGGCTTCAACACAGCCAGTTGTAGTTCGGAAGTGCCGTCCACACGGAAAGAGATACTTGCTCCCGTGTCTCAGTGGGGTTCAGTAACGTCAGCTGATCCCCTGCTGTGTGGATGGCAGTCTCTCCTGCTGTCACCTCATTCAAAATTCAGTAGGCCTCTGCCTACACCCTCCTATTTCCTGGGCTTCAACACAGCCAGTTGTAGTTCGGAAGTGCCGTCCACACGGAAAGAGATACTTGCTCCCGTGTCTCAGTGGGGTTCAGTAACGTCAGCTGATCCCCTGCTGTGTGGATGGCAGTCTCTCCTGCTGTCACCTCATTCAAAATTCAGTAGGCCTCTGCCTACACCCTCCTATTTCCTGGGCTTCAACACAGCCAGTTGTAGTTCGGAAGTGCCGTCCACACGGAAAGAGATACTTGCTCCCGTGTCTCAGTGGGGTTCAGTAACGTCAGCTGATCCCCTGCTGTGTGGATGGCAGTCTCTCCTGCTGTAAACTCATTCAAAATACAGTAGGCCTCTGCCTACACCCTCCTATTTCCTGGGCTTCAACACAGCCAGTTGTAGTTCGGAAGTGCCGTCCACACGGAAAGAGACACTTGCTCCCGTGTCTCAGTGGGGTTCAGTAACGTCAGCTGATCCCCTGCTGTGTGGATGGCAGTCTCTCCTGCTGTAAACTCATTCAAAATACAGTAGGCCTCTGCCTACACCCTCCTATTTCCTGGGCTTCAACACAGCCAGTTGTAGTTCGGAAGTGCCGTCCACACGGAAAGAGATACTTGCTCCCGTGTCTCAGTGGGGTTCAGTAACGTCAGCTGATCCCCTGCTGTGTGGATGGCAGTCTCTCCTGCTGTCACCTCATTCAAAATTCAGTAGGCCTCTGCCTACACCCTCCTATTTCCTGGGCTTCAACACAGCCAGTTGTAGTTCGGAAGTGCCGTCCACACGGAAAGAGATACTTGCTCCCGTGTCTCAGTGGGGTTCAGTAACGTCAGCTGATCCCCTGCTGTGTGGATGGCAGTCTCTCCTGCTGTAAACTCATTCAAAATACAGTAGGCCTCTGCCTACACCCTCCTATTTCCTGGGCTTCAACACAGCCAGTTGTAGTTCGGAAGTGCCGTCCACACGGAAAGAGACACTTGCTCCCGTGTCTCAGTGGGGTTCAGTAACGTCAGCTGATCCCCTGCTGTGTGGATGGCAGTCTCTCCTGCTGTCACCTCATTCAAAATTCAGTAGGCCTCTGCCTACACCCTCCTATTTCCTGGGCTTCAACACATCCAGTTGTAGTTCGGAAGTGCCGTCCACACGGAAAGAGATACTTGCTCCCGTGTCTCAGTGGGGTTCAGTAATGTCAGCTGATCCCCTGCTGTGTGGATGGCAAAGTCTCCTGCTGCCTACACAGTCGTACCACTACTGATTTTTAACCGTGCTCCAATTAGGCCTGTGGCTCCACTGTCTCTCGTATTTCCCCTGTCCTCCAACCCTGCCAGTTACAGCTCCGAAGTGGCGTCTGCACAATCCACACTTGTTCCTGTGTTACAGGTGTTCAGTCCGATCAGTTAATCCCCTGATGTGTGTCCGGCAATGTCGCCTGCTCTGTCCACATTCCCATTATCGGAATGTGGACAGAGCAGGCGACATTGCCGGACACACATCAGGGGATTAACTGACCGGACTGAACACCTGTAACACAGGAACAAGTGTGGATTGTGCAGACGCCACTTCGGAGCTGTAACTGGCGGGGTTGGAGGACAGGGGAAATACGAAAATCAGTGAATCCACAGGCCTAAGTGGAGCTTGGTTCAAATTAGTAGTCTACAACCGATCTTAAAATTTCTTCAATGCAGCCTAAGCCTGCTCCGTGCTTGTCCCTGGGCTTCAACACAGCCAGTTGTTGCTCGGAAGTGCCGTCTTCACAGAGTAAAACACTAGCTCCTGTGTTTGTGGGGTTCAGTAACGTCAGCTGTTCCCCTGCTGTTTTGATGGCAATCTGTCCTGCTGCCTCCCAATTGACAGCACATCAGGCCTCAGCCTGCTAAGTGCTTGTCCTGGGCTCCAACATCGCCAGTTGCTGCTCATAACTGACTTTGGCACGGGTACTCCCTCCTGCCCAGCTTGGTTCCAGCCCTGCCTGCTGTTTCCGGGAAGTGTCAATGTCAGTTTGCCACCCCAAGTTGCCATGTCGTGTTGCGGTTGGGTTAGCCGAGGCTAGGGTGCCAGCAGTTTAGGTGCTTCCTATGTGGACTGCGGGTTCTGGTAAGAAAGGTTTGTTCCATAGTGCCAGTAGGACAAGCACCCCCTGTAGGACTGTGTGATTCGGTAACTGCGGCCAGCTTGCGGCATGCCAACTTTGCTTTTCAGGGGTAACTTCTGATACCCCTCCGGGTTCCAGCACCGTCAGCTGGTTCTCATCAGAGCCTTTGGCCTAGGTGCCTCCATCTCGGTATCCGAGTTCCAGCAACGTCTGCTGGTCCTTGGTAGTGCTTTGTAGCACAGGTACCTCCTGCTTAGTAACCGGGTTCCAGCACCGTCAGCTGGTCCTCGGTTGTGCCATTGGCTCTTATTCCTTCTGCTGCCCCTCCGGGTGCCAGCACTGTCAGCTGGTCCTCGCTATTTCCATTTGCTCTTGCAGCTTATGCTACCCCTCCGGGTTCCAGCACCGTCAGCTGGTTCTCGTCAGAGCCTTTGGCCTAGGTGCCTCCATCTCGGTATCCGAGTTCCGGCAACGTCTGCTGGTCCTTGGTAGTGCTTTGTAGCACAGGTACCTCCTGCTTAGTAACCGGGTTCCAGCACCGTCAGCTGGTCCTCGGTTGTGCCATTGGCTCTTATTCCTTCTGCTGCCCCTCCGGGTGCCAGCACTGTCAGCTGGTCCTCGCTATTTCCATTTGCTCTTGCAGCTTATGCTACCCCTCCGGGTTCCAGCACCGTCAGCTGGTTCTCGTCAGAGCGTTTGGCCTAGGTGCCTCCATCTCGGTATCCGAGTTCCGGCAACGTCTGCTGGTCCTTGGTAGTGCTTTGTAGCACAGGTACCTCCTGCTTAGTAACCGGGTTCCAGCACCGTCAGCTGGTCCTCGGTAGTGCCATTAGCTCTTGTTCCTTCTGCTGCCCCTCCGGGTGCCAGTACCGTCAGCTGGTTCAAGAGGACAAAGAACAGGAAGACAACCACCAAGATGCAGAACAACAAGAGAGAGAAGACAAAGAAGCATAAAAAAAACAAAGCAGAAGAACATTAAGCATAAGACTAATACTCTGAGCAAATGATATTATCTTATTTATAAGCAGAAGAAGACTAAGCAGTGTATGGGGGTGAGTCCGTTCCTCCTCGTGGTGCCCCTGGAAAAGGCCTGCTTCTGCAGGCCAAACTGAACGCGGACAAATCCTGTTGTAAATCTTTTGTGACAGGCAGAACGGAAGGTGTAAACTTCTAACTTTTCTAGATAACAACTACAGGAATGCCTGACACAAACAAGAATATGATGAAGAAGAATAGGAAGAAGATGAAGAAGCTGAATATGTAGAATAATAATTGTTGAATAAGAAGAATATGAAGAATGTAAGAAAAGGAAGAAGAAGAAGAAGAAGAAGAAGAAGAAGAAGAAGAAGAAGAAGAAGAAGAAGAAGAAGAAGAAGAAGAAGAATGTAAAAAAAGGAAGTAGAAGAAGAAGAAGAAGAATGTAAAAAAAGGAATGAGAAGAAGAATGTAAAAAAAGGAAGTAGAAGAAGAAGAAGAAGAATGTAAAAAAAGGAAGTAGAAGAAGAAGAAGAAGAATGTAAAAAAAGGAAGTAGAAGAAGAAGACATACATGTCTGGCAAAATATAAATGAGGCTAACATAGTCAATATCTTTGTAACTCCTAACATCTTTAAAAAAAAAAGTTTAATTCCTGCTATTCCATTTGATTGGGCTAAACCTCTATGGCTTTAATGTCTCCTCCACCTCCCACAATACATTCTACATTATTCTTAGTTGTTTTTCTTCATGTAGAATTAACCTACAAGGAAAGAAAGGTTTTTTTTTAATTCCGATATTTTGGCCCCATTGACTTGCATTGGTTCCCGGTATCGGAATCGGCGATACCGATACTTTTTTTTAAGATCGGCCGATCCATTCCGATCCGATATTTTCAAGTATCGGCTGGTATCGCTCAACTCTACTTGTGATACTTGCTTACATTTCACAGTCTTCTAAGCTTCTGTCTCTTATGAAGCAGCAGTGTTGAAAAGAGTTTAAAATGATTAAAATTAGAATCATTGACAACAATAATGATTTAACTATTGTAAAGGAACCTCAACTTTAGAACTTTACTAGGAAAAGATGAAGTCCAGCACTCTGATTCCAGACTTTATTATCCAGACGTTATTTCAGGAATTTAAATCAAACAGCAATCACAGCAGCATTAATAGCCTTCCGATCTTAATCATGACGCACTACATACCATCCACTGGGCTGCAACACTATGGGTTGGGTATGATTCTTTAAGTCTGGCATTGCACAGAAAATTTTATTCAAAGAATTCAATGAATTTTAGTTTAAAAATTTTAAAATTATTTTTTCCCTTTCTGACCTGCTCTGTGCTGGGGTCATACTGTTGGAGAAGTTTTGACTCTTCATGGAATGCATAGTGGTCAACTTGTCTCACATATGGTTGACAACCGTTCACTATACAAAAACCTTACCGATTTGGGAATATAAATTTTCCTGCCAGCATGCCAATTTTGATCTGTCAGAAAAAAAACTATTTTTACCAAAATTATTAAGAATTTTTTTAGGTTGAGGAATTTGTGTATTAACAGGGAAATATGAGTTCCTTAGTTGCTTGATTGACAGCCAGCTCAGCAGACCATTAGTATAGAGCAGGATGTCAGTCAATGCACAGAATGTCAGTCAATGGGTAACTTTGTTACAAACATTGCGCACTGTGTTCTGAGCAATAACCGAAGCCGCATCTAAATGCCTTTGACTGAAATTTGGAATTTATATTCCTCCAGGAAGCTAAGTTTTCAGTGAGGCAGTGAGGCAGCCAGGCAGCTTTAGAGCGCTATAACCTACAGATTAACCCTATATCTGCAGGTTAATAGTGTTTGTGGTTATGACAGATTCTCTTATATTTGGGTTTACACCACCCACTTTCAAAATTAAATGACTGTCAAGTGCAACCAAGCCATTAAATGTGGAGAAAAAAATATGTAAAACTCTTAAGTCTCCTATTACTTTATTGCACGGTTTTCTAGCTCTATAAGGCAAAATCAGCCTAAGAAATGTCAATGTGACCTCAGCCTTTCTGGCTATGGGAAATCAGATGGCAACTGATGGTAACCAACAGTCTGCTTTAAAAAGAATCTACTTTTTAAATTAAGAAATCAGTCCAAAAATTATCCCTTTTGAGGGCAAATATCCATGTGTTTATGGTGTTTATACACAGGCGGTGCAAAAAAAAGATGCTGTGGCTTTTGTACAAAAATTATCTGTCTGTGTAGTATCAAGAACCTTGTTATAAATAAATAAGAAATAGGTTGTTTTGCAAACCATTTAATAATTATCATTATTTAGGGCGCAAGAACAGGTGTGCTGTTAAGAATCACAGACTTATTGCAATTAATGTGCATTTTTACATATTCATTTTTTTCTGCAGATTGACTGTCAGCAAAAAAAAATAAATGGAGGCAAAACTTACTTTGATTAATTTTGCGGATCAAACTCACAAATGCATGTCAAAGGCCCATGAAAGAAATCAAAAGCATAAGTATAACACCCAGTAAAAACATAGAATTTTCTCATGTATAATAAGAAAATATTGAAGTTGGAAACCGGTTCTACAGTGTCGAGTCAAATCCAAAAAGACAATCAGGGTGATCATGAGCAGAGATGGGCTTTTTTTCATACCATATTTTTAAATTGTAGAAAAACATATTTAAACAGTTGCGATAAACAGAATAGAAAAATTGTATGCTAAATAGGCAGCCATCTGACATTTGTTTGTTCGCATATATGTTTTGATCTGCTTTTTTAACAGGGTGCAAAAATGCAGTCTGATGTAATTTATTATATTTTAAAAAACTGGATGAAAAACAAATCAGTTATTTATGACATTGCAGATTTGGGGAGATGGAAGTGATGGTGTGAAATAGGCCTTAATAGACTTACATAAAAAGTGACCTTTTCCAGCACTCAGCTGAACGAGAGCTTCTGTGTATGGGAATGTTGGCTGAAGCAGCATTCACCCAACAGCCATCTAATACTTATGGCCAGCCTTAGAGTCAGGAACAGCAACACAAAGAGACACATCATCTACAAGCACTGTCCTGGGCAGGGGCGGACATGTTATTGGAGCAACCTGTGAGGGCGCACAGGGGTCCAAGAGGTAAAGGGTCTCATTTCTACCACCAAAGCAGGTGAAATTGTGCATTTATAGGATCTCTTGCACTGCAAGGGCCTATATATTATTTTGGCACAGGGGCTTTTTTCTGTCTGTGTCTCCTAGTGGTCCATGGATTATAAAAGCCATTTACAGAAATTGCAAGGTTTAACCTTTTCATTGGCTACCTAAAAGAATTGTTTTCTCAGTCATTTCTAATGAGGCAATGAAAGACTTAGGGTCCCGTTTCACATAGCGATGCACCAGTGATCCTGACAATGATACGACCTGGTAAGGATTGCTACATGGTCGCTAGTAAGCTGTCAAACAGGCATATCTCTTCAACGACGCAGCAACGATAAGGCGATCCATATAACGACCTTGGCCGTTGTTGGTACCTTGTCACACAACAGCTATTCTGAATGACTCACGCCTGCATCCCTGAGTTCTGCATCGCCAACGAGGTCGCTCGTCGGCGTCAAACACAGCGATGCGCGCTGGCCAGCGGAACTCCAACGATGAAAAAATGACCCAGGATATTCGCGCACGATCAGCGATATCCAGCGGGGGAGGTCCGGTCGCCGCTATGTGTCACACATAGAGAGATCGCTGGCGAGATAGCTGTTGCATCACAAAATTGGTGACCTTTCAGCGATCTCGCTAGCGATCTCATTATGTGAGATGGGTGTCATGATCTGACAGTTTTAAATTGGACAAAGTGAATTTTTTTTACTTTGTCAAGTGGAAAGTGTGACGTGATTGCCCCCGGTGGCCATTAGAATTATCACACGTGGTGTCTTTCATTCTAAGTTGCCCGGTGGTGGGGAGTGGTATCGCACCTTAGTGTTAGGTTTAATTTGTAATTATAAATCAGGTGTTAGGCTCTATAAATGAGTCTCAGGGTATGCAATCATGGTTGGTGATAGTTTCATTTGCAACCAACCTTGGTGGTGGAAGGAGCTGGAGAGATTGCTCAGCTCAATCTGAGTCCTGGTGTGGAAGGAGTCACAGAAGGGAGTTCTTTGCAGCGCTGACTGAACTTGGTGGCAGCTATTCAGGAGGAAGGCTGCAGTCGGTTGCTGGACTCTGTGCTGGAGCATTTGCACAGAGAGCTAAGTTTTCTATTTCCCCTGTTTGTGACTTTCCTTATGTGTGATCTAGTGCAGTGGTGGGATTAGTTTCCGCACCGGCCAATGCCCTAGCGAGGGACTAGGTTCAGGGCGAGTCAGGGCATAAGGTTCGCGTGCGGCGACAGGTGCGGAGCCTGTATAGGGAACATAAGGAGTGCAGGGACGCTGCCTCAGGGGAGCTCAGGAGGTCTCCACGTCCCTATTTCCTATTACAGGGCCCACCACTGTAATTGTTCCTGTGTTTCCCCTTATTGTTTAAATTCGCCAGCTGGAGGCGGGGTATCTAGTTTTACGTGTACTTTCTAAATTCGCCAGCTGGAGGCGGTGTATCCGGCTGCACGTCCCGGTATTATTTAAATTCGCCCCGCTGGAGGCGCTGTATCCAGGGTCACGTGTGTCATAAATTCGCCCTGCTGGAGGCGCTGTGTCCAGTCACACGTTGACCGTTACAATGGGGCCTTTAACCTCCCTTGTCTTGAGCAAATATATTTTATTACCACAGAATTGTGATAACTGTGACAAAAGAGCAACACATCTTCAAAGTGCAGGACCTGCATTTAATTGTCTCGCATCAATATATCCCCAAAGGCAGGAAAAAAAAGCTCTCTACTCAACCACCGGAATGTATCTGTGTGGGGCGCCTGGTGTCTGTATTCCTAGCAGACTGAAGCAAAAGCGGAAACTACTGCCTGCTCCTGAGTCCTGTGTCAGTGTGGCCGCTGGTCCGTCATTCTGCCTTTAGAATAGGAGGAAAAGGATGTCACATGGGAGAGTGAGTGGAGGTAGAACACAGTGCTGGTGTTAATACCTGTGCATGGATCTAAATATTAAATCATTAGAGGGACTTATGGAGTGCTTCTCTAGGGAGAATGAGTGGCCCACTGATGGTACCAGCCCATCTGGCATTTGCCAGAATTGCAAGATGGCCAGACTGACCCTGGATAGATAGATATTAGAAAAAATTGAAGGCAGCACTCCAGCTTGTAAAGGAGAAAAAGTGCAATTTAGACCCCATAATGGCAATGCTTTGGCTTTAAGTGTGAGGCTTTCTTAAACTCACACTCTATCTAAACAGATAGATAAATATCTGTCAGATATATGATATCACAACCCCAACCCCATGACACATTACAAAATTGCATCCTTAAGTGCCTTGCATGTGTATCTTATGGTACAACTTTCTATTAACCTAATAAATCATTGAATTAAAAAATGATGTTGAGTACCCCTATTTTTTGCAGACAGCTGAGAGCTGATAATATCAGACTAGGAATCAGAACACATGACACATGCACAAAAACTGAACGGGTCATAAGACCCTGTTCACACCACCCAAGAACTAAGACACAAAAACAGAACACAGTATGACAAACGTGCATAAATACTCTGCTGTAAAATATATGTAACTGTAAGTAGCAAGTGCTAGTAAAAGATATTAACAAAACCAGGGTATTTTGTTGATACGTTTTTTTGCAAAAAAATGTACGCTAAGCCACTCCGCCGCGTCAAGGCACACCCTTCTCGGAGCAGTCCTATCTAATATATTTAAAAACCTGAACATGTGAATAATACCTTCATGAGCAGGGTTCAGAAAGGTGCTGCCCGGTATGGGCTCGCTGGGCAAAATGGCTTTTTATGCATGTCCCAAAGGAGAGAGGCGGGGATCTCCCAAAGCTTGCATAAGCAAGAAATCAATGGATTCAGAACACATGACACATGCACAAAAACTGAACGGGTCATAAGACCCTGTTCACACCACCCAAGAACTAAGACACAAAAACAGAACACAGTATGACAAACGTGCATAAATACTCTGCTGTAAAACATATGTAACTGTAAGTAGCAAGTGCTAGTAAAAGATGTTAACAAAACCAGGGTATTTTGTTGATACGTTTTTTTTGCAAAAAAATGTACGCTAAGCCACTCCGCCGCGTCAAGGCATACCCTTCTCGGAGCAGTCCTATCTAATATATTTAAAAACCTGAACATGTGAATAATACCTTCATGAGCAGGGTTCAGAAAGGTGCTGCCCGGTATGGGCTCGCTGGGCAAAATGGCTTTTTATGCATGTCCCAAAGGAGAGAGGTGGGGATCTCCCAAAGCTTGCATAAGCAAGAAATCAATGGATTCAGAACACATGACACATGCACAAAAACTGAACAGGTCATAAGACCCTGTTCACACCACCCAAGAACTAAGACACAAAAACAGAACACAGTATGACAAACGTGCATAAATACTCTGCTGTAAAACATATGTAACTGTAAGTAGCAAGTGCTAGTAAAAGATGTTAACAAAACCAGGGTATTTTGTTGATACGTTTTTTTGCAAAAAAATGTACGCTAAGCCACTCCGCCGCGTCAAGGCATACCCTTCTCGGAGCAGTCCTATCTAATATATTTAAAAACCTGAACATGTGAATAATACCTTCATGAGCAGGGTTCAGAAAGGTGCTGCCCGGTATGGGCTCGCTGGGCAAAATGGCTTTTTATGCATGTCCCAAAGGAGAGAGGCGGGGATCTCCCAAAGCTTGCATAAGCAAGAAATCAATGGATTCAGAACACATGACACATGCACAAAAACTGAATGGGTCATAAGACCCTGTTCACACCACCCAAGAACTAAGACACAAAAACAGAACACAGTATGACAAACGTGCATAAATACTCTGCTGTAAAACATATGTAACTGTAAGTAGCAAGTGCTAGTAAAAGATGTTAACAAAACCAGGGTATTTTGTTGATACGTTTTTTTGCAAAAAAATGTACGCTAAGCCACTCCGCCGCGTCAAGGCATACCCTTCTCGGAGCAGTCCTATCTAATATATTTAAAAACCTGAACATGTGAATAATACCTTCATGAGCAGGGTTCAGAAAGGTGCTGCCCGGTATGGGCTCGCTGGGCAAAATGGCTTTTTATGCATGTCCCAAAGGAGAGAGGCGGGGATCTCCCAAAGCTTGCATAAGCAAGAAATCAATGGATTCAGAACACATGACACATGCACAAAAACTGAACGGGTCATAAGACCCTGTTCACACCACCCAAGAACTAAGACACAAAAACAGAACACAGTATGACAAACGTGCATAAATACTCTGCTGTAAAACATATGTAACTGTAAGTAGCAAGTGCTAGTAAAAGATGTTAACAAAACCAGGGTATTTTGTTGATACGTTTTTTTGCAAAACAATGTACGCTAAGCCACTCCGCCGCGTCAAGGCATACCCTTCTCGGAGCAGTCCTATCTAATATATTTAAAAACCTGAACATGTGAATAATACCTTCATGAGCATCCCCGCCTCTCTCCTTTGGGACATGCATAAAAAGCCATTTTGCCCAGCGAGCCCATACCGGGCAGCACCTTTCTGAACCCTGCTCATGAAGGTATTATTCACATGTTCAGGTTTTTAAATATATTAGATAGGACTGCTCCGAGAAGGGTATTCCTTGACGCGGCGGAGTGGCTTAGCGTACATTTTTTTGCAAAAAAACGTATCAACAAAATACCCTGGTTTTGTTAACATCTTTTACTAGCACTTGCTACTTACAGTTACATATGTTTTACAGCAGAGTATTTATGCACGTTTGTCATACTGTGTTCTGTTTTTGTGTCTTAGTTCTTGGGTGGTGTGAACAGGGTCTTATGACCCGTTCAGTTTTTGTGCATGTGTCATGTGTTCTGAATCCATTGATTTCTTGCTTATGCAAGCTTTGGGAGATCCCCGCCTCTCTCCTTTGGGACATGCATAAAAAGCCATTTTGCCCAGCGAGCCCATACCGGGCAGCACCTTTCTGAACCCTGCTCATGAAGGTATTATTCACATGTTCAGGTTTTTAAATATATTAGATAGGACTGCTCCGAGAAGGGTATGCCTTGACGCGGCGGAGTGGCTTAGCGTACATTTTTTTGCAAAAAAACGTATCAACAAAATACCCTGGTTTTGTTAACATCTTTTACTAGCACTTGCTACTTACAGTTACATATGTTTTACAGCAGAGTATTTATGCACGTTTGTCATACTGTGTTCTGTTGTTGTGTCTTAGTTCTTGGGTGGTGTGAACAGGGTCTTATGACCCGTTCAGTTTTTGTGCATGTGTCATGTGTTCTGAATCCATTGATTTCTTGCTTATGCAAGCTTTGGGAGATCCCCGCCTCTCTCCTTTGGGACATGCATAAAAAGCCATTTTGCCCAGCGAGCCCATACCGGGCAGCACCTTTCTGAACCCTGCTCATGAAGGTATTATTCACATGTTCAGGTTTTTAAATATATTAGATAGGACTGCTCCGAGAAGGGTATGCCTTGACGCGGCAAAGTGGCTTAGCGTACTTTTTTTGCAAAAAAACGTATCAACAAAATACCCTGGTTTTGTTAACATCTTTTACTAGCACTTGCTACTTACAGTTACATATGTTTTACAGCAGAGTATTTATGCACGTTTGTCATACTGTGTTCTGTTTTTGTGTCTTAGTTCTTGGGTGGTGTGAACAGGGTCTTATGACCCGTTCAGTTTTTGTGCATGTGTCATGTGTTCTGAATCCATTGATTTCTTGCTTATGCAAGCTTTGGGAGATCCCCGCCTCTCTCCTTAGGGACATGCATAAAAAGCCATTTTGCCCAGCGAGCCCATACCGGGCAGCACCTTTCTGAACCCTGCTCATGAAGGTATTATTCACATGTTCAGGTTTTTAAATATATTAGATAGGACTGCTCCGAGAAGGGTATGCCTTGACGCGGCGGAGTGGCTTAGCGTACATTTTTTTGCAAAAAAAGTATCAACAAAATACCCTGGTTTTGTTAACATCTTTTACTAGCACTTGCTACTTACAGTTACATATGTTTTACAGTAGAGTATTTATGCACGTTTGTCATACTGTGTTCTGTTGTTGTGTCTTAGTTCTTGGGTGGTGTGAACAGGGTCTTATGACCCGTTCAGTTTTTGTGCATGTGTCATGTGTTCTGAATCCATTGATTTCTTGCTTATGCAAGCTTTGGGAGATCCCCGCCTCTCTCCTTTGGGACATGCATAAAAAGCCATTTTGCCGAGCGAGCCCATACCGGGCAGCACCTTTCTGAACCCTGCTCATGAAGGTATTATTCACATGTTCAGGTTTTTAAATATATTAGATAGGACTGCTCCGAGAAGGGTATGCCTTGACGCGGCGGAGTGGCTTAGCGTACATTTTTTTGCAAAAAAAGTATCAACAAAATACCCTGGTTTTGTTAACATCTTTTACTAGCACTTGCTACTTACAGTTACATATGTTTTACAGCAGAGTATTTATGCACGTTTGTCAAACTGTGTTCTGTTGTTGTGTCTTAGTTCTTGGGTGGTGTGAACAGGGTCTTATGACCCGTTCAGTTTTTGTGCATGTGTCATGTGTTCTGAATCCATTGATTTCTTGCTTATGCAAGCTTTGGGAGATCCCCGCCTCTCTCCTTTGGGACATGCATAAAAAGCCATTTTGCCGAGCGAGCCCATACCGGGCAGCACCTTTCTGAACCCTGCTCATGAAGGTATTATTCACATGTTCAGGTTTTTAAATATATTAGATAGGACTGCTCCGAGAAGGGTATGCCTTGACGCGGCGGAGTGGCTTAGCGTACTTTTTTTGCAAAAAAACGTATCAGCAAAATACCCTGGTTTTGTTAACATCTTTTACTAGCACTTGCTACTTACAGTTACATATGTTTTACAGCAGAGTATTTATGCACGTTTGTCATACTGTGTTCTGTTGTTGTGTCTTAGTTCTTGGGTGGTGTGAACAGGGTTTTATGACCCGTTCAGTTTTTGTGCATGTGTCATGTGTTCTGAATCCATTGATTTCTTGCTTATGCAAGCTTTGGGAGATCCCTGCCTCTCTCCTTAGGGACATGCATAAAAAGCCATTTTGCCCAGCGAGCCCATACCGGGCAGCACCTTTCTGAACCCTGCTCATGAAGGTATTATTCACATGTTCAGGTTTTTAAATATATTAGATAGGACTGCTCCGAGAAGGGTATGCCTTGACGCGGCGGAGTGGCTTAGCGTACATTTTTTTGCAAAAAAACGTATCAACAAAATACCCTGGTTTTGTTAGCATCTTTTACTAGCACTTGCTACTTACAGTTACATATGTTTTACAGCAGAGTATTTATGCACGTTTGTCATACTGTGTTCTGTTTTTGTGTCTTAGTTCTTGGGTGGTGTGAACAGGGTCTTATGACCCGTTCAGTTTTTGTGCATGTGTCATGTGTTCTGAATCTATTGATTTCTTGCTTATGCAAGCTTTGGGAGATCCCCGCCTCTCTCCTTTGGGACATGCATAAAAAGCCATTTTGCCCAGCGAGCCCATACCGGGCAGCACCTTTCTGAACCCTGCTCATGAAGGTATTATTCACATGTTCAGGTTTTTAAATATATTAGATAGGACTGCTCCGAGAAGGGTATGCCTTGACGCGGCGGAGTGGCTTAGCGTACATTTTTTTGCAAAAAAACGTATCAACAAAATACCCTGGTTTTGTTAACATCTTTTACTAGCACTTGCTACTTACAGTTACATATGTTTTACAGCAGAGTATTTATGCACGTTTGTCATACTGTGTTCTGTTTTTGTGTCTTAGTTCTTGGGTGGTGTGAACAGGGTCTTATGACCCGTTCAGTTTTTGTGCATGTGTCATGTGTTCTGAATCCATTGATTTCTTGCTTATGCAAGCTTTGGGAGATCCCCGCCTCTCTCCTTTGGGACATGCATAAAAAGCCATTTTGCCCAGCGAGCCCATACCGGGCAGCACCTTTCTGAACCCTGCTCATGAAGGTATTATTCACATGTTCAGGTTTTTAAATATATTAGATAGGACTGCTCCGAGAAGGGTATGCCTTGACGCGGCGGAGTGGCTTAGCGTACATTTTTTTGCAAAAAAACGTATCAACAAAATACCCTGGTTTTGTTAACATCTTTTACTAGCACTTGCTACTTACAGTTACATATGTTTTACAGCAGAGTATTTATGCACGTTTGTCATACTGTGTTCTGTTTTTGTGTCTTAGTTCTTGGGTGGTGTGAACAGGGTCTTATGACCTGTTCAGTTTTTGTGCATGTGTCATGTGTTCTGAATCCATTGATTTCTTGCTTATGCAAGCTTTGGGAGATCCCCGCCTCTCTCCTTTGGGACATGCATAAAAAGCCATTTTGCCCAGCGAGCCCATACCGGGCAGCACCTTTCTGAACCCTGCTCATGAAGGTATTATTCACATGTTCAGGTTTTTAAATATATTAGATAGGACTGCTCCGAGAAGGGTATGCCTTGACGCGGCGGAGTGGCTTAGCGTACATTTTTTTGCAAAAAAACGTATCAACAAAATACCCTGGTTTTGTTAACATCTTTTACTAGCACTTGCTACTTACAGTTACATATGTTTTACAGCAGAGTATTTATGCACGTTTGTCATACTGTGTTCTGTTTTTGTGTCTTAATATCAGACTAGGTAGATCCATGGTTATTGGAACCTTCTCAGCCTAAAAATACCAGTCTGCAACCGTCCCAGCTTTCAGCTGTTGGCTTTACCTTTGCTTTTTTCATTTATTTATTTATTAGGTTGATAGAAAGCTGTACAACAAGCTTCACATGCAAAGCACTAAAGGTGCAATTTTATAATGTGCCGTGAGGTTGTGAAATTGTATATCTGTCTGTCTGATATCTATCTATCTATCATCTATCTATCAATCCATCTATCAAATCTATCGGCAATTTCATGAATGCATATTATTCCAATACATGTTACACGGATGGTACACACATTCACATGGATGGCACACCGATGGTATACATGTACACATGGATGATCAACAGAAAACCACAACAATAGAAAAAACGGACAATCTCACGTATATGTGTTTTTTCACTGACATGGGAAGGGGGCCAAATACTGTGTATGCTCTGCTGAGAAAGTGACGCAGAGCCTATTACACAATGATGGAGAAGCTACTTAGAAAAGTTCGAGCAGAATGTGGCATTTTTGAGCAAATTATCACTTGTCTCCTATACTTCTGTAAGACTGTGAACAAGCAAGCTTGTTGCTTCCTTGAAAATAACCTTCTTGAACACACAACTGTGTATCCCGCAATGGTTTATTAACCGTTATGTAACCAAGAAACACTACCTGCCAATGTATTTTTAGGGGCATATCATTTTACACTTCTTTTATATAAGGGCGCTGCCCCCACACAATATCTGAAGCAAAGTAAGTCCCTTTACAAGCTTCAGTTAAGCACAATTTTTACAAATATAATTGTACTACAGATAAACTGGAGCAATAACTGTAGAGCTCAATATTTTCTTACAGTATGTTTTGAATACATTTCTTTTGTAGATGTTAGAAATGTTATAATTTTTCTTCATGAAATGCAAGACATGTTTATAAATAAGCCCCAAGTTCATGGTTTTTCCCCTTTTCGTTCTTAATCCTTTTCCCAGTTTTCTTAGTAGATCAATCACAGTGTGTTTAGCAACCTTGTTTGTACAGTAAAAGCCTATTGTGGAGGCTCTATGTGACACATTTACATGCGAAAGTTACATAAAAATCAGATTTCCTTGTTTCCTGAAATGGAAAAAAATATATTATTTTTCACTACTGTGTTTTGAAATTTCTAATACAGCGCTTCTTTTTCTGCATGGTCTGGATTTCTTCTTTAGAGCCACAAAGCACCTTGCTATGCAACACTGAGTTAAGACAGTATCAATCTTTATAACTGCTTTTATTGCAACTTAGATGCAATTTCATCATGCCCTGTAATTAGATGTCATGCCCTAAAGCCGAGCTGACTAAGACTTTATAGAAAGGTAAAACACTTCACTGTTTCTAAGTGAAACTAATTTCTTATGGATACTGTCTCTAAAATGCCCTTTTGCCACAAAATAAAAACAAAAAAAACAAAATAAAAATTAAACTCACAAAATACAGAGATTCATTTTAATTCATCTTTTGCGTGTAAAATACACTATTTTCTCAAAATAACCATAATTTCTGTTGATTTCTTTCTGTATTGACATTTTAGTATCACTAAATTTGCAAATGACAGGTATCTATTTATTAAAAGGCAATGAATGTTGAGGCTTGTGGCTGGAGATGAGTGGATTGATCCACGGAGGATTGAGCCTAAGTAGAATCTCCTGAAATGAAATTTGATTTGTGGTTTGTAAAAAAAAAAAAAAAAAAAAGAAATACTGGACCGGCACCATTTTTCACACAGAGATAATGCTAATGCCATTTTGCATTGCTGCTCAAGCCGCCCTATAATGCCCTGCAGATAGGACATCTTATGAATTATGATATCTTGTACAGTGGTGCTCAGTACCTGGGACATCACAGATCAGCAGTTCCCCATGCAGCACAGTTTGTACTGCGGAGTTGTTTTCCATCCTCAGAGTTATTGGGTATGTCTCTCACTCTTGTAGAGTGAAAGTTCTTATGGCCAGCAATATCCTGTCTCTTCTGTAGTGTATAGGTTCTTATGATGAGCAGGGTCCTTTCTCGTTTTTGTAGACTGCAAGCTATTATGGTTAGTGAGGTTTTCTCTCCTGTAGAGTGCAAGCTTTTATGCTCAGCAGAGTCTCTGTCTCTTCTCCCCTCCATGTGTATTTTCTGAGCAATCACAAGATTTCCAGTATTGAGATTTGTGAATTTATTTGCAGGAAATCAAATTTTTCGGGAAAATTTCTTGAATTTGAATTTCAAAATATCTGCTCATCTCAACTTGTGACATTCCATTTATATATAAACTAGCTGTTTCCAGCCAGCTAACGCTCGGCACGCTCATTGCTATCTAAGCAACGCTGCTGGTGATTAAACTAAAGTAAATAATGACAACATTCAATAGCGCTTATGCATGTGGTAAAGTAAATTAAAATGAAGTTAATAACAATAATAATCATTAAAAATCTGAATAATACTAATGATACATTTTATTCACAGTGTAAAATCAAAAACAAACTGGATTCAGTAAGATGTGCATTTTTATTCATTCCAGCATCAAATTTCGTGACGAAACATAAATTAAGTTAAAATTTCTCTGTAAGCACAATTAAATGTACGTTTACCTTGGCTGAAGTGGTTGAATTACATAGAAAGGAAGTGCTGCGTGTGGTAATGTGGGGGGGCGGAGCCTCGTGTGGTAAAGTGTGGGGACGGAGCCTCATGTGGTAATGTGTGGGGACGGAGCCTCATGTGGCAATGTGGGGGGACGGAGCCTCGTGTGGTAATGTGTGGGGACAGAGCCTCGTGTGGTAATGTGGGGGGATGGAGCCTCGTGTGTTAATATATGAGGACGGAGCCTCATGTGGTAATGTGTGGAGACGGAGCCTCATGTGGTAATATGTGGGGACGGAGCCTCATGTGGTAATGTGGGGGGACGGAGCCTTGCGTGTTAATGTGTGAGGACAGAGCCTCGTGTGGTAATGTGTGGGGACAGAGCCTCGTGTGGTAATGTGTGGGGACGCAGCCTCGTGTGGTAATGTGGGGGGACGGAGCCTCCTGTGGTAATGTGTGGGGACGGAGCCTTGTGTGGTAATGTGCAGGGACGGAGCCTCGTGTGGTAATGTGGGGGGATAGAGTCTCGTATGGTAATGTGTGGGGACGGAGCCTCATGTGGTAATGTGTGGGGACGGAGACTCGTGTGGCAATGTGAGGGGAAAGGGGCCTCGTGTGGTAATGTGGGGGGTGGGATTATGTGTGGTAATGTGGTGGGGGGGTGGGATTATGTGTGGTGATGTGGTTGGGGCGGGATTATGTGTGGTGATGTGGTGGGGCGGGTTTATGTGTGATGATGTGGTGGGGGGGTGGGATTATGTGTGATGATGTGGTGGGGGGGCGGGATTATGTGTGGTGATGTGGTGGGGGGAGGGTTTATGTGTGGTGATGTGGTGGGGGGCAATATTATGTGTGGTGATATGGTGGAGGGGTGCGATTATGTATGGTAATGTGGTGGGGGCCGGGACTATGTGTGGTGATGTGGTGGGGGGCCAGGATTATGTGTGGTGATGTGGTGGGGGGGTGGGATTATGTGTGGTGATGTGGTGGGGGGCAGGATTATGTGTGGTGATGTGGTGGGGGGGCGGGATTATGTGTGGTGATGTGGTGGAGGGCGGGATTATGTGTGGTGATGTGGTGGGGGGGCGGGATTATGTGTGGTGATGTGGTGTGGGGGCGGGATTATGTGTGGTGATGTGGTGGGGGGCCAGGATTATGTGTGGTGATGTGGTGGGGGGCGGGATTATGTGTGGTGATGTGGTGGGGGCGGGATTGTGTGTGGTAATGTGGTGGGGGGCCAGGATTATGTGTGGTGATGTGGTGGGGGGCGGGATTATGTGTGGTGATGTGGTGGGGGGACGGGATTTTGTGGTGTTGTGATGGGGGGACAGGATTATGTGTGGTGATGAGGTGGGGGGCGGGATTATGTGTGGTAATGTGATGGGGGGTGGGATTGTGTGGTGATGTGGTGGGGGCGGGATTATGTGTGGTGATGAGGTGGGGGGCGGGATTATGTGTGGTGATGTGGTGGGGGGCGGGATTATGTGTAGTAATCTGGTGGGGGGCAGGATTATGAGTGGTGATGTGGTGGGGGCGGGATTAAGTGTAAAAAGTGTATATATGTCAAGGGTCTCCTTATAGACCATTGTTTCTGGAGTGTTGACACATCTACTCACTGTGACTACAGATTTACATAGTCTTTTATTGTTTATTATCTCTCTATTTTGAGTATGGATTTTGCAGCGAGGGAATCAGCATGGAGTAAAAGCGCAGAGGGTGTTTTTGAATCTGGACCCTCTGCTAGTGATCGTATTACTGTTAGTAATCCAGATTTTCAGACATTGTCTTTAGAAGCTATAAACCTGCATAAATCTCTAACTAGGGTTTGGTGGAGCGTTAGGAGTCTGGAGGGATATAAAAAGGCGGGTCTGGTACCTAGGGGCCTACGGGTCCAGATCTTCCCAGCTTGGGAGGTCTCGGGAGATTTCCGTAAAACTTGGAGACTGGCTTATTAAAATGCTCAACAATTTTGATTGATCTGCTCATTGAACATGATCAAGCTCTCTTGGGCAAAATTAAGGAAAATATCAAAATTTGTGAGGATAAGATCAAGAAATTTGATATGGAAACTTTGGTCAATCCTTTTACCAAAAACTGAAGGGTATTATAGATCAATTTGAAAAAGAGATTATTAATGGGAAGGAAAGGAAATTTCATCGTGACCTATCAGACTTTAATAAAAATCAGGCATACAAATGGACCCATCATGGGAATAGATGGTATACCAGGATGGAATCCAGAAATACTATTACCAATATTGGCACTAGTGAATCTACATCAAGATATGAATTATCATAAATGAAAAAAATAATTTTTGACAACCAATGGCGCTGTGTGGGGGTATAGGAAGGAAGCAGTAAGCCTCCGAAACGCGTAGGATTGGTTGTTGATCCTGTCATTCTTTCTAAGCCGGTCACGTGTTTCAACACATGACTGTGACGTCACGCAAGGTCCTGTACCTTGCCGGCACTAACCGCGTCTCCCGCTGCATGTCCCACTGATAACGGGCAGTGCAACATCGGGGGAATTGGGCGATTGCTACCGGCCGGAGCATCGCCCGCGATTATAGCAGAGGTGACCTTTTTGGATTCTACCCACTATTAGCCTGCATTTTTTTTTTTTTTTGGACTGAACATTACACCACCACTGGAATTCATCAAAGCCCATCAGGAGAGGAGTTGCTATGTTCTGAACTCAAGATTGCTATTATCGCCCATGCTATGAACAGTAACCTGGACGGTTAGTATGTTTTTTTCTCTTTAGTGACAGACTCATTTATGTTTATTGGGTAGTGAGACTGGTTATATTTTTTAGACTGCCACTCACTTTTTACAGCGACTTATTTATAGCACACCCCCACAGTACTAAGGGGTGTTAATATTACATAGACGCATATCAAAAATTTTCTGGCATCAATTTTTGCTTTCCCTATAGAGAGTGGTCTTATGTGGGTATTATTAGCGCAAATTCTTGCTTTATTTCTAATTGTTTTAAGATATGAATTATCGTCAAGTGATTTTTTGTCCTCAGAACTCAGCGATGCAGAAGGGGGAGGAGGGGGAGATGGAAAAAGTACAACTCTAAAGAGAAAAGGCAGGAACTACAAGAACTGGTCCCCACTACATCAGAGGGTAACCAGGTACAATCAGAGGCGTTAAATGCATATCATCTCTCTGATAGTCCGCCCCCTTCAGGTAATCTTCAAATTTTAAAGCTTTCCTCCTATGTCCTTTCAGACATTGAAATATCTGTACTTTCCAGAGGCCTCACTTTTGCCCCTACAAATACTTTGAATAAATTCGTTTTGGTGAAAGATCTCTATTTATTTTGCCGACAGATGACTTTTAAACTCCTCTACCATCAGCCATCTTTGGTTGACTCCTTTCCAGATAATGAAAAGGAAGTGCTGCGTGTGGTAATGTGGGGGGGCGGAGCCTCGTGTGGTAATGTGTGGGTACGGAGCCTCGTGTGGTAATGTGTGGGGACAGAGCCTCATGTGGTAATGTGGGGGGACGGAGCCTCGTGTGGTAATGTGTGGGGACGGAGCCTCATGTGGTAATGTGTGAGGATGGAGACTCGTGTGGTAATGTGAGGGGAAAGGAGCCTCGTGTGGTAATGTGGGGGGTAGGATTATGTGTGGTAATGTGGTGGGGGGTGGGATTATGTGTGGTGATGTGGTTGGGGCAGGATTATGTGTGGTGATGTGGTGGGGGGCGGGATTATGTGTGATGATGTGGTGGGGGGCGGGATTATGTGTGATGATATGGTGGGGGGTGGGATTATGTGTGGTGATGTGGTGGGGGGAGGGTTTATGTGTGGTGATGTGGTGGGGGGTGGGATTATGTGTGGTGATGTGTTGGGTGTGGGATTATGTGTGGTGTTGTGGTGGGGGGGCGGGATTATGTGTGGTGACATGGTGGGGGCAATATTATGTGTGGTGATATGGTGGGGGGGCGCGATTATGTATGGTAATGTGGTGGGGGCCGGGATTATGTGTGGTGATGTGGTGGAGGGCCGGGATTATGTGTGGTGATGTGGTGGGGGGTGGGATTATGTGTGGTGATGTGGAGGGGGGCGAGATTATGTGTGATGATGTGGTGGGGGGCGAGATTATGTGTGGTGATGTGGTGGGGGTTCGGGATTATGTGTGGTGATGTGGTGGGGGGCCAGGATTATGTGTGGTGATGTGGTGGGGGGCAGGATTATGTGTGGTAATGTGGTGGGGAGGCGGGATTATGTGTGGTGATGTTGTGGGGGTCGGGATTATGTGTGGTGATGTGGTGGGGGCAGGATTGTGTGTGGTAATGTGGTGGGGGGCGGGATTATGTGTTGTGATGTGATGAGGGCAGAATTATGTGTGGTGATGTGGTGGGGGGCCAGGATTATGTGTGGTGATGTGGTGGGGGGGCAGGATTATGTGTGGTAATGTGATGAGGGGCGGGATTGTGTGGTGATCTAGTGGGGGACAGGATTATGTGTGGTGATGAGGTGGGGGGGCGGAATTATGTGTGGTAATGTGGTGGGGGGGCGGGATTATGTGTGATGATGTGGTGGGGAGTGGGATTATGTGTGGTGATGTGGTGGGGGGAGGGTTTATGTGTGGTGATGTGGTGGGGGGTGGGATTATGTGTGGTGACGTGTTGGGGGGTGGGATTATGTGTGGTGTTGTGGTGGGGGGGCGTGATTATGTGTGGTGACGTGGTGGGGGCAATATTATGTGTGGTGATATGGTGGAGGGGCGCGATTATGTATGGTAATGTGGTGGGGGCCGGGATTATGTGTGGTGATGTGGTGGGGGGCCGGGATTATGTGTGGTGATGTGGTGGGGGGGCGGGATTATGTGTGGTGATGTGGAGGGGGGCGAGATTATGTGTGATGATGTGGTGGGGGCGAGATTATGTGTGGTGATGTGGTGGGGGTTCGGGATTATGTGGGGTGATGTGGTGGGGGGCCAGGATTATGTGTGGTGGGGGGGCAGGATTATGTGTGGTAATGTGGTGGGACGGCGGTATTATGTGTGGTGATGTTGTGGGGGTCGGGATTATGTGTGGTGATGTGGTGGGGGCGGGATTGTGTGTGGTAATGTGGTGGGGGGCGGGATTATGTGTTGTGATGTGATGAGGGCAGAATTATGTGTGGTGATGTGGTGGGGGGCCAGGATTATGTGTGGTGATGTGGTGGGGGGGCAGGATTATGTGTGGTAATGTGATGAGGGGCGGGATTGTGTGGTGATGTAGTGGGGGACAGGATTATGTGTGGTGATGAGGTGGGGGGGCGGAATTATGTGTGGTAATGTGGTGGGGCGGGATTGTGTGGTGATGTGGTGGGGCGGGATTATGTGTGATGATGAGGTGGGGGGGCGGGATTATGTGTGGTGGTGATGTGGTGGGGGGGCGGGATTATGTGTGGTAATCTGGTGGGGGGCAAGATTATGTGTGGTGATGTGGTGGGGGCGGGATTATGTGTAAAAAGTTAATATATGTCAAGGGTCTCCTTATAGACCATTGTTTCTGGAGTGTTGGCACATCTACTCACTGACTACAGATTTACATAGTCTTTTATTGTTTATTATCTCTCTATTTTGAGTATGGATTTTGCAGCGAGGGAATCAGCATGGAGTAAAAGCGCAGAGGGTGTTTTTGAATCTGGACCCTCTGCTAGTGATGGCATTACTGATAGTAATCCAGATTTTCAGACATTGTCTTTAAAAGCTGTAAACCTGCATAAATCTCTAACTAGGGTTTGGTGGAGCGTTAGGAGTCTGGAGGGATATAAAAAGGCGGGTCTGGTACCTAGGGGCCTACGGGTCCAGATCTTCCCAGCTTGGGAGGTCTCGGGAGATTTCCGTAAAACTTGGAGACTGGCTTATTAAAATGCTCAACAATTTTGATGGATCTGCTCATTGAACATGATCAAGCTCTCTTGGGCAAAATTAAGGAACATATCAAAATTTGTGAGGATAAGATCAAGAAATTTGATATGGAAACTTTGGTCAATCCTTTCTACCAAAAACTGAAGGGTATTATAGATCAATTTGAAAAAGAGATTATTAATGGGAAGGAAAGGAAATTTCATCGTGACCTATCAGACTTTAATAAAAATCAGGCATACAAATGGACCCATCATGGGAATAGACGGTATACCAGGATGGAATCCAAAAATACTAGTACCAATATTGGCACTAGTGAATCTACATCAAGATATGAATTATCGTCAAGTGATTTTTTGTCCTCAGAACCCAGCGATGTAGAAGGGGAGGAGGGGGAGATGGAAAAAGTACAACTCTAAAGAGAAAAGGCAGAAACTACAAGAACTGGTCCCCACTACATCAGAGGGTAACCAGGTACAATCGGAGGCGTTAAATCCATATCATCTCTCTGATAGTCCACCCCCTTCAGGTAATCTTCAAATATTAAAGCTTTCCTCCTATGTCCTTTGAGACATTGAAATATCTGTACTTTCCAGAGGCCTCACTTTTGCCCCCACAAATACTTTGAATAAATTTATTTTGGTGAAAGATCTCTATTTATTTTGCCAACAGATGACTTTTAAACTCCTCTACCATCAGCCTTCTTTGGTGGACTCCTTTCCAGATAATGAAAAGGAAGTGCTGCGTGTGGTAATGTGGGGGGGCGGAGCCTCGTGTGGTAATGAGTGGGGACGGAGCCTCGTGTGGTAATGTGTGGGGACGGAGCCTCATGTGGTAATGTGAGGGGATGGAGCCTCCTGTGGTAATGTGTGGGGACGGAGCCTCATGTGGTAATGTGTGGGGACGGAGACTCATGTGGTAATGTGAGGGGAAAGGAGCCTCGTGTGGTAATGTGGGGGGTGGGATTATGTGTGGTAATGTGGTGGGGGGGTGGGATTATGTGTGGTGATGTGGTTGGGGCGGGATTATGTGTGGTGATGTGGTGGGGGCGGGATTATGTGTGATGATGTGGTGGGGGGTGGGATTATGTGTGGTGATGTGGTGGGGGGAGGGTTTATGTGTGGTGATGTGGTGGGGGGTGGGATTATGTGTGGTGATGTGGTGGGGGTGGGATTATGTGTGGTGATGTGGTGGGGGGGCGAGATTATGTGTGGTGATGTGGTGGGGGCAATATTATATGTGGTGATATGGTGGGGGGAGCGATTATGTATGGTAATGTGGTGGGGGCCGGGATTATGTTTGGTGATGTGGTGGGGGGCCGGGATTATGTGTGGTGATGTGGTGGGGGGCAGGATTATGGGTGGTGATGTGGTGGGGGGCGGGATTATGTGTGGTGATGTGGTGGGGGGGCGGGATTATGTGTGGTGATGTGGTGGGGGGCGGGATTATGTGTGGTGATGTGGTGGGGGGCGGGATTATGTGTGGTGATGTGGTGGGGGGTGGGATTATGTGTGGTGAAGTGGTGAGGGTGCGGGATTATGTGTGGTGATGTGGTGGGGGCCAGGATTATGTGTGGTGATGTGGTGGGGGGACGGGATTATGTGTGGTGATGTGGTGGGGGGCGGGATTATGTGTGGTGATGTGGTGGGGGCGGGATTGTGTGTGGTAATGTGGTGAGGGGGCCGGATTATGTGTGGCGATGTGGTGGGGGGGCGGGATTATGTGTGTTGATGTGGTGAGGGGGCGGGATTATGTGTGGTGATGAGGTGGGGGGCGGTATTAGGTGTGGTAATGTGATGAGGGGCGGGATTGTGTGGTGATGTGGTGGGGGGACAGGATTATGTGTGGTGATGAGGTAGGTGGGCAGGATTATGTGTGGTAATGTGGTGGGGGGGCGGGATTGTGTGGTGATGTGGTGGGGGGCGGGATTAGGTGTGGTGATGAGGTGGGGGGCGGGATTATGTGTCGTGATGTGGTGGGGGGGCAGGATTATGTGTGGTAATCTGGTGGGGGGCAGGATTATGTGTGGTGATGTGGTGGGAGCAGGATTTTGTGTAAAAAGTGTATATATGTCAAGTGTCTCCTTATAGACCATTGTTTCTGGAGTGTTGGCACGGCACATCTACTCACTGTGACTACAGATTTACATAGTCTTTTATTGTTTATTATCTCTCTATTTTGAGTATGGATTTTGCAGCGAGGGAATCAGCATGGAGTAAAAGCGCAGAGGGTGTTTTTGAATCTGGACCCTCTGCTAGTGATGGCATTACTGATAGTAATCCAGATTTTCAAACATTGTCTTTAGAAGCTATAAACCTGCATAAATCCCTAACTAGGGTTTGGTGGAGCGTTAGGAGTCTGGAGGGATATAAAAAGGCGGGTCTGGTACCTAGGGGCCTACGGGTCCAGATCTTCCCAGCTTGGGAGGTCTCGGGAGATTTCCGTAAAACTTGGGAGACTGGCTTATTAAAATGCTCAACAATTTTGATGGATCTGCTCATTGAACATGATCAAGCTCTCTTGGGCAAAATTAAGGAAAATATCAAAATTTGTAAGGATAAGATCAAGAAATTTGATATGGAAACTTTGGTCAATCCTTTTGCCCCCACAAATACTTTGAATAAATTTATTTTGGTGAAAGATCTCTATTTGTTTTGCCAACAGATGACTTTTAAACTCCTCTACCATCAGCCTTCTTTGGTGGACTCCTTTCCAGATAATGAAAAGGAAGTGCTGCGTGTGGTAACGTGGGGGGGCGGAGCCTCGTGTGGTAATGAGTGGGGACGGAGCCTCGTGTGGTAATGTGTGGGGACGGAGCCTCATGTGGTAATGTGAGGGGATGGAGCCTCCTGTGGTAATGTGTGGGGACGGAGCCTCATGTGGTAATGTGTGGGGATGGAGACTCGTGTGGTAATGTGAGGGGAAAGGAGCCTTGTGTGGTAATGTGGGGGGCGGGATTATGTGTGGTAATGTGGTGGGGGGGTGGGATTATGTGTGGTGATGTGGTTGGGGCGGGATTATGTGTGATGATGTGGTGGGGGGTGGGATTATGTGTGGTGATAGTCCGCCCCCTTCAGGTAATCTTCAAATTTTAAAGCTTTCCTCCTATGTCCTTTCAGACATTGAAATATCTGTACTTTCCAGAGGCCTCACTTTTGCCCCCACAAATACTTTGAATAAATTCATTTTGGTGAAAGATCTCTATTTATTTTGCCGACAGATGACTTTTAAACTCCTCTACCATCAGCCATCTTTGGTGGACTCCTTTCCAGATAATGAAAAGCAAGTATTTAGAGATTTACTTGAACGTTTGCAAGAGAATGAATGCCCTTCTGATGATAGAAGATTTACCAGAAGATCCCCCTCACAGGCATCTACTTCGCTGTCATTGTTTCTGGTAATACATATTTATTTCAACAGTGTCTGTAGAGATCTAGATTAGGGATGGGCGAATCCTGAAATATTCGGAATCGCTAGGCTGTAACGAGTCCGACTGGGAAACTCGCTATTCATTGCAAGTCTAGCGAGTCCAATGTTAAATGGGGATGCGAGTATTGCAGCGATTCCTGTGCTGGGGAGGAGGAGAATGGGGATGCGAGTATTGCAGCGATTCCTGTGCTGGGGAGGAGGAGAATGGGGATGCGAGTATTGCAGCGATTCCTGTGCTGGGGAGAGAACTCCTAGCTAGTTTTTTCACAGTTTAATACAAGCAATCCTAGTTTCTTAGCGATTTTGTGTCCAGCTGCTGACACAAAATCGCTAAGAAACTCTGCAAAAACTAGGATTGCCATTGATTTGCATTGGACTCGTTACTGTGCGAGTAATCGCTTGGAAACTCGCAGAGTACCGACTCCTGCGAGTCCCCTACTACTCGCAGAGTAACGAGTCCTAACGAGTAGATTCGCCCATCCCTAATCTAGATAAATTGAAGTTGGATAAAAATAGGCAAGACAATTTAAACTATGAGGAAAAAAAGGCCCTATGAAATTTACGGGATAACAATGAGTTCATTATAAGAGAAGCCGATAAGGGCGGTAACATCGTGCTCTGGCCCCATGAGATGTACACTAGCGAGGTGTTCAAACATCTTAATAACACTAACCACTATTTCATTCTACCCTCAGACCCCACCGACATTTTCAAGGACAGGATTGATCAATTGATATGGAGAGCGTTTGACAATAATGTCTTAAATAAGAAAGAAGCTGACTTTTTGACTACTCTCCATCCGGTGACTCCAACATTCTATATTCTATCTAAGGTGCACAAGTCACCTACGAACCCTCCAGGTAGGCCAATAGTGTCAGGTATTGGGGGCTTGATGGAGCGGCCCTGTATATACATTGATCACTTTCTCCATCCATTGGCCTCTTCCTTGAATTCTTTCATTAGGGACTCGGCACATCTTATGTCATATTTGGAGGAGCTTATTGTTCCGGAGAATACCATTTTGGTTGGTCTAGATGTGGAGTCGTTATATACGAACATCGCACATGACCATGGAATAGAAGCTGTTTCCTTTTTTCTCGAAAAACAACCTATGGCTGAGGGTAAGCATGACAAATTTCTTTTAGAATTGTTATATTTTGTCTTAGACAAAAATTACTTCACCTTTGACAGAAAGTTTTATAGGCAGATCTCACAGCTATGGGGGTGAGATGAGCGCCCTCTTATGCGAACCTATTTTTGGGCTGGTGGGAGGAGCTAGTAGTTGTTAAGCATCCATTTTTCTCCGAGAAGGTTTTTTCTTGGAGACGTTATATCGATGATGTCCTTTTACTTTGGACTGGTACTTTGGATGAGTGTAAACAGTTTGTTGGGGATTTAAACAGCAATTCTCTCAACATTAAATTAACTTCTACGTTCTCAGAGACCTCAATAGACATCCTCGACATCAAGCTCACTGTCCAAGGGAAGAAGATCAATTCTTGCCTCTACCGTAAGGCAACTGTAACCAACAGTCTTCTACATTACGACAGTTTTCACCCAAGACATCTTAGAGATGGAATTCCAAAAGGTCAGTTTCTGAGACTCCGCAGAAATTGTAGTTCTCTGGAAGACTATCGTCATCATGCTAAGGATCTCTCCTTCCGTTTTACAAATAGGAACTACCCAAAAAAGTAGTATTGAAAGCCTACCAACATGCCAGTAGTGTGGAGAGATCAGCTCTACTACAGAAACAGGTACGTGACACTAGGAGGGATCTTGCTATAATCACGACAAACAACAATCAGTGGACTAATGTCCACAAAATTCTTTCCAACAACTGGAACATCCTGCTAAGTGAGCCTAGACTCTCAAATTATTTAATTATGTGTGGTGATGTGGTGTGGGGGCCGGATTGTGTGTGGTAATGTGGTAGGGAGTGGGCTTGTGTGTGGTAATGTGGTGAGGGGCGGGATTGTGTGTGGTAATGTGGTGGGGGCGGGATTGTGTGTGGTAATGGAGTGGGGGGCGGGTTATGTGTGGTGATGTGGTGGGGGGCAGATCTACTGTGCAGGGGGTGGGATTAGCAAGTAATCACGATGCCTCTTATATATATAGATAAAAAAAACAACTAAGAAATATTGATAATAGCTGTAATTTCCATAATTTCCATACTGAAAATTTATTAAAGTCAACTTTCTGTGATCCACTTAAATATCTTTGTTGTTGCTTGTGGCATTACAGTGATTGGCTGGCCGCACAGCGTCATCAGGTCTATATCAGACCTGGTGCCGCCATGCTCGTCACAGTCTACTGATCAGGCAGTGTAGGAAGAGCTGCTGATGAGCTAGGGAGAGATTTGCTTGGTTCTTACTTAGTGTGGGTTTACCATATAATATACACATATCCATCTCAACTAAAAGTCCTTCTGAGGACTATTAAAGCTGCATAGATATCAATGCTAGGCAGGCAGTCAGGCAGTGTACGTATGTGGCAGACTGCAGTGCATATAGCAAGAGGGTCCATTCCAGTTCTGTCTGCTGCTGCTATTACAGATATTTGTACACATAGCTCCAGATATCAGGGGCCAAAATATTTTTTTAACAGGCCAGCTACTGAAAACTGGTTTGTCCATCACACAGATCAGAGATAAAAAGAGAGCTCTAAATTCTGCCATTTCTGCTCTCCCTTTAAATTTTGTTGCAGTGTGTTAGCGAAGTTATTGACACCAGTTTGCTGGCAAAAAATAGTTACCTAAAGGCCAAATATTGAAATTTGTGGTTTGCCCATCACACGGATGAGAGATAAAAAGTACGCTCCAAATTCTGCCATTTCTGCACTCCCTTTAAATTTTATTGCAGGGTGTAATGAAGTTATTGACACCAGTTTGCTGGCAAAATTAGTTACCTACAGGCCAGCTATTGAAAACTGTGGTTTGTCCTTCACACGGATCAGAGATAAAAAGTGCACTGAAAATTCTGCCATTTCTGCTCTCCCTTTAAATTTTGTAGCAGTGTGTAAGCGAAGTTATTGACACCAGTTTGCTGGTAAAAATAGTTACACACCAAGCAAGCAGTAAATAAACTGCTATGTAAATGAAGCAAACCAGACTGTAAGTAAACTAAAATGTAACATTTATTAGGCAAAATATTAAAATGATTAAAAGAAACACTTTCACAATACACAAAACATACGCCAAACAGAGGGGGAACGACTAAATCGACACCAAAGTTAAAAAAACAGTGTCAATCAGCTTCTAGGCAGGTTGAAAAATATAAGAGCTTCAATCATTCAACATTATTTATGGCTCAATGTAAATAAAGTCATTGATAGGAATGGAAGGAAGGTACCAAAGTAAATGAACATGTGCCAAAAGCATCAATAATAATAGTGTCCCTATCAGAACCTTATACTGATACACCAGATTGCAGCCTGAAGTTATATTGCACCTGTGAAGGAAAAGTAGTATTACCTTGGCCCAGAAAGCATGAGAAAGAGTGTGGGTGCTCCAGTGGTTCTACCCTGTGACCCAATGCGCGTTTTGTCCTTTGCTTCGTCCGGGAGCGTGACAGTCCATGGGTAAGCTGAAATTGTGCGACAACAAACACCCACATTTTCTCACCCCACCTTCCTGTCCCAAGAGGACTGCAGCACACCACTCTTGAACCCAGATAATGCTTCTGGGTCGCCCTCCCAGGGCTGTGGGGTACTCGGTATCTGGCCGGTGTCAGGGGAATGTGTCACAGCAGCGGTGACCCGGTCCGTGGCCCTGGGCGCCCAAGCAATGGGAGATGTAGTTAATGGTAGAATAGTTTGTGACGCCACCCGTGGTGTTTGGCAAATATGGTGTTAGGCCAATGCTGCATACAGATCCGCTGGGACTGATGGTATGTGCAGCTTAGATGGTAAAGCTCCCCACAGGTGGAGCTGTAGTCCCAGGGCAGTGTAGATGTAGCTGGCACGGGGATGTAGCAGTGCAGAAAGCGTAGGGAACAGACAAGACACAGTGGTTGTAGTTTCTGTACCTTTACTGAGTATATGCAGTCCAGAGTCCTGATTACAGATGGTATTGGAGCAGGTTAGCCTGGAAGCAGATCAGGATTCTCTCTCAGCAGAAGGGCTGTGCAGTCTCCTTCCTAGCGCTTTGTAGTGTGAAGCACTCCAGTACTTAGTTACTCTGAAATGCCTCTCTTCAGATGTTCCTAGAACTTTACTTGTATGACAGACAGCTGTAGCCTCTCTTGGGGACTCCTCTCCTGAGTCCTGGCTCTCTATTCAATTGCTGTTGTGTACCAAGTCTTTGCTGGGAGCAGGGCATTTACAGCCTCCTACTCCTCTGGTCTCTGTGGTAGGACCGTCAGTATCCGTACCACCATGGAGACCAGGCTCCAGTTCTCAAGCTGAGCGAGCTCGCCTTCTGCAGCTCAACCTCTCAGCTTCGTTCCTCCCGTCTGCACACTTCACCCTCCACAGACCCTTCTTCCTCCTGGCCCTCAGAGGACACTCCTCTCCAGAATCCTGGTTCAGTGTTCCCCTGCTGGCCCGAAGTGGAACTGTGTTGCATGCATTAGGTTAACTGCTGGAGAGACCCATCACTGCTTCCAAGCCTGGCATTTACCCTCCCCTGGCAAAGCCAGTGTGGCAACCATACCCCTGGTTCGCCACATTTCCAGTCACTTTGCCACCACCACCACCATCACCCTGTCTTCCATACGGTCAAGTCTCAGTAGCCATGATTCTGGACCACATATTCCTCACCCTGATCCTCCTTCCTCCCACCATGCCGAGTGCCTGGAGACAATTGATCCCACCCGGCCTCTCGCCCGGTCCACTTGAAGTGAAAAAGAGGAGATCGCATGTAGCAATGCCCAAATACTTGAGCAGCCACGGTCACCTAAAAGCGACAGTGGGAAAGTGTCACAAGAAGTGGATGATGATGAGACACAATTGCCAGAAAGTCAGAGGAGGACCCGGGTGTGGGAGTGTAGGATGAGGTGGTGGATGATATAGTAACTGACCCAACCTGGCAAGAGGATATGCAGATCAAGGACAGCAGCACACAGGGGGAGACAGGGGTTGCACCCCAACAGGCAGGAAGAAGCAGTGTAGTGGCCGCAGACAGAAGACAGGCAACTATTCCCTATAACACCAACACAACGGAAGTTGCCGGTCCAACTCTTAGGTCTTCCCGAGTCTGGTTGTTTTTGAAAGACTCTGCCGATGACCCCAAAAAGGACATTAGCACCACCTGCCAGGCCAGCATCAGCAGGGGGAGCAAAACTACCAGCCTAACCACTACCAGCATGATCAGGCACATGGTAGAAATGAGAAGCTCTGGCAGTGCCCAACAGGGAAGAGGAACTTTAAATAGGAGCTGCCCTCAGCAATCGGCTTGGGGACAGCAATTCAAGCACACACACTGCCCTTAATAAAAGAACAGAAGGTGTGGCTGCGCGCACCCTAAGCACAGACAGAAACCACTACAGCATAGCCAGCACAGGAACTGAGGCTTAAGGCACCTGGCAGGGGCTGCAAGCCTGAAAACATGTGGAAAGTCATACACCAGCTGCAGAGGACTTCCCAACTTGAGGATAGTTTCCACAGTGGCAGCCAGAGAATGCACACATGGATGGTCCTACCTGAGCTGCCGGATCTGCTTGTCAAAGTACGCCACCTGTGTGCCCATTTTCGAAAGTCAGCTTCAGCTTCCACCGTCCTTGCCGTTCTTCAGCAGCGTTTGCAGCTTCCAGCTCACCAAATGGTGTGTGATGTCCCCATGCATTGGAAGTCTACACTGCAGATTTTGGAAAGGATTTGTGAGCAGAAGATGGCAGTTGTTGACTACCAGCATCAACAAGGCCATCGGTATTCAGTTCAGACTCCACATATAAGACCTCAGCAGTGAACCTGGATGTTAGACATATGTAGCATTCTCCAAAACTTTGAGGAGTCCACCAAGATGGTGAATGGCGATGACACCATAAATAGCATCACCATCCCGCTTCTCTGTGTTCTGAAATGCTCTCTGCTCACAATCAAAGAGGATGCATTGCAGGTGGAGCATAATGAGATGGAGCAAGGAACCATACAGGGTGATTACACACAGCTCAGCCTCATCTCATCCCAGCGTGGAGGCATTGCAGGTGGAGCATGATGGGATGGAGCAATGAACCATACAGGGTGATTACACACAGCCCAGCCTCATCTCATCCCAACATGGATTGGGTGATAATGAGGAAGAGGAGGAAGAACAGGAGATAATTCCATGCTCTATAGACAGCACTACCTGCATAACTGTCATACCATTCTGTTCAGCGTGGGTGGCCTGAGGACAGGGAGAAGGAGGAGAGCATGGTCAATCTTACTCCTGGTGAGGACACAGAAGTCTTGCCTGTTAGAAGTCTTGCATGCATGGTTGAGTTTATGCTACGCTGCCTTTCCCATGACCCTCACGTTCTCCAAATTTTGGCTGACAGTCATTACTAGTTGGTGAAACTTCTAGACCAATGCTACAAGGAGAATTTTCTATCTTTTATTGCCGAGGCAGACAGGTCTACTAAAATGGGGCAGAACCAGAGGGCCCTTGTTGCGGAATTATTAAAAAAAATTCCCATCTGAAAGCGCTGGCAGCAGAGGTCACAGTTCGTTGGACAACCAAGGAGTACAGGCGAGAGAGACACAATTCCAATCCAGCAGAGGCAGGGGAACACTGGCAAAGTTCTGGGAGAGTTTTCTCAGACCCTTCCATCGCACAGGCCCTGAGGCACGGGATACTCTCACAAGGAGTGCAAAGTTTTGGAAGATGCTGAGGGAGTACCTTGCTGACAGTACCAACATCCTCCTTGATTCCTCTGTGCCTTATAATTATTGGGCATCCAAGCTGGACATGTGGCATGAACTGGCTCGCTACACCTTGGAGGTCCTGGCTTGCCCTGCCACTAGCATTTTGTCAAAGCGGGTTTTTAGTGCCGATGGTGGAATTATAACTGATAAGTGCATCCGCCTGACAACTGAAAATACTGACAGGCTGACTTATATAAATGAACAAGGGCTGGATTAGGCCAGACTTCACAACACCACTGAATAATAGCAGCATAACATAAACTTAAATCCACATAACAGTATCTCCATGGCTTACCAACGGGCTAAAGAGCATACAAAGGACTCCTTGCTGATTACACGGAACAAAACACATGATTCTAAACCATGATTTATCACCCAGTACAATTGTCATTGGACAAAGGTGATGAGGATACTTCGAAGGCACTGGGGTATTCTGACCACAGACCTCCAGGCGTCGGGTATTGTGAGTGAGCAGCCTAGTCTTACTGCGAGGAGAGCCCCTGATTTTAGGGATCTTCTAACTAGGAGACACTATACAAGACCAACTGTTAGATTAAACTGAGGAATCACTCTTAGGGGTTCCTTTTCTTCTGGCAATTGTTCCATTTGTCCTCATATGCATCCTACCATGGACAATTTTATTAACCCTAGGATTGGCACTAGGCATAAATTAAGATCTTACATAATACTGTAAAACCAGTTGTGTTGTTTATGCCCTGGTTTGTCCTTGCCAACAGGTCTATGTAGGTCAGATGTCCCAAGAATTACGACAAGGAATACAGAAACAATTTTCCACTATCAATTTGGCCAGTTCGGATCAAATAAAGGGCAAGACCTTGACTTCAGTGGCAGCTCATTTTCTGGCCGACCACTCGGCTAAGATTACAAATGTGAGGGTGGTGAGACTGGAAAATATTTCAATTTCGAATAGGGGGATCTCTCAAAAGACAACTGTTACAGGCTGAGTCCCGTTGGATTTTTAATTTAGGCTCTACTGCTCAGATCGGGCTGAATGAGGATTTTTTCTTTAATGGATTTTTGGGCTAATTGTATATTGCTGTCATCCCTCATTTAGGTGACGGTTTTGGAACTGGTATACTTCTAGAAATGGGTTCTCTTTAAGGATTCCAAGATAAGACAAGTTCCAGATGTTCAAGGATCTGCCCTCAGATAATCTGTGATAAATACATGTTTGGAAATTGGTGCATTATATGGCTACTATTTGAGAGAAGATTTGGGCTACTCTTGTGGGCTTGTTGTATAAAAATATAAACAAAAATGGTACACTACCGTTCAAAAATTTAGGGTCACTTAGAAATTTCCTTAGTTTTGAAAGAAAAGCAGTTTTTTCCAATGAAGCTAATATTAAATGATTCAGAAATACACTCTATACATTGTTAATGTGGTAAATGACTATTCTAGCTTCAAACATCTGGTTTGTAATGCAATATCTTCATAGCTGTAGAGAGGCCCATTTCCAACAATCATCATTCCAGTATTCTTATGGTACTTTGTGTTTGCTAACTGTGTAAGAAGGCTAATGGATGATTAGAATACCCTTGAAAACCCTTGTGCAAGTATCTTAGCACAGCTGAAATCAGTTTGGCTGATAAGAGAAGCTATAGACCTGACCTTCCTTTGAGCTAGTTGAGAATCTGGAGCATTACATTTGTTGGTTCCATTAAACTCTCAAAATGGCCTGAAAAAAAGAACTTTCATGTGAAACTCGACAGTCTATTCTTGTTCTTAGAAATGAAGGCTATTCCATGCGAGAAATTGCCAAGAAACTGAAGATTTCCTACAACAGTGTGTACTATTCCCTTCAGAGGAGAGCACAAACAGGCTCTAACCTGAGTAGAAAGAGAAGTGGGAGGCCCCGCTGCACAACTGAGCAACAAGATAAGTACATTAGAGTCTGCAGTTTGAGAAATCGACACCTCACAGGTCCTCAACTGGCAGCTTCATTAAATAAATACGCAAAACGCCAGTGTCCACGTCTACAGTGAAGAGGCGACTCTGGGATGCTGGCCTTCAGGGCAGAGTGGCAAAGAAAAAGCCATATCTGAGACTGGATAATAAAAGTAAAAGATTAATATGGGCAAAAGCACACAGACATTGGACAGAGGAAGATTGAAAAAAAGTGTCATGTACAGACAAATCCAAGTTTGAGGTGTTAGGATCACACAGAAGAACATTTGTGAGACGCAGAACAACTGAAAAGATGCTGGAAGAGTGCCTGAAGCCATCTGTCAAGCATGGTGGAGGTAATGTGATGGTCTGGGGTTGCTTTGGTGCTGGTAAAGTAGAAGATTTGTTCAAGGTAAAAGGGATTTTGAGTAAGGAAGGCTATCACTCCATTTTGCAATGCCATGCCATACCCTGTGGACAGCGCTTGATTGGAGCCATTTTCATCCTACAACAGGACAATGACCCAAAGCACACCTCCAAATTATGCAAGAACTATTTAGGGGAAGAATCATGCAACTGGTATTCTATCTGTAATGGAGTGGCCAGCGCAGTCACCAGATCTCAACCCCATTGAGCTGTTGTGGTTGCAGCTTGACCATATGGTGCGCAAAAAGTGCCCATCAAGCCAAACCAACTTGTGGGAGCGGCTTCTGGAAGCATGGGGTGAAATTTCTCCTGATTAACTCAGGAAATTAACTGCTAGAATGCCAAAGGTCTGCAAAGCTGGAATTGCTTCAAGGGGAGCATTCTTTGAAGAAAGCAAAGTTTGAAGGATAAAATTATTATTTCAAATAAAAATCTTTTTTTTAACCTTGTCAATGTCTGGACTAGGTTTTAAATTCGTTTAGCAACTCATTTGATTAATAAAAGTATGAATTTTCATGGAAAACACAAAATTGTCTGGGTGACCCCAAACTTTTAAATGGTAGTGTATATAATACATCTTTGGCTTGCTAAGGAATATGATATGTACACACACCCCATGGAGTGGAGTTAACTGTCACCACAGGTCAATGTATTAGCTATGATGGTTTAATTTTGTGATGGCTTCTTTTTTGGCCTTGAAATTTGGGCTTTACGTAGGGTTGGCGCATAGAGGTTTATTTGCTGTCCTGGTTGATCTTTCTAGCCTTGAAGGGGATAGGGATCTTTGGGATATGCATTTCTCCTTATTCATATGCTGTATATACATGTTTTTGGTGTATTATGGGTCTGTAGGGGATTTATGGCTCATGAGGGTTCTTCTTTGATTTGTTCCCATCGGATGCACTTTTTTGTGCCTTTATTTTTGCAATCATTTCCATAAAAAAGGATTATGGGCACCTTTATATCTATAATATGCCCTGATTCTCCTTGTTTAAGGACACAAAAATGTTCCTCTTTTCACATATTATTATGTCTATGATGGGTTCTGGGATATTTGGACTTATGAGGACTTCCTTTGATGCCTTCTTAGGACATTTATATGGGGCCCTATTTCTTCTGATAATAATTTCCCTATAAGAGGACTATGGATTTACCTTATTTTGGTTCAAACCTTGCCAGCATGACCCTCCTAATATATCTTTCAAAGCCTTACTGCAGTAATTTCTTTTTAATCTTTTGGCACTTTTCCTATACCGGATTTGGTGTGTTTGTTTCAAGTTTGATATACAGTCATGGCCAAAAGTATTGACACCCCTGCAATTCTGTCAGATAATATTCAGTTTCTTCCTGAAAATGATTGCCTACCATACAGTCCCTTTTCATTCAGATGCCGACGGATAGTACGGGTTGACACCGTTGTACCCTCGGACTGCAGGGCAGCTTGAACTTGTTTGGATGTTAGTGGAGGTTCTTTATCCAACATCCGCACAATCTTGCGTTGAAATCTCTTGTCAATTTTTCTTTTCCGGCCACATCTAGTGAGGTTAGCCACAGTGCCATGGGCTTTAAACTTCTTGATGACACTGCGCACGGTAGACACAGGAACATTCAGGTCTTTGGAGATGGACTTGTAGCCTTGAGATTGCTCATGCTTCCTCACAATTTGGTTTCTCAAGTCCTCAGACAGTTCTTTGGTCTTCTTTCTTTTCTCCATGCTCAATGTGGTACACACAAGGACACAGGACAGAGGTTGAGTCAACTTTAATCCATGTTAACTGGCTGCAAGTGTGATTTAGTTATTGCCAACACCTGTTAGGTGCCACAGGTAAGTTACAGGTGCTGTTAATTACACAAATTAGAGAAGCATCACATGATTTTTCAAACAGTGCCAATACTTTTGTCCACCCTCTTTTTTACGTTTGGTGTGGAATTATATCCAATTTGGCTTTAGGACAATTCTTTTTGTGTTTTTTCATTTAAGACAAATTAAATGAAGATAATAATACCAAAGAATTTGTGTTTGCAATCATTTTCAGGAAGAAACTGAGTATTATCTGACAGAATTGCAGGGGTGTCAATACTTTTGGCCATGACTGTATACCAATAATAAAGACTGCTTAGGTTTAATTGTATTACAATTGCTTTATTTAATTATAAGGTATATGTTGCATCTTTTTTATGTTTATGATCTGTGTTCGTTTTGTCCGTGTCTGGCCAGTTTTCTTACTGTCTCCCGGGAGCTGCGCTTGCGCCTTTTGTTGCTTCTCTGAAGCGCGTCTCATTATCTTGGTCATGCATGCGCAGTTCATGATGTGCTTCAGAGAATGTATTATGCATTCCATCTTACACGTGCAGCGCCGCTTTGACCTACGTACTGATTTGCAAGCTTAATAACTTCCGGTTCATCCTGAATGCTGTGTTGGCCACCTTACACACCGGAGGGCTGTTATGGATCTTGATTTTTAAGGTATTTAAGGTTCTATCTGCTATTTGAGCGTCACTTCCCCTGACGAAGCAGCACGTGCTGCGGCGATATGCGTGGGGCTATGCTTGCGGGCTTCCACTCATGGTCCTGTGCTTCTGGCTCATTTTTGTGCTGGGTTTATGGTTTATGAGCCCAGGCTTCTTTAATCCTTCAATTGGGGCTTATTATACCTCCAGTTGTATTGTTTTATGTGAATTCTGTGCAATTTCATATTGGGTGCTTATAAGGGTCATGGTTTATGACCCTTTGCATCAGGTCACTTTATGGCCATATTGCTCAGACACGCTTACCATATCCTCATGAGCCACATTAAGATTGATGGGGGTCTTTTTATCAGATGGTTGTAGGGTGCTCTACTGTTATAATTATCATGTTTTTGTACCTTGTTATTATGCAGATGATTATGAGTGGTTATAACCATGTCCTTTTACTTATGTTTTAAATGTATTGGTCTCTTGTGTGCTATTAAAATCTATTTATATATATTTTGCGTTTTGGGTTAGTGTGTGCCTTCTTGCAGTAGTGTTTTTTCTCCTTTATATAGGGGTATTGGGGTGCGTCCAAATTGTGGGCAGCCCTTGCATTCACTGCATAAGCAAACACTATGGGAGACAAACTTCCTAAATATGGGAACATTTTTTCATGAGGCCCTCCTATATGTCTTGTCAAAGGTATATTGGGGTGCTTCCAAATTTTGGGAAGCCCTGCCACTCATTGCATAGGCAAACACTATGGAAGACCCACTTCCTAATAACGGGAACATTTTTTCATGAGGCTTTCCTATACGTCTCGTGAAAGGGGTATTGGGGTGAGTCCTAATTTTGGGCAGCACTGCCACTGCATGCGCAATAATAGTATAGTAGACCCACTGTTTAATAATGGGAACAACAAAGCATAGCTGGCTGATGGCTCTGTAAGAATAGTGAGGGCTGACTGCTGACCCTTTAAGAATAGTAAAGGCCACCTGATGGGCCATAGGCTTAAGGCCCCTTTACATTTAGCGATGCACCAGCGATCCCGACCAGCAATCCGACCTGGTCAGGATCGCTGGTGCATCGCTAAATGATCGCTAGTGAGCTTTCACACTTGAAGCTCTCACAGCGATGCAGCAGCGATCTAGCGGTCGTTACTTACCTTTCACACGCAGCGATCCTGACGTCCTCCCACCCGCGTCCACGCGTCGCTCGTCGGCGCCAGCAGGAAACCCAGCAGGAAGCAGACGACGAGAAATGGAGCTGCGCGATCTCGCGCGATCAGCGATAGCCAGCGGGGGAGCCAGTCGGAGGTAAGTATCACATATAGCGATATCGCTCGCGATATCGCTGCTGCGTCACCAAATCGGTGATGCTTTAGCGATATTGTTAGCGATATCGCTATGTGTAAAACCCCCTTGAGGCTTTGTGACTTTCAGAGTCCCTCCTTCATAAAGGAAACAGGATGTGTCTGTTGATGTGTCACACACCACATGGCCAGATAAGGTGGTAAAATGTCAAAATGACATTTCCCAGTGAATGCAATTGTTTTGGTTAAAAGCAAAGGTAAAGTTCAAAAACGCATCAAAAACGCTACGTGTGAACATAGCCCAAGGTGTGGAGGAGCATTTTTTTGGGGGGGTTATTTTTTGCCTTAAATGCAAGTCATTACCCTGGAAAGGATGTTCCTTCACATATTTCCCAGGAAAATCCATTTTGGTTTTGTTTTTGTATGTTTCATTGTGAGTCTGTAAACGTGGCGTAAGACTGACAGTATTGTTCACAGCAGTGACCTGGGAGTCAGAAATGCTTCCAGGGGTCTTCCGCAATTTCTAGTCCCTCTGCAGACTGCTGTTTGCTCGAGGTTCCCATAGACTTAAATTGGCTCGTTGCTCGGGTCGAGCGCCCGAGCATTCCAATTTGCTCGCCCATCACTAGTTAATAGTCAGCGCATTTCGAGGTCATTCAGGACCTCTGCCTCAGGACAAACCCTTTCCTTACCTAATATATAATTGTGGAATTTCCTGATGAAGAAGTAATTTGTAATTTGAAATGCTTAGAGGAAACCACCATTTTGTTTTATATCATGGGATATATGTCTTGTTAACTGTCAGCAAGCGCAGAAACTATCCACAAACCTTTTCTTCCATCCTTTGAAAATCATACTATGACATTTGGCAATAAGAATTAAGTATCCAAAAATAGCAGCAGCTCACCCACTGAAACAAGCCATTCAGATAGTTGTACTGCCAGAAGTAGGTCACAATATTCCTTCTTTGCCTCCTGAAAGTGTAGTAGCATGGAAGAAGGAGATAACATTGTGGACTATGTTACACATGGGGTTGTGGAACCACTGCGCCAGGTAGAACCTGGTGGGGTGTAACTAAGCAAACACCTGGTCCTTCATTAGAACCCCTAATGGTGTGTTTAGACTTGATCCCAGGTGGATGCCAAATGGTACTCCAAGACAGACACTGAAGATGTGGGAGCTGACCCCCAAAGGGGCAGAATTGTAGGGCCAATCAGGAACTGGAATACAGAATGACATGCGGCTGTTAGACAGAAGTGGTACAGGATCAGTAACGGACAGGGGTAGTTCTGACAGGGCAGGCAGGATCAGGTATAGGCAGGACAGGTACAGAGCACGGGACGGCCACAGGTGCAATATCACAGTTCAGAGGTGCTGGTTTAGATGGATCAGGAACATGACTAGGCACAGAGAGGGCAGGTTCGGGTACAGGTATAGCAATATGAACTGGAACAGTTGCAGACACGGTGGACAGGGTCAGGTAAATGGGACGGACAGAATCAGATTCAGAGGGCACAGGTGCATGGAACTTACAACTAGAAAACCGGAAACTCACAGATACTAACATTGGCAAGGCACCTCCCATTTGAGGAAAGTGCATTTAATACCTATTGTTTCTCATCCATTAACTGAGGATATTTTAAGAAGCATGCTGTCCCCTTAAGAAGGAGGGAACATGTGTCAGCTCCCTAAGCATACTCTTAGAAAACCTGCATGCCATGAACAGGCCTTGGGAGGAGACAGAAACGGTGGGGATCAGAGCAGCATGGAGAGTCCAGTAGACACACCGGTGTCCCTGCTGAGAGGGGGAAGGGGACTCATGCAGAGGTGCCGGCGCTGTCCTAACAGACTATATGGCATATCACACATTTCAGTCATAGTATTATGATGTTATCTCTGACCGTGACATTGTTAGTTTTAATTAATGATCTACCCATACCTCCTCCTTTGCCATAACAATTAATTGTATCATCTGCCTGAGGTCTCAAACTCAAAAGGCTGCCTCAGACAGACTTGGCCAAAGCCACTCTGTCTGGCAGACTCCAAAATAAAAAATACCCTTTAACACCTGTACAAGGATCTAGTTTTACAATAGGACCCAGTGGAATTCTACCAGGGCTCAGGGTAAGAATGGTCACCAAGCAGGGTCAGAGCCGAGAGGTAATGTCAAGGCCAAAACCAGGATCCATAAGAATAGTCAGAAACAAACTGGGGTAAAAAAAAATATACTAAACAGAACAGATGCAGGAGACAAACATCTTGTTAGAGAGACACAAAGCTATATCTGGCATCTTCCAGCAGCAAGGTGGAAGATTTAGTAGGGTGTGGTGCTCTAATTTGCTGGAGCAGGGAGCTAATAGCATCAGCTGGACAGCACATAGACCCATACTGCCTGACTGGAAGGCACTACAGGTCCCATCCACTCTAATCACATTGGCTGGACAGAACCTGCTGTCCAGAGCATCTTGTTCTGATAATTCTATCACCCATGTCGCCAGTTGAGTGAATACAGCGGTGCCTGGCGAGAGAAGCAGAAGTCGCAGGAACAGGTTCTGGTGGAGAAAAGACATTATTCTTTTCAATTTTGGACTTTTAATTCAATACATGAATTTTCTAACCCCTAGCCACTGAAAGTAAGAGCATTTCAGGTGCTAAGGAAGATATTTCACAACAACTTCTTTCCCTATCTAATAAAAACTACCGCAATCTTTCCAACTTAAAACCCGTGCCATTGACACCCAACCCCCCACTCCCTCTCTCTGGAGCACTTTGGAATGCCCGCTCCATCTGCAATAAGCTCCATGTGATTCATGACCTCTTTCTCTCTCATAATCTTGCCTTTCTCGGCCTCACAGAAACCTGTCTGACACCCTGTGACACCGCCTCCCCTGCTGCGCTGTGCTACTGCAGCCTCCACTTCACCCACACTCCTCACCCTGGCAACAGACATGATGGATGAGTGGGTCTTCTCCTTTCTTCCAACTGCACCTTTAACCCAATCCCACCTCTTCCCTCCCTAATCCTCCCCTCTTTTGAAGTCCACTCTGTCCGCATCTACTCTCCCTCCAACCTCCAAGTGGCCGTCATATACCGACCTCCAGGCCTGACCACTGCCTTCATTGACCAATTCTCTACCTGGCTTCTTCACTTTTTTTCAACTGACATCCCCACTGTCATCATGGGTGGCTTCAATATCCCCACTGATACCCTTCAGTCAGCAGCCTCCAAACTCCCGCCACTTACTTCATCCTTTGGACTTACTCAATGGTCCTCCTCAGCCACCCACACAGACAGACACACACTAGACTTGGTTTTCACCCATATCTGCTCCCTATCTAACTTCACAACCTCCCCTCTCCCTCTATCTGACCACCATCTACTCACTCTCTCATCCCTGTCCTCGTCTCCTGGCACCCATGTCCAGCAACATGCACACCCCCGCAGAAACCTTGCACACCTAGACACCCACGCGCTCTCTGATTCTATTTCACCACTAGCATCCATATCCTCACTCCAAGACACAGACAGTGCCACTGCTTTCTACAATGCCATTCTCGCAGTAGCTATTGACACGGTCACCCCTCTCGTTCATGGCAGAATGCAACGTACCAACAGACAACCCTGGCACAAGAACACCACTAAAAAGCTCCAGCAAGTGTCCAGGGCTGCACAGCGGTGATGGAAGAAAACAAATTTGCAAGATGATTTCACTTCATTCAAACAGGCAACACTTGCTTTCAAATCTGCCCTCACCTCTGCTAAACAGGCTTACTTCACAACCCTCGTATCTTCCCTATCCTACAATCCCAAACAGTTATTCAAAACTTTCAACTCCCTCCTCTGCCCACCACTGCCCCCTCCAACCTCCCTCATCTCTGCTGAGGACTTTGCCACACACTTCAAAAATAAGATCGACCAAACAAGGCAAGTCTTCATTGTTCAACCACCACAACCCCTTTGTATACCAGAATCCGTCCTTTCCTCAACCCTCAATCTACTAAAATGCTTGTGCACGCCCTCATCATCTCCCGCCTCAACTACTGCAACATCCTTTTCTGTGGTCTCCCTGCTAACACCCTTGCACCTCTCCAGTCCATCCTCTGCTGCTCGACTAATTCAACTCTCTCCTCGCTACTCCTCCACTTCTCCCCTCTGCAAATCCCTTCACTGGCTTCCATTCCCTCAGTCTATCCATTTCAAATTACTAATACTGACCTACAAGGCCATCTATAACCTGTCTCCTCCATATCTCTCTGAAATAATCTCCCGATACCTTCCCTCACGTAATCTCCGGTCATCCCAAGACTTCCTTCTCTCCTCCACACTTATTCGTTCTTCACCCAACCGCCTCCAAGACTTCTCCCAAATAGCCCCATCCTCTGGAATTCTTTGCCCCAACATGTCCGACTATCAACCACATTCGGATCCTTCAGACGGAACCTGAAAACCCACCTTTTCAAGAAAGCCTACAGCCTGCAATGACCTCGCTGCCTCCTCACCACTACCAGAGATATCACCTCAACCACCACCGGAACTGCTGCAACCCATCAACCTACTGTCTCCATCCCCACCATCCTGCAGCATGTAAGCCCGAAAAGGCAGGGTCCTCTCCCCTCTGTATCAGTCTGTCATTGTAAGTTTGTTTACTGTATGTGATATCTGTAATTTGAATGTAACCCCTTATGTACAGCACCATGGAATCATTGGTGCTATATAAATAAAATAATAATAATAATAATAATAATAATACTAATAATAGATGAGAACAGAGTATTTTGACTTAAATGAGATGGGGATGGAAGAAATGGAGGACATACTTAAGAAAAAAAAATCTTACACTCACTTTTCCTTGGCCCTCATCTTATCTGCCCCACAATTGTCAATCCTTCAATCAGCTTCTATGTGTTCTTTCTTTTTTTCTATCTTTTTCTATATGCTGTGTTCCACACCACCCTATAGGATGCATCACTTAAGGCTTAGTTTATTGGAGACCATGACATATGTAAAATAGAAGAAAAATATATACAAAATAGATAGCAGAGGCATTTGGAGGACTGTCAGCAGCAGAACAGCTATAAGAAAGGGTGAGAAGAGGTGAGTAAAAGATAATTTTATTTTACTTCTTCCCAACTTTCTATAAACCAACAAAATAGTTGCCATCGAACCATCATTTTGCTGGATCTGTCCAAATTGAATCGCTAAAATAATGAATTCTGGTAGATTTGCTTATGACTAGTGTTGAGCAATACCATCCGATATTGAGAAATATCGGATCGGATTGGATCGGCCCATACCCAAAAAGTATCGGGTATCGCCGATTCCGATACCGGAAACCCCATTCAAGTCAATGGGACAGAAATATCGGAATTAAAAAATCCCCTTTCTTTACTTGTACATCCAGTTTGGGAGGGGGGAAGAGTGTGGGCGGTGCGTGGGCAGACAATGTGCGTGTCTGTGTGTGCGGGCGGGGTCTTACGGGCCTCTTGGGGGTCTGTGCGGGTCTGCCGGGGGTCTGTGCGGGCTGCCGGGGGTCTATGCGGGCTGTCGGGGGTCTGTATGGGCCTGCCGGGGGTCTGTGCGGGCTGCCGGGGGTCTGTGCAGGCTGTCGGGGGTCTGTGCGGGCCTGCCGAGGGTCTGTATGGGCCTGCAGGGGGTCTGTGCGGGCTGCCGGGGGTCTGTGCGGGCCTGCCAGGGGTTGTGTGTGTGCAGGCATCGTCCAATGGGACTACAAGTCCCATCGGGCTATGCCTGCTACAATGACAGTGATTGACACATTAGCCAATGATGGGACGGTAGTAGTCCCATCATCCGGCTAATGTGTTGAATGTAAAAAAAAAACAAAACATACATACTACATATATACTACATTCATACAACATACATACTTACTACATACATACTACATATATACTACATTCATACAACATACATACATGCTACATACATACTTCATATATACTACATTCATACAACATACATACATACTACATACATACTTCATATATACTACATTGATACAACATACATACATGCCACATACATACTTCATATATACTACATTGATACAACATAAATACATACTACATACATACTTCATATATACTACATTCATACAACATACATACATACTACATGCATACTACATATACTACATATATACTACATTCATACAGCATACATACATACTACATACTACATACATACTTCATATATACTACATTCATACAACATACATACATACTACATACTACATACATACTTCATATATACTACATTCATACAGCATACATACATACGTCATATATACTACATTCATGCAACATACATACATACTACCTATATACTACATTCATACAACATACATACATACTACATGCTTCATACATACTACATATATACTACATTCATACAACATACATACTATATATATATACTACATTCATACAGCATACATACATAGTTCATACTACATACATACAACATACATAAAACATGCTACAGGCATGCAACATACATACTACATACATACTACATACAATACATTCATACATTCATACAATACATACATATAGACATACAGTACATATAACATAGAGTACATACTCACCATCACTTGTCACTTTGATCCCCGAAGCCAGTGTCATCTTTAAAAAATATTAAAATAACAAACAACCGATAGACTCCCTGATCCGCAGAAATCCACGAGTGTCCCACGACGATCTCCCGTGGAGAACAGCAGCATCAGCTGATGCCACCACTCTCTAGGGGACCCAGGAATACAATGATGGGAGGTAGGTATCCTTCCGCACTGTATTCCTCCGCCACTGTAAAAAAATAGTCCCTAGTCTCACTTTTCGCATTGCTGTGTGAGAAAGTTCCCACGCAGCTTTTACCATAAAGTGAGACCAGTGAACTATAGTAACCTCTCAGTGATGCACTGAAGGAGATCGTCGCGGGACATTCGTGGATTTCTGCGGATCAGGGAGTATATCGCTTGTTTGTTATTTTAATATTTTTTAAAGATGACACTGACTTTGGGGATCAAAGTGACAAGTGATGGTGAGTATGTACTCTATGTTATATGTACTGTATGTCTATATGTATGTATTGTATGAATGTATGAATGTATTGTATGTAGTATGTATGTAGTATGCATGCTGTATGAATGTAGTATATATGTAGTATGTATGTATGTATGTATGTATGTTGTATGAATGTAGTATATATGTAGTATGTAGTATGTATGTATGTAGTATGTATGTTGTATGAATGTAGTGTATATGTAGTATGTATGTAGTATGTATGTATGTTGTATGAATGTTGTATGTATGTAGTATGTATGTAGTATGTATGTTTTTTTGTTTTTTTACATTCAACACATTAGCCGGATGATAGGACTACTACTGTCCCATCATTGTCTAATGTGTTAATCACTGTCATTGTAGCAGGCATAGCCCGACGGGACTTGTAGTCCCATCGGACGATACCTGCACACACACACAGCCCCCGGCAGGCCTGCACAGACCCCCGGCAGCCTACACAGACCCCCGGCAGGCCCGTATAGACCCCGGCAGCCCGCACAGACCCCCGGCATCCCGCACAGACCCTCGGCAGGCCCGTACAGACCCCCGGCAGGCCCGCACAGACCCCCGGCAGACCGCACAGACCCCCGGCAGACCGCACAGACCCCCCGGCAGACCGCACAGACCCCCGGCAGGCACGCACAGACCCCCGGCAGCCCTCACAGACCCCTGGCAGGCCCGCACAGACCCCCGGCAGGCCCACACAGACCGCGCATCATGATGTGCACAGACCGCGCATCATGATGACATCATTTCAGCAGCCATTCACAGCCACAACACTGGCTCATTGCATTATGGGAACTTCCGATTCCGTTAACCGATATTGTAAAAATATCGGTACTCGGTATCGGAATTCCGATACAGCGAATATCGGCCGATACCCGATATTTGCAGCATCGGAATGCTCAACACTACTTATAACTACTTTTTTATTTACTCTTAATCCCATGTTTTTATTATTATGATTTTTATGTGCATTACCTGGTGTACATTACCGTATATACTCGAGTATAAGCCGACCCAAGTGTAAGCCGAGGAACCTACTTTTGCCATGGTAAGCTGGGTAAGCTTACTGACTCATGTATAAGCTGGGCATGCATTGTCCCCTCATCCCTGTCCTGGTATGCATGTCTCCTCTGTTCCTCTCAGTGTATGCATGCCTCCCCATCCCTGTCATTGTTTACATGCCTCCCCCTCCCTGTCATTGTTTGCATGCTTCCCCCATCCCTGTCATTGTATGCATGTATCTCCTGTCCCTGTCATTGTATGCATGTCTCTCCTGTCACTGTCATTGTATTCATGGCTCACCGTCCCATGTCCATGTCCTGGTATGCATGTAACTGCTCTCCAAGCCTATGGGAGTGGAGAGCAGTGCATATTCATTACTTTAATGATTGGGGCCACTTGATTGCTCAGCAGGAAGAGCTGCAGGCACCAGCAGCCGGAACGAGATGTAATGCCAGCACCCAGGTCACCCAGGTAGGTGAGTATGATGTTTGCTGGAAGCCGCCGACTACGGCTGGCACTGTGCGCTATTACAGCAGAGGGAGAGGGTAATTGGAGTGGGTAATTGATTCAGGAATTGAGCCCTGATTCTAGGTATGCTTCTCTTTTGTATACCCTTAGCATCCTTTTGCAGTGAATGGGTGTAAATAACATGTTTTCCTTTGATGTGGAGGAGCTTGTTTGTTTAGGAGCTTTGTTGGTCCATTGATGATGCTTTGTGCTTGGTGTAGGAATATTGTGTATGTATATAATTTGCTAAATTGTGTCATGCCCTGGCTGTGTTCAGGAGAAGACTGATACTGACATGTATAGGTGTGTTGTGATTTTGAAATGAGTGACATGATGTCAAGAAAATGAATGGTACATGCATAGCGCATGAAAAAACAGCGACTGACATGAGTAACTGTTAAGTCAGCTCTTCTTCATAGCAGTTGAGTCAGTACAGGTAGCATCAGTGGACTGGAGATGAGAGCGGATTTTTCACTTATGGTCTGTGGCCTTTTAAACATGACAATCACAGTATTCTCACTATTCTACACTATTCTACACATCACAGTGTATAGTGCTAAGCACCATCGTAAACGATTCTTAACCACAGTGCCAGTAAACATAAGTCTCTGCCCACTGTGTTATTTCTAACCTTTGTTATTTATGAACTCCCCTTGTGCCTTTGTGGCACCCTGCGTCTCTACCTCCACAAAAGAGTTAAATATGTACTGTTTTGTATGTGTTTTGTGAGCAATAGGAGACATGCTTTCTCTGCTAGAGACCACAACACACACACAATTCACCTCACTTGTCTGAAGCTTAGAGCTTTACAGACACACCCTAACTGGGAGAGGGAGGAGCAGAGTTGTTGTTTTCAGTGTGAGAAGAAGGAGGAGAAGAAGAACACTCTTGGAAGCCATTAGACATGTGCTCTATCCATGAGTAGAGCTAAGAAGCATCAGGGAATCAGCCCCTAGACCATCCATGCTTTCAGAGCAAGGTGGTAAGCTGAGAGACTGTGTGGAATTATACAACCAACAGCATAGTGTTTTCCCTTGGAAAGACTGCAACAACCTAGGATCAGTGAAGGATTGAACAAGAAGGAACTTGAGCTGCTTCACAAAAGGATCCAAGCTGCAAGTTGCCAGAGGGGAAATACACAGTGAGTAGAAGCTATGCTGCAAGTTCTAAACTCCGGGAAGCCTTGGTCCCTGAAGGGATTAGAAGAGCAGGAAGCATATACTGAGTCACAAGCAGAGTGAAGGATAACTCCCATTCTGCAGAACAGACTGTAACCTGGTGAGAGTTGTAATATCTCCTCTGAACTGCACCTGAACTACAGTAAATGATAAGTTGACCTTACTTGTCTCCTGGCTTATTACTCCGTGCCTTCTACTTTCATCACAATCTCTGGGGGTTTGCCCTGGTTGGAGAGGGTTAAACATCTGCACTGCCATCACCATCTACCCCCCCAGGGATCATCTGCAGTGCCGGCTATACTACAGTCGAACTCTCCAACTGGCGTCACGAATCACTACATAAACTTATTCCCATTCAATTCTACCCCTTTTACATGACCGCCTGAGGCCACGGACTGGATCACTGCCACTGTGACATTTTCCATTGAAGTTAACGGACCAGGTGCTGAGTATCCCATGGCTTCTGGGGCGCGTCCCCTTCATTTTCCAAGTGTACTTTTATAATGTGTGCTTCACAAAACACAACTTTTATGACTTCAAATAACCAAACCATGTCGCAATTTATTCTAATATATTCTACTAGCTATGAACCCGTTCTACGCCCAGATGGTTAGCATTTTTATTGGTATATGATCTCCCATCATGGTATGTGCTGCCACCCTCCTATCCTGGTATGCATGGCACCCCTCATCCCTATCCTGGTATGCATGGTACACTCATCACCCCAATCCTGGTATGCATGGCACCCCATTCTTCATCCTGGTATGCATAGTCCCTCACCCCACAATCCTGGTGTGCATGGTTCTCCCTCATCTCTATCCTGGTATACATGGTACCCCCTTATCCCTATCCTGGTATGTATGGTCCCCTCACCCCCTATCTTGGTATGCATGGTACCCCTCATCCCCCAATCCAGGGATGCATGGCACCCCTCATCCCCCAATCCTGGTATGCATGGCCCCCTCACCCCCAATCCTGGTATGCATGGCTCCCTCACCCCCCAATCCTGGTATGCATGGTCCTCTCACCCTCAATCCTTGTATACATAGTCCCCTCACCCCCCCTATCCTGGTATGCGTGGTCCTCTCACCCCCCTATCCTGGTATGCATGGTCCTCTAATCCCCCCAATCCTGGTATGCATGGTCCTCTCATCCCCAAATCCTGGTATGCATGGTCCTCTCACCTCCCCTATCCTGGTATGCATGGTCCTCTCATCCCCCAATCCTGCTATGCATGGTTCTCTCACCCCGCATATCCTGGTATGCATGGTCCTCTCACTCACTCTACCCTGGTATGCATGGTCCTCTCACCCCCCTATCCTGGTATGCATGGTCCTCTCACCCCCCAATCCTGGTATGCATGGTCCCCTCACCCCCTATCCTGGTATACATGGTCCTCTCACCCCCCAATCATGGTTTGTATGGTCCCCTCACCCCCCTATCCTGGTATGCATGGTCCTCTCACCCCCTATCCTGGGATGCATGGTCCTCTCACCCCCCAATCCTGGTATGCATGGTCCCCTCACCCCCCAATCCTGGTATACATGGTCCTCTCACCCCCCTATCCTGGTATGCATGGTGCTCTCATCCCACTATCCTGGTATACATGCTACCCATCACCCACCTATCCTGGTATGCATGGTCCCCTCACCCCCCAATCCTGGTATGCATTGTCCCCTCACCCTCCTTTTGTGGTATGCATGGTCCCCTCACCCCCTTTTGTGGTATGCATGGTCCCCTCACTCCCCTTTCATAGTATGTATGGTCCCCTCACCCTCCTTTCGTGGTATGCATGGTCCCCTAACCCCCCTTTCATGGTATACATGGTCCCCTCACTCCCCTTTCATTGTGTGCATGGTCCCCTCACCCCCCCAATCCTGGTATGCATGGTCCCCTCACCACTCAATCCTGGTATGCATGGTCCCCTCACCCCCCTTTTCGTGGGATGCATGGTCCCCTCACCCCCCAATCCTGGTATGCATGGTCCCCTCACCCACCTTTCATGGTATGCATGGTCCCCTCACTCCTCTTTCGGGGTATTCATGGTCCCCTCACCCCCCCCCCAATCCTGATATCCATGGTCCCCTCACCCCCCTTTTGTGGTATGCATGGTCCTCTCACCGCCCTATCCTGGGATGCATGGTCCTCTCACCTCCCAATCCTGGTATGCATGGTCCCCTCACCCCCCAATCCTGGTATACATGGTCCCCTCACCCCCCAATCATGGTTTGCATGGTCCCCTCACCCCACTATCCTGGTATACATGCTACCCATCACCCACCTATCCTGGTATGCAGGGTCCCCTCACCCCCCAATCCTGGTATGCATTGTCCCCTCACCCTCCTTTTGTGGTATGCATGGTCCCCTCACCCCCCTTTTGTGGTATGCATGGTCCCCTCACTCCCCTTTCATAGTATGTATGGTCCCCTCACCCTCCTTTCGTGGTAGGCATGGTCCCCTAACCCCCCTTTCATGGTATACATGGTCCCCTCACTCCCCTTTCATTGTATGCATGGTCCCCTCACCCCCCAATCCTGGTATGCATCATGGTCCCCTCACCCCCCTTTTTGTGGGATGCATGGTCCCCTCACCCCCCCAATCCTGGTATGCATGGTCCCCTCACCCCCCTTTTGTGGTATGCATGGTCCCCTCACTCCCCTTTCGGGGTATTCATGGTCCCCTCACCCCCCCAATCCTGATATCCATGGTCCCCTCACCCCCCTTTTGTGGTATGCATGGTCCTTTCACTCCCCTTTCCTAGTATGCATGGTCCCCTCATCCCCTATCCTGATATGCATGGTCCCCTCACCCCCTTTTCGTGATATGCATGGTCCTCTCACCCCCCTACCTTGGTATGCATGGTCCCCTCACCCCTATTAAACTACACACATACAAAAAAAGCAAAACATTTATACTCACCCTTCTTTCCTGTGATCCAGTGCTGTCACGTTCTGCTGGAGGCCGGGGGGAGGAGTGTGGCGCCGGAGTACGCGCATGCCCATAGCGCTGTCTAGCGCCATATTGCTGAAGACACAATGCAAATGTGTCTTCAGTAAAATGGAGCCGGGTCGCGCTATGCGCACGCGCGATACCGGCTGCACTCCTGCCCGGGTCTCTGGCCGAAGAGAAGCGCCGTGGTAACGCTCCTCCCGATCAGGTAAGTATGTAAGTATGGCACCGCAGATGGCGGTATGCAGTGTGTATGGTACTGCCATCTCTGGTGCCATACACACTCCTCACCGCTGGATGCCTCATTCTGTCTGGAGCCAGAATGCGCAGTTGCGTCACGCTTGCGCAGTCTATAAAGGCTTTGGACAGATTGATGCTTACAGTGTTATATTATAGATATGACTTAACTTTGAATTGAGGTTGACAGTACCAATATTTTTTCTGTATCCTTAAAAAATTATTTAGACATTTTGGGGTCCTTGATGAGTATACTGCAATTGTTTTGTGTATACTTTCATGATATGTTATATCACTTACATTTTGAAATTCTTGTAATATTTTGCATGCATCTATATAACTCTCTTTTATTTAACTTTGCGTGTTACACTTTTGATTTTTAACATCATGTATCCTTGTTCCTCTAGCGACATTTGAAAAAGACTTAGATTGGGTTGAAACATTTTTATTTATGATCACATTAAAGAGGCACTATAGTAACTCTACTATATGTATCAAGTGCTTTAATAAACTATACACTACTGCATAATCCCTAACTGTGCAGTGAAAATCTTCGCAAGTTTACTGAGGTACTCGCCCTACTGTACTAGCACCTCACATGTTTCTATAAATGAATTCACACCAAATTGTTAAATAATATGAAATGAGCTCCTGGAATTATTGGTTCAGCATAGTCTAACAGATAGAAGGGACAAGGGTTAGTGTTATGATTGAGTCACCGTAGGAGGCAAAAACAGAAATGCTAGCTAAGTCCAGAAAACCAGAGAAGTTGGCAGCTATCGGATTGCAGACCCCTGAACCTATCAACACAACTAGCAGTAGCCGTGGGGGGTTCCTACGATGCCCTAGACCCCTTGATCACAGCCAGAGAATTAAATAGGCCTAAAGAAAGAAAGGGGAAATCTAAACTGCCCCAGAGCAGACCCCAAAGCAATAGGCAGCCCCCAACATATAATGACGGTGAAGCAAGATGAAAACACTAACACAGACAGAAAGATAGACTGAGCAAAGACGGGGCCCAAGCTAACTAGCTAGGAAAGGACAGGAAGGCTGCTGTCTGTAATCCGTGAAAAACCCTATGAAAATAAGAGCCAACAGACTGACAGTGAAAAAGGCCCTGAAGACGCTAGGCTTCAAAAAAGCTATGTCAGTACTCAGGAATATTCTGAAGACAGAGCAACAGGCAAAAGGAGATTCAGCTCACCCCAGCAGGGAATGGCAGAATCCAGAAAAGCAAGGAAAACAAAAACAAAACACAAATGCTAACAGGCAAAGCAGAAAACTTAGCTTTAGAGGAGCATTAATCTGACTGGTGTCCTAGAAGTCCACAGAGAAATCACCCGCAGGGCAGAAGGGCGTCGGCAGCCTTATATCCAGTCCGTGACTCCACTCAGCCAGTCATCCTCATTAGGCTCAGGTGCCTGATAATCAGGCTCATTACCTTCCTTTACCAGAATAGGGAGTTCACCAGACCTCAGTGACGAAGGGGAAAATGAACTCACAACAGTACCTCCCCCTTGAGGAGGGGTCACCGAACCCTCAACCACGCCACCAGGGCGATCAGGGTGAGCCCGATGAAAAGCATGCACCAATCTTTTGGCATGAATTTCAGAGGCAGAGACCCAGGAATTATCCTCCTGACCATAACCCTTCCACTTAACCAAATACTGGAGTCTCCGTCTAGCCAAACGGGAATCCAGTATTTTCTCTACCTCATATTCCATGTTACCTTCAACCAATACAGGGTCTGGAGGTGCCACCCCAGGAACAACTAGTTCAACAAACCTCTTCAACAAGGACTTATGGAACACATTATGGATTTTAAATGTGACAGGAAGAGCCAAACGAAAAGAGACCGGATTAATAATCTCCAAAATCTTGTAAGGTCCAATAAATCTAGGCTTAAACTTAGGAGAAGCCACCTTCATAGCAATATTTTTTGATGATAACCACACCATATCACCAATCTTAAACTGGGGACCAATGGTCCTATGTCGATTGGAAAACCGCTGGGCCTTTTCCTGGGAGAGAGATAACTTATCCACCACTTGGTCCCAGATCTGGTGCATTCTCTCCACCACAGTGTCAACACCTGGGCAGGCAGAAGGCTCCACCTGCCCTGAAGAAAATCAAGGATGAAACCCAAAGTTACAAAAAAAAAGGTGACATCAAAGTGGCAGAACTAGCTCTATTATTTAAAGCAAATTCAGCCAAGGGCAAAAATGAAACCCAATCATCCTGATCAGCGGAAATAAAACATCTCAAATACGACTCCAAGGTCTGGTTTGTTCTCTCTGTCTGCCCATTGGTCTGAGGGTGAAAAGCAGAGGAGAAGGACAACTGAATTCCCAGCTTGGAACAGAAAGTCCTCCAAAATCTAGACACAAACTGAACTCCTCTGTCAGATACGATGTTCTCAGGAATCCCGTGTAGGCGAACCACCTGTTGCAAAAACAGGGGCACCAACTCAGAGGAAGATGGCAACTTAGGGAGTGGTACAAGATGAACCATCTTAGAGAACCTATCACAAATCACCCAAATAACAGTCATTCTTTGAGAGACCGGCATATCAGAGATGAAATCCATTGAAATATGGGTCCATGGCCTCCTGGGGACCGGCAAAGGCATCAACAACCCACTAGAGCGAGAACAAGATTTAGACCGGGAGCAAGTCCCACAGGACTGCACAAAATTCCTGACATCATGAGACAAGGTGAGCCACCAAAAAGAGCGACTCACCAGATCTCTAGTACCAAAAATACCTGGATGACCAGCCAATGCAGAGCAATGAACTTCAGACATCACTCTCTTCTTCCACTGGTCAGGAACATACAACTTTCCACTGGGACAACGCTCAGGTTTGTCCTCCTGGAACTCTTGCAGAGCAAGTCTCAAATCGGGCGAGATGGCAGAAAGAACTACCCCTTCGCCTAAGATGGTAGCAGACTTGGTCACCACAGGAGAATCAGCAAAGAAACTCCTAGAGAGGGCGTCTGCCTTGACATTCTTAGTTCCAGGAAGAAAAGAGACCACAAAATCAAAACGTGTAAAAAACAAGGCCCACCTAGCCTGTCTAGGGTTCAAGCATTTAGCCGACTCTAGGTAAATCAAATTCTTGTGGTCAGTGAGGACCACAACTTGATGTTTAGCTCCCTCCAACCAATGTCTCCACTCCTCAAATGCCCATTTCATGGCCAACAGTTCCCGATTCCCCACATCATAGTTACGTTCAGATGGAGAGAACTTTCGGGAAAAGAAAGCAGAGGGATTCATTTTAGATGTTACAGGATCCTTTTGGGACAAAACAGCTCCTGCACCAATCTCAGAAGCATCCACCTTTACCTGAAACGGGAGTGAGACATCAGGTTGCCGCAAAACCGGGGAGGAGGTAAATCTTCGCTTCAGCTCCTGAAAGGAAGCAACAGCCTCCGGAGACCAATTCAACACATCAGCACCCTTCTTAGTCAGATCAGTCAATGGCTTGGCAATACTAGAAAATTTTGCTATAAATTTCCGATAAAAATTAGCAAACCCCAAAAACTTCTGGAGGGCCTTCAAAGAAGTGGGCTGAACCCAATCATAAATGGCCTGTACCTTGGCCGGGTCCATTTCAATAGTTGACGGAGACAAAATAAATCCCAAAAATGAAATCCTCTGTACTCCAAAAAGGCATTTCGATCCTTTTACATACAGGGAATTCTCCCTCAAGATCCGGAACACAGTCCGAATATGTTCCACATGAGAATCCCAATCCTTGGAGAAGATCAAAATATCATCCAGATAGATAATCAAAAATTTATCGACAAAGTCTCGGAAAATATCGTTCATGAAGCACTGGAAGACAGAAGGGGCATTAGTGAGCCCAAAAGGCATCACCAGGTGCTCAAAATGTCCCTCCGGAGTATTAAACGCCGTCTTCTATTCATCCCCCTGCTTAATGCGGATAAGATTACACGCCCCCCTGAGGTCAAGCTTGGTAAACCAGCAAGCACCTCTAACTCTAGAGAATAGATCCAAAATCAGGGGTAACGGATACTGATATTTAATAGTAATTTTATTGAGGGCACGATAATCAATACAAGGCCTTAAATAACCATCCTTTTTGGCCACAAAAAAAAAACGGCACCTAAGGGTGAAGAGGATGGTCTAATATGACCCTTCTCCAATGCCTCCTTAATATAGGACCGCATAGCCTCGTGCTCGGGTACAGATAAATTGAAGAGCCGACCCTTGGGAAATTTACACCCCGGGCTTAGTTCGATTGCACAGTCATAACTCCTATGAGGAGGCAAGGACGCAGACTCATTCTCACTAAATACATCATAAAAGTCCGCCAAATAGTCAGGAACATCATGCGACTGAGGAGAGGTGGAAAAAAACGGAGCCTCACTAAAGGCACACCAACAACCCCAACTCACCACAGACACAGATTTCCAATCCAAAACTGGATTATGATTTTGCAACCAGGGAAACCCCAGAACAACGGCATCATGCAGACCATGCAACACCAAAAATCTGCAATTTTCTTGATGGTCTGGGGCGACCCGCATGACCACCTGGGTCCAAAACTGAGGGTTTTTTTTAGCCAAAGGAGTAGCATCAATCCCCCTCAAAGTGATAGGCGTCTGCAGGGGTGTCATCGGAAATCCACAACGTTTAGCAAAATCCAAGTCCATTAGGTTTAGCGCTGCTCCCGAATCCACAAAAGCCTTGGCGGAAAATGTGGACAGGGAGCAGATCAGAGTAATTGCCAGAAGAAACTTAGATTGAACACCACCAACAGAAAACGTGTGTGCAAAGCATTTCTCTCGTTTAGGACAAACAGAAATAATATGCGAGGCATCTCCACAGAAAAAACACAGCTTATTACGCCTTCTGAACTCCTGACGTTGCGCCTTAGACAAAACTCTATCACATTGCATAGGTTCAGACGTCTGTTCAACCGGTGGCAACACCTCTCGTGCAATCCTGCGTTCACGTAAACGCCGATCAACCTGAATGGCTAATGACATAGAATCGTCCAGACCAGAGGGAACAGGAAATCCCACCATAGTATCTTTTACGGCTTCTGACAAACCCTTCCGAAAGAGAGCAGCCAAGGCATTATCATTCCAGGTAGTAAGGACCGCCCACTTTCGGAACTTTTGACAGTACAACTCTGCAGAATCTCGACCCTGGTTCAATGCCAACAGGGTCTTTTCAGCCTGATCAATAGCATTAGGTTCGTCATACAACAACCCCAAAGCTTGAAAGAATGCGTTCACATTAGTCAGAATAGGATCATCTGGTTTCAAAGAAAACGCCCAATCCTGGGGATCGCCACGCAGCAAAGAGATGACAATTTTAGCCTGCTGCGCGGAGCTCCCTGACGAGTTAGGCTTCAAGGCAAAAAATAATTTACAATTATTTTTGAAACTCAAAAATTTAGATCGATCCCCAAAAAATACATCAGGTGTAGGGATCTTTGGTTCAACAGCATGCGAACGAGCAAGGTAGGCGGAAATTCCCTGCACTTCCGCAGCGAGCTGCTCCACATGATCAGACAATTGCTTTATCTCCATTGAGAGAAAAAAAAAATTCCCCCTACGGCCTCAGAGATATAGAGGAAAGAATATACACAATTCTTTCCTGCTATTGAGTACCCTAGGATCTGCGGTATGGCGGGTGATTCTGTTATGATTGAGTCACCGTAGGAGGCAAAAACAGAAATGCTAGCTAAGTCCAGAAAACCAGAGAAGTTGGCAGCTAACGGATTGCAGACCCCTGAACCTATCAACACAACTAGCAGTAGCCGTGGGGGGTTCCTACGATGCCCTAGACCCCTTGATCACAGCCAGAGAATTAAATAGGCCTAAAGAAAGAAAGGGGAAATCTAAACTGCCCCAGAGCAGACCCCAAAGCAATAGGCAGCCCCCAACATATAATGACGGTGAAGCAAGATGAAAACACTAACACAGACAGAAAGATAGACTGAGCAAAGACGGGGCCCAAGCTAACTAGCTAGGAAAGGACAGGAAGGCTGCTGTCTGCAATCCGTGAAAAACCCTATGAAAATAAGAGCCAACAGACTGACAGTGAAAAAGGCCCTGAAGATGCTAGGCTTCAAAAAAGCTATGTCAGTACTCAGGAATATTCTGAAGACAGAGCAACAGGCAAAAGGAGATTCAGCTCACCCCAGCAGGGAATGGCAGAATCCAGAAAAGCAAGGAAAACAAAAACAAAACACAAATGCTAACAGGCAAAGCAGAAAACTTAGCTTTAGAGGAGCAGGAATCCGACTGGTGTCCTAGAAGTCCACAGAGAAATCACCCGCAGGGCAGAAGGGCGTCGGCAGCCTTATATCCAGTCCGTGACTCCACTCAGCCAGTCATCCTCATTAGGCTCAGGTGCCTGATAATCAGGCTCATTACCTTCCTTTACCAGAATAGGGAGTTCACCAGACCTCAGTGACGAAGGGGAAAATGAACTCACAACAGGTTAGGACTTCACGCAAGTTATCAAAGTTGAGGGGGATGAGCATGTTGTCAGCGCCAAATAAAAAAAGAAAGTTCTGAGAAGTCTGCTGAGGGATATTAGACACAATTTCTCATAAGGAATACAACTTGATTTGAGTTGTAGAAAGTGTTAACTGTGAGAAGCTTCAGCTTTTTTTTGCTAAGAACAACCCGGTAGGTACTAGGATCATAAGTAAAGTGGAATTTCACTGATTTAAGGACGGTGCCCTGAACAATTCAATTTTATTGTATAATACATCAAACAGGAGTGATATGAGGGATCAGTTAAGAAAGGACTCTGGATAAGGGTCCTGCTTTTGTCTATAAAACTATTAGTTACTTTGCTGTAAAAAGAAAAAAGGATTTGTGAAACTTGCTGCTGTTAACCACTTAAATGCTGCTGTCAATGACTGATAGCAGCACTTTAGTGGCTTGATCAGGATTGTTTAATTACACCCCAGCCCATGCAGAACATGATTTTTGGGAGTTGATGAGTTTGAATGGAAGCCAGGGGCCTGCCTAAAGCTTATGTCACTGACATGTTAGTATTCAAGTGAAGTCCATCCATAGGCTGGACTTCATAGGAGAACATGATTTTTACTAAGTAATAAATTGAAACCAGTTAGTAGATTTATTGGGGCAGTTACTTTTTCACATGGGTGATATAGGTTTTAAACAGACTTTTATCATCAAAAAATAAAATGGATATTTAAAAAATGCATTTGACAGTTATTCATGTTGTCTATATCTCATAATTAAAAATAGTTGGATGATCTGAAACAATTAAATGTAATAAAAAAAAAATTGCTGAGAGGAAAATGTCTTTCTCATAGCACTGAATATTTTGGAATGTTTATGTACTCTGCATTACAAGGAGTAAGTAGCAACTGATAAATATATTATCACTACCTAGTAGGTATTGCAAGCTTCTGTGCCCAAAATTATAAATTGAAAACATTAAAATGTTGTTTTGGATTTTTGATATATATCTAATGTGTATTGTCAGATTAACTTGAATTATAGGGAAACATTTATTTATAGATGTACGTTTGATAGCATGGACAAATAATAAAATATGAGAGATACTGCAATTTTTTTCACATATAGTGTCCTAGAGGCCAAGCGAAAGCCACCACGTGGTTAACTGATCATTTGAAGGGAGTGATTAGTATTCCCTATAGCTACAGTTTGTTCCATATCCAGGTTTACAGTTACAACATTTCAACATGAACTAGTAGTTAAAGCTTAGGAATGAAAAAAAATAATTCTAGATCCCCTCTGACAACCTTTCATCTCATAGCAAAGAAGAAAAAAATCAATGCAATAAAGATGTAAGCATGAATTTCATTGTATTGATTTATGAAGAAGTTCTGGAATGCCTTAATCTCTTGCAAAAGACTAGATAATATGTGGAAATTGACTCATTGGCCTGAATGTGAAATACTAGATGTTTAGCTGTCAATTTGCTTTTATATCTCATTTTTTACACCAGTTACTTAAAAAACTTAAGGGTCTTCTATTTATGCAGAGTTCATATATCAGACCAAATAGCAGACTTATGATAAGTAAAGGTGGCAAGATATATATGAAATTATATACATTTTTACAAGGTAAGCATCAGACTTGGAAAACGTAATACAATTTTTCTTTGACATAATGTACTGGCTTGCTATTTTCTTTCTGAAAATTAAAATATTGAATTATACACCGACAGTCTCATTACAGAACCTTTAAAGTTTATTAAAGTTTATTGACCATGTACACACCTCAAGATTTAGGTTCAATTGCTTCTCTCATGCTGCAATATTAAATTAAGATGTGAAGCCTTGCTGTGTCTCTCATGGACTCCAACTGAGCTACAGGTAGCAAAAGTCTCCTTCAATTAGACATAATCATCACTCACAGTCAATAATTGTGCTAAAGGCTGCTTTCAAATCTGTGAGGGATTCACATTTAATGTACTGATTCAGCTTGTCTGAGCCAAATTCACTGTGTACTGAAACCAAAGCAATTTAGTTCTTGCCTACGGCCCTTTTGGCAGTTCATCTAGTACGGAGCGTTGTAAGGACTGTGAGATACAATTTAATCTGAGACATCTGTGCATAGACAGGACCCTTTCCGTAACAGATATACACTAAACTGCGGTTGTATTTGAAGAACCTGCCCTTATCTCTTCTGGAGAAAAATAAACCATTTAACAAAGAAAAGCTCTTGTTGGTCCTTGTTGATATGGACAAATAAGTTTTTGCAGTGTATAAAAATCACTATAACTCAGGATACTCATCTCCTCCGTTACACAGACAGAATAATTACCTACACCATATCATTACATACCTGTTATATAAATGATGAAATTTGCATACAATAATTATACTATATATATATATATATATATATATATATATATATATAGTACTTTTTGTCTCTTTGGTTAGAACTAGCTATATACAAATTTTTATTGACATTTCATTGGCACAAGTACATGCACTGTATAATTAATATTCAATAAAAAAATAACCATACTTGTAGAATAAGTGATACTGCTGTCATGCTACTGCAGTGCAGTATAGTGCAACCTTCACCAGGGGGTGCTGATGAGGGAAGAGAGGTTGCACAAAGACCGTAGCAACACTGAGCAGCAGCACAAGTGCCACCAGGTGGTGAAAGAAGTAGTCAGAAGGCCGAGTCAGAAACAGTCAAGAGCAGAAGTACCAGAGGTCACAGCAGTACACATGGTCAGAAACAAGCCAGGGGATCAGCAACGGTCAGAAGCGGATAAGACAAAGGCAAAAGACAGAAGCAGGTCCGAATGCAAGCCAAGTCAAAACCAGGGAGTCAACAAACTTACAGGGAAACAATGAGTTAGGAAAGACAAAGAGAATAAATGGACACGGGGCAAGTCAGGGATCAAAGCAAGACAAATCAGGATATACCAGAGTCAGATACACATGCCGAAGGCAGAATTATAGCTGACACCACCTGCAGGATACAGCAGAGGTTAATAGCAAACCTGAAACCAGACCGAGGCTGAGAAAAGTTAATCCCTGAAATTAACAGACTGGGAACATGGAAAGACAGGACTCAAAACCCAGTCTGGAACATGTCAACTGCACTTTGAAAAGACTAAATCTGTGCATTAGGTAATAGCCACTTAGTTTGCAGCAAACTGGATTAGCCTCATATTTTGCATAAAATTCTGATTTCCCTAGGTCCAATTTTTTGGGCTTTTCTTTTTGCTGATTTGTAGAGAGCTGAGAAAGGGGTAAAAAAGAAAATTAAAATACCATACTGCTCAGCTATCCCAATGTTGCTTATTGTGAAATGCGTCATGATGTCAAGGCGAATTTGAAATGCGAAACCCCAGCGCACAGTGAAAATGGTGAAAGAGAACGTTATGCAGTGCAGAAGAGCATGAGGAGGACTGGAAAGGGAGCTCCTGTAACAAGGCAGAGAATGGTAACCGTGTACTTGTCTTCCATGCCCACCATGCTACATGAAAATGGGGTTTCTGGCTGGATGTGTGTGCTGTTGTTAACTGAACAATACACCTCTGCAGACCACATGCTGCCATTGAGCTAGGCCGGCCAGGACCAGATGGTATGAAGATGAAGGAGGGGGATTAAAGTCCAAAAATAAACTTTTGTTTACTGATAATGAACCTGATGAAGATTATGCACATCAGACAGTAGGCACAGCACTTCATGAAAGCTTTGTTTGTGGTGCTTCACTTTCCTCACAGCACTCAACAATCTAGTAAACTAACGTGGAAAGCACCATTGTCCATTGTAAGCACCTGGAACTGTAATGCTATGGCCCTTCAAAGCTATTCCCTATTTCCAACTGACTAATGAGGACCCCCCTTCCTGAGGTACATCAATACGACTCCTCAACAGTACCTTGAAAGTTCACTGCACTTCTCTCTAAAAGAGAATACTTGTCTGTTGTGAGCTCATTTTCGGGTTTGCCTCTGGCTTCTGGTGAGGGTTATGGAGCTGGCTGTGCTGACAGAGGAGTAGTGAGTTCCCTATCTGGACTCCCTCTGTTGGTGAAGGGAGGTAATGAAGCTGATCTAAATGGCAGAGACCGGCCACCTGAGGAAGAGGACTGCGATTGGACATCAGGAGTTTCTGATTGGATTTAAGGCAGCCGACTCCCTAGTTTCCTGCTGGTGATTTTCCTGACTGTGGCTTCTGGTTTCCAGTTTGGTTCCTGCCATCCTAAAGCTAAGTTTTCTCTGCTATTGTTCATATGAGTTTTTGTCTGGTTTACTTAGTTTTTGTGTTCAGCCAGCCCTGGCTGGGACTGGGCTGAATCCCCATTTTGTCTCTGATCAGTTGATTTCTTTTGCTCTGTCTTCAGAATATACCTGAGTGCTGATATAGTGATTTTAAGTCTAGCGACTTCAGGGCCTTTTTCTATCAGACGTGTTGGACATTTTTTTGGGCAGGGTTTTTTGCGTGATTGCAGACAGCAGCTTTTCTTTCCTGTCCTTTCTAGTTAGTGAGGGCCCCATCATTTGCTCAGTCTATCTTTCTATTTGTGTCTGTGTTTTCATCTTGTTTCACCGAGAATACATGTTGGGGGCTGTCTATTGCTTTGGGGTCTGCTCTGGGGCAGATTAGATTTTCCCTTTCTTTCTTTAGGCTTATTTAGTTCCCGGCCGTGACGAGGCATCTAGAACCACCGTAGGCACGCTCCACGGCTACTGCTACTTGTTGTGGATAGGATCAGGGGTCTGCAATCCGCTAGTTACCAACCTCTCCGGTTTTCTGGGCTTAGCTTGCTTTTTGTTTTTTCCTCCTCGGTGACTAATTCATAACAGAATCACCAGCCATACCACAGATTCTAGGCTACTGAAAAGCAGGAGAGAATTGTAAAAAAAATTAAAAAAAGAGCCAGAATTTTTTTTATATGTATATTTTCTCCTCTTTTTCTCTGGGGCCATAGGAGGATTCTTTTTTTTTTTTTTCTTTTTCTCCTTGATGGAGATTAAGCAATTGTCTGATCGTGTGGAGCAGCTCGCAGCTGAAGTGCGGGGAATTTCCGCCTATCTCACTCATTCACATGCTGTTGAACCAAGGATCCCTGATGTGTTTTCTGGGGATCGGTCTAAATTTTTGAATTTTAAGAATAATTGTAAATTATTTCTTGCCTTGAAGCCTAACTCATCAGGGAGCTCTGCGCAGCAGGTTAAAATTGGCATCTCCTTGCTGCGTGACGATCCCCAGGATGGAGCATTTTCTTTGACACCTGAAGATCCTGTTTTGACTAATGTGGATGCATTTTTTCAAGCCTTGGGGTTGTTATATGATGAACCTAATGCTATTGATCAAGCTGAGAGAGCCCTATTGGCATTGAACCAGGGTCAGGATCCTGCAGAGTTATACTGTCAGAAATTCCAAAAGTGGGCGGTCCTTACTACATGAAATGATATTGCATTGGCAGCTCTCTTTCGGAAGGGTTTGTCTGAGACTTTAAAAGATACTATGGTGGGATTTCCTGTTCCCTTTGGTCTTGACGATTCTATGTCATTAGCCATTCAAGTTGATCAGCGTTTACGTGAACGCAAGACTACATGTGAGGCGCTGCCACATTTTGAACAAATGTCTGAACCAATGCAATGTGATGGAGTTTTGTCTAGGGCACATCGTCAGGAGTTTAGAAGGCGTAATAAGCTGTGTTTTTTCTGTGGAGATGCCTGTCATGTTATTTCTGTCTGTCCTAAACGAGAGAAACGTTTTGCACACACATTTGCTGTTGGTGGTGTACAACCTAAGTTTCTTTTGGCAATTACTCTGATCTGCTCCTTATCCACATTTTCCGCGAAGGCTTTTGTGGATTCAGGAGCGGCCTTGAATCTAATGGACTTGGATTTTGCTAAACGTTGTGGTTTTCCTATGACACCTCTGCGGACGCCTATTCCTTTGAGGGGTATTGATGCTACTCCTTTGGCGAAGAATAAACCTCAGTTTTGGACCCAAACGGTAATGCGGGTCGCCCCAGACCACCAAGAAAATTGCAGATTTTTGGTGCTGCATAATTTACATGATACCATTGTTCTGGGTTTTCCCTGGTTGCAAATCCATAATCCGGTTTTGTATTGGAAATCTGTGTCTGTGGTGAGTTGGGGTTATCGGTGTGCTCTTGGCGACACTCCTGTTTTCTCCACCTCTCCCCAGTCGCATGATGTTCCTGACTATTTGACTGATTTAACTAAGAAGGGTGCTGATGTGCTGAATTGGTCTTCAGAGGCTGTTTCGGCCTTTCAGGAGCTGAAGCGGATGTTCACTTCTGCTCCGGTTTTGCGGCAACCTGATGTCTCACATCCTTTTCAGGTGGAGGTAGACGCTTCAGAGATTGGTGCAGGAGCTGTTTTGTCCCAAAAAGATCCGGTGACGTCTAAAATGAATCCCTGTGCCTTCTTTTCCCGAAAGTTCTCCCCATCTGAACGCAACTATGATGTGGGGAATCGGGAATTGTTAGCCATGAAATGGGCATTTGAGGAGTGGAGACATTGGTTGGAGGGAGCTAGACATCAAGTTGTGGTCCTCACTGACCACAAGAATTTGATTTACCTTGAGTCGGCCAAACCCTTGAATCCTAGACAGGCTAGCCTTGTTTTTTACGCGTTTTGATTTTGTGGTCTCCTTTCTTCCAGACACTAAGAATGTTGAGGCAGACACCCTCTCTAGGAGTTTCTTTGCTGATTCTCCTATTGTGACCAAGCCTACTACCATCCTAGGTGAGGGGGTAGTTCTTTCTGCCATCTCGCCCGATTTGAGACGTGCTCTGGAAGAAATCCAGGAGGACAAACCTGAGCGTTGTCCTATGGGAAAATTGTATGTTCCTGACCAGTGGAGGAAGAGAGTGATGTCTGAAGTTCATTGCTCCGCATTGGCTGGTCATCTAGGTATTTTTGGTACCAGAGATTTGGTGAGTCGGTCTTTTTGGTGGCCCGCCTTATCTCGTGATGTCAGGAATTTTGTGCAGTCCTGTGGGACTTGTTCCCGGTCTAAACCCTGTTTTCGCTCTAGTGGGTTGTTGATGCCCTTGCCGATGCCTAAGAGGCCATGGACCCATATTTCAATGGATTTTATTTCTGATTTTCCTGTCTCTCAGAGAATGACTGTTATCTGGGTGATTTGTGATAGATTCTCTAAGATGGTCCATCTTGTACCACTCCCAAAGTTGCCATCTTCCTCAGAGTTGGTACCCTTGTTTTTACAACAGGTGGTTTGGTTGCATGGGATTCCTGAGAACATTGTATCGGACAGAGGAGTCCTGTGGGACTTGTTCCCGGTCTAAACCCTGTTCTCGCTATAGTGGGTTGTTGATGCCCTTGCCGATGCCTAAGAGGCCATGGACCCATATTTCAATGGATTTTATTTCTGATCTTCCTGTCTCTCAGAGAATGACTGTTATCTGGGTGATTTGTGATAGATTCTCTAAGATGGTCCATCTTGTACCACTCCCAAGTTGCCATCTTCCTCAGAGTTGGTACCCTTGTTTTTACAACAGGTGGTTTGGTTGCATGGGATTCCTGAGAACATTGTATCGGACAGAGGAGTTCAGTTTGCTTCCAGATTCTGGAAAGCCTTTTGTTACAAGCTGGGAATTCAGTTGTCTTTCTCCTCTGCGTTTCACCCACAGACCAATGGGCAGACGGAGAGAACAAACCAGACTTTGGAGTCCTATTTGAGATGTTTTATATCTGCTGATCAGGATGATTGGGTTTCATTTTTGCCCTTGGCCGAATTCGCTTTATATAATAGAGCTAGTTCTGCCACCTTGATGTCGCCCTTTTTCTGTAATTTTGGGTTTCATCCTCGATTTTCTTCAGGGCAAGTGGAATCTTCAGCCTGCCCAGGTGTTGACACTGTGGTAGAGAGAATGCAGCAGATTTGGGACCAAGTAGTGGATAAGTTGTCTCTCTCCCAGGAAAAGGCCCAGCGGTTTTCTAACCGGCATAGGACCATTGGTCCCCGGTTTAAAGTGGGTGATATGGTTTGGTTGTCATCAAAGAATATCTCTATGAAGGTGGCTTCTCCAAAGTTCAAGCCAAGATTTTTTGGCATAAAAAACAAAGCTATAAAAGTTTGCGCTGTAGTGTACAACTAAGGGTTAAATTCCACCAAACCAATTTTTATATGCCAAGACTAATGTCTCAAATTAGACTGAGATAAAGGATGTGTTACCTTTCAGGCAGGCACTGGCATAATGGCGCTGGAATTCCAAGAACGGTGTTTAGCAGACAGGGAGTCAGAAGGTCCTTCTAATGAAAATTCCACAGTGAGATAAAATTAACAATCTTGGATCAAAGGTGAGCAAGGTGTTGAAAGAAGACGTAGTCCCGGCCGGTGACTATCGTCTATCTGTGGATCTGTAACAGCCATCTGCATAGAGTACAGACGCCGAGTTAGGAAAGCCTGCAAGGTGCAGAGATGCTGCAGGACCTTGCGTGACGTCACAGACACGTGATTAATCACGTGACATGCTAGGGAGCACTACAGAGCGCTCAGGGGGCTAGATTGCTAATCCTACGTGTTTCAGAATCTCGGATCACCACGTGATTTACTGTCCGGAGTCTTGCACTTGTCAGCAAGTCTCCAATATCGGCCGGACCACCAGGCCTGAGTTCCTCATTCCCTATGTCTGCTAGATATTTCTCAAGTCACAAGACAATGAGATGACTGGGTAGCAGGTTATTTCCACCAACTAGTTATAAGGTTCAAACTGTGAATATGCATCTGTGTGCATGTAAGAATATATGAGTTCATAAGTATATAGCAGTATATGGAGTATATAGCCTATAGCAGGCAAGTGAGATCTACATGAAATACATATACATACATATTTCCATAACATTCTTCCTGGTTTTTTTTATGCTGCTTGAGAAATTTGCATACCCAAGCTTCCTGGCCATGCCTCCTGCTCTTTCCTGTTGCCCAGGAGAAGTCTTGCGATTTAATCGCAAGTCACACGTGTGGTGCGTTTTCCATGTGATTTTTTTATTGCATCCATAGACTTACATTGTCGAATCCGATCCGAAAATCGGTGACAATCGCAGCATGCTGCGATTGTCTCGGTCCGACGATCGGATCCGATAAAAAATTGCATCATGTGAGCAGCACCATAGAATAAAATGGGTTCGAATGCAATGCGATTTTCTATCGCATTGCATTCGTCCGTTTTAATCGCTAGTGTGACCCCGGCCTAAAAGTGCACATGTTTGGCATCACCACATCAGTAATGGCCTGATCCATAAAACTGTCACACTAGTTAATCCCTTCAGTGAATGCAGTAAAAAAAATGGCAAACTATTCTTTTTTTCATCAAACTGCTGGATAAAAAGTGGAATATAAAAAGATGAATGTAAATAAAAATGCTATAGCTGAAAAAGTTGTCTTGTTCTGCAAAAGACAAGCTACCATACAGCTCCATCATAGGAAAAATTAAAATTTTTCAGAATATAAAGATGAAAAAATAATTATTTTTTTATAAAAGTTTTTAATGTGTAAAACCACCAAAACATAAAAAAATTACAAAAATGAGGTATTTTTGCAATCATACTGACCCGAAGCATAAAGCTGCCTTATCAATTTTACCACATGCAATATGGCACAAAAAAAATCACAACAAAACAATTCCTGAATTGCTAGTTTTTGTTCATTCTGCCTCCCAAAAATTAGAATAGAAAGCGATCAAAAAATGTCACATGCCTGAAAATGGTACCAATAAAAATTTCAACTCGTCCCTCAAAATCAAGCTCTCACATGACTCTGTTGGCAGATAGTTGAAAAAATCAGAGGAATCAAAATTTGGAGATGCAAAAATTAGTTTTTGCAAAAAAACAGCATCTTTTAGAGTGTGACAGCAGCCAAACATAAAAAAAAAATAAATCTGGTATTGTTGTAATCACAACAGCCCAAAGAATAAAGTCCTCTAATCACTTTTCCTGTATGAGAAACGTCATAAAAAATAAATAAAACCAATTTTTCACTTGCTGTTGATTTGTTCAATCTGTCTCACAAACATTGCAGTAAGGCTTGGCGCACATTTATCCTGTGCTAAGCACTTACATCAGGTTTTCTGTGTAAATCTCTGAAATATGTGATTTAGACAAAACCTCCAGCAAAAGATTCCCTATAATTAGGCGGATAGGGACACTCTGGACGCAGTATGGTCTATGATACGGCAGTGTCCATCTTTTTAGGCATGCAAAAAAGTGCCATCAACTACAGTTTTGTGCACTTCTGAAAAGAAGTACAATGCTGAACAGAAGTCAGATGGAGACCAGAGTAACCCTTCTGCCTTAATATAGAGAATAAATCCCTCTGGGGATTTACCTGAATCACACCATTCATAAATTTAGATGGAAACCCTGATGTAAGTGCTTAGCGTAGAGCACAGGATAAATGTGATAAAAAATGTGCCCAACAAAAGCTTCAACTTAATACATAAAAAAGCATGTCCTCACTCAGGTCCTTCAAATATTAATGGAAATATAATGGGCTTCTATGTTACTGGTGTGATGCTAGTCACTACTCATGGACAGGCCGTGAGGCAGAAGAGTCAGACATTCCGGGGTCAATACCGAGATAGTACGAGTATGTAGATAACCAAGGTAAAAGATAAAGGCATAAGTCAAGTCACAGTCCAGGGTCAATAACAAGAGATAGCAGATCAAAAGCTGAATGACAAGGCAAACGGATAGTTAGAACATGGTCTAAAGGGTAATGCAGCAGAAGATCTATTTCAGCAGTGATTTATGAAATACATTTGGAATGCGAAAAGATGGAAGTTTTAATTTGAAAGCAACTGGGTTAACTACCTCCAAAATCTCATAATGACCAACAAACTTAGGACCCAACTTGGCTGATGGCACTTTCAATTTAATATTTTTGGAAGAAAGCCAGACCTTAACACCAACCCTGAATATGGGACCCCCTGAATGTTTCCCATCGGACATCCTTTTCTGGCGATTCTGGGCTACCTTAATATTCCTCTGAACCTCTCTCCAGACATCCCCATCCCCCAGTTTTTGTATTGCAACCTCTACTCCTGGACAATCAGAATTCATCCTCGAGAATTCACCAAAATGAGGATGAAAACCATAATTACAAAAAAAGGAGAGGTTCCAGTAGACTGGTTATCCCGACTGTTAAAGGCAAATTCAGCAAGAGGTAAGAATGAGGATCAGTCCTCCTGCTGAGCGGTAACAAACCACTTTAGAATTTTCTCCAATGACTGATTTGTCCTCTTCATCTGACCGTTGGTTTCAGGATGGTAATGAGAGGAAAACGATAGGTCAATCCCCAATCTCTTACAAAATGCTCTCCAGAATTTAGAGACAAACTGCACCCCCTATCATATACAATGTTCAAAGGAATGCCATGCAATCTCATCACATGATTGATAAATAACCTGGAAATTGTCTCAGCATTAGGTAGCCCTGATAACGGAACAAAGTAAGCCTGTTTACTGAATCGGTCAATAACCACAAATAACGGTTTTCCCACTAGACAAAGGCAAATTAGTGATTAAATCAATGGACAAATAAGTCCACGGTCTTTCTGGAATAGGCAATGAAGCCAATTCCCCGGCCAGCCAGTTATGACAAACTTTAGCTCATTCCAAACCTCACAAGCGATAAACAACCAAGAAAAAGAAGCATGCAAGAACACAGGGGTCACCACAAAATACAAAAGAAATATAAATTTTTATTATGTGACACAATTCACAACACTGCAAACAGTTTAAAAACCTTTAAAATTGCAAACAAGCAACAAAAATGAGAAACGTGACCCACAATAGGGTCATGCACTTGTCACTCCACAATAGATAATTACTCTCGATATATAGGCACTATGAACTGAAACTGATAATAATGAATGTGCAATATAAGACACAGATTTACAATCTTATTATCTCACAGCTATAGTACAGTATACAAATAGAAACACCATATAATATTTTGCTGGAAATATAATGCAAACTTATGTAGTAGCCTCCTCAATGGCAAAAAGATGACCACATAATACCAAATATAAATCCCACTTATAATGACCACTTCACAGGGCCAAAAGCAGTAGACTCAGAACAATATAGGTTGGTATAAAAAGCAGATATGTGGCTTAAGATTCTTACTAAGCTGTGAGAGAATAGAGGTAATAGTCAAAGGGAGGAACCATTTACTGTGACCTAGAAGAAACCTATATCATCAGCGTCCCTCTCAAGTGAGGGGAGAGAAACATAGTCCATACAACCTGTACACTGCTGTTTGCCTGGTAAAGTGCCTACAATGGACCCAAAGACATGGTGATAAAGATAGAGAGCGGTGGAGAGTGACAAGGGCAAGGATAAGCCCAAACCTCACAAGCGGATACAAAACTTTTAATGTCGTTAAGCACGGTTGGCCACCAAAAAAGTCTACATATAGCTTTCTGTGTAGCAATGACTCCAGAGTGACCAACTCAAGATAGAGTCATGAAACTTTTGCAACACACGTAATCTTAGGTACATGGGCAGAAATAATTTAGATCCAGGGGTAGCAGAAGGAGCCAAAGACTGGACTTGGCAAATTTCAGCTTCCAATTTTGAGGATACCATAGAAATTTCTATAGGCTGAGGAAGAATGGAGGAGGGCTTTTCTGGATTAGAAACTGAATCAAGGTTGCGTGACAAAGCATCAGCCATAACATTCTTTTAGACCCCAGCCAGAACGCGATGGAAATATTAAATCTAGAAAAAAATATGGACAACCTGGTCTGTCTAGGGGTTAAATGTTTAACATATTCAATATAAGCTAAATTTTTATGATCCAATGACCTGATGAGTAGCTCCTGTTGTCTGGAACTGGCCTGTTTCCCGGAACTAACAATGTCATTATCCAGGCCATAGCCTTCACCACAGAGGTTCTTGAATGCTGAGAATGGGAGAGCCAGGATCCAGGAACTGGTGAGCAGACTGTGGGGCCTAGGCTGGTCAGAAGAGATGAGGAGGCAAGCCAGAACCAGGGCTGGAGAAATGCTGGTGGGCCGTCTAGCCACAAAGAACCAACAGTTGGCATCCCGGAGAGAGGTCATTACATACATCTTGCAGCGGAGATGGGGGTCCAGAGTTTGGGACCCAACATTGCATCTTGTTTAACCACCAGACAGAACACTTGCCTAGAAGGCTGCAAAAGCTGATGGCTGGAACCAGGGTCACATTCCTCAACATGGAAGGGCAACATTGCTGGTATACAGTGGGTATGATCCAAGAAAGAAGGGAGCAATGTGAACCAGGAATGAACAGGCCTGGGACAGGCTCCTTGAGTCAGCTCGAGATGGGGCTACTACCATCCCTGAGAGATCGGACTGTCCATAGGGTTCCCCACCTCCTATGCGAAAGCTGACGATGGTGCAGGTGATACAGGTGGCTGTTGCCTAGTTCTACATGTTGGGGGCTCTGTCACTACCCAAAGCTGGGTCACTTACAGCCCAGTCACCTAGGAATTGGGTTCCATGAAGCAGGTGAATTGAGTCCCCCCAGCCTCCCAAGGAAGGAGAAGATGTGGACAGCTAAAGAAGATTCGTGTATTACCCTCCTTACAATTTTCTCCTGGCTTTGCACTTTGTGCAATGCAATTATGAGTGTAGGAGTACCGCAACTACACTTTAAAAATATTTGAATAAGGCCCGCCAGTTGTTTCCTTTCTGGGGTCTATGGTTAACTGGATGACACTCCTTATATTTTTTTCCAGGCTTTGCACTTTCTGCATAGCCTTTATGAGTGTAGCAGTGCAGCAATTACACTTTAAAAATATTTGAATGCATCCCGCAAGTTGTTGCTTTTCAGGGGTCTATGGATGACCCTCCTTATAGTTTTTTCTTGCCTTTGCACTTTCTGCAAAGCTTTTATGAGTGTATTAAAATACTAAACTTTCAAAATGTTTACATTAAAAATGTTTTTATGGATTCAATTCGTCATCCATATATTTTAACGCAGTTCTTGATACATTTCGGTGGTATGTAAAACTCCAAAAAAAGCGTTTGAGATTTTTTTCTGGATTCAATTACTCATCCATACAATATTAAGTGCTTTTTGGTTCTTTAAGGTGGTATATAATACCCCACAAAAGGTTGAAAATTTTGTTTGGATTCAATTAGTTATAAGCCTGTAATATTGACTTTTAAGTTCACTTTTTTTTACATATTGTGTTGCTATTTTGGATGACAGAGATGCAGGGTAATTGAACAACAGATGTTTGTTAATATGTTGATTACACATCGTCCAGGTCAGCTAGTTTGTTGACTTGAAAAACAGAACGACAAAGTATGTAAATTGATTAAATACTCAAACAATGCAAGCTAATTTAATCATATCTTCCTCTTGACCTCTGGATGATGGCTTGAAAGACAAGAGTTGTGAACTATACAAGTGTACAAGTGGGATATGCCTCTGTAACAGGTTATCCAAATGTCAGGACTTTGTATATTTTTGGTTACCTTTTGGGCATGCCTGCACTTTTTCAAGATGGCATTCTTTGTTTCATGTGCCCCTTGTCTTCCTGCCTTATAACTCCATCTCATACTCTAGTCTGTACAAGAGTATTATGCCTGTGTCCTGCACCTGGTGGTGCCTGTACCACTTCTTTACAATTGCATTTGGAATTTAAAACTGCTGGACTTTATGGAGTTGCACCCGAGGTCCCGGAGCCGACATCTCTCTGCAGTACCAAAGTAGTGCAGCTGTGCCTGGCTGTTCTGATTACTCCTACTCTTGTGCTAGAGTATTCTGCCTGTGTCCTGCTCCTAGTGGTTTCCTGGCTTTCTATCTGCTCCTGCAAACCTGTGTGAATATCCTGCTCCTCGCTGACTGAGATCCTGCTGTATTCATCTGTGCCAGTGTACCTCCTGCTCCTGACTGTTCGTGCTGCTTTCTCAGTGCCACTGACCTTCACCTGTAATTGCTAAACATGTAAGCTGGTTGCTGCTCTGGTTCTGCCTTTGTTTAATTAGCTGCAAAGCTCGGGACTGCTCTGCTGTATCTGAGACTTCCTACCCAAACCTCCCTGGATAATCTAACACCTTGTTTGGACTTGCTTATCTGTGCATGGACTAGACATGAACTTAAGGCCCCTTTACTTTAAGCGATGCATGAGCGATCCCGACAACAATACGACCTGGTCAGGATCGCTGGTGCATCGCTAATTGGTCACTAGTGAGCTGCCAAACAGGCAGATCTCACAGCGATGTAGCGACGCAGCAGCGGTCGTTGCTTACCTTTCAGACGCGGCGATCCTGACATCCTCCCGCCCGCATCCACGCATCGCTCGTCGGCGCCACCAGGAAGCCCAGCAGGAAGCGCCCGACGAGAAATGGAGCTGCACGATCTCGCGTGATCAGCGATAATCAGTGGGGGAGTCGGTCGGAGGTAAGTATCACACATAGCGATATAGATAGCGATATCGCTGCTGCGCCACAAAATCGGTGATGCTTAAGCGATATCGCTATGTGTAAAGGCCCCTTTACTTGTTTCCAGCATTCTCAACTATAAACTGCGCTTCACAGACTGTTTAGCTGATTGCATTTCTCTCTGAGGTTTCCAACAGAATTGTTAAGTTTCATTCAGTAGTTATTTTAAGTCTTAAGGACTTAAGTATTCTCTGCACTTGTTTGAAGCACCATGTGTTTACAATATAGACTTTTTCACCTACAAACTGTGTTCTGTAGTGTCGTGCTCCAAGCAAAAAGACTCCTGAGTCCTCCAGTATAATTATTAAAGGATGTTCTAGCCATAAAAGGAGTCTGCTGGAACAATGACTGCAGAAAGTAAATTGGAGCAAGTGTTCACCATAATTAGATCTCTGCAGAAATATGTGGAAGATCTGCAAAAGAAGCTTGGAGGCATTGAACCCAATGGACAAGTGTTTGGACAGTCTTTACAGGACTTAAGCACCTGAATGGTGGCTCAGGAAAACAAACTTGCTGGCATGGAGTCCCAGTATGGCTGAATCTGCTTTACTATCTTTATGCCAGGGTAAATGTTCTGTTATTGAATATGCCACTGAATTCAGGAGATTAGCGGTAGATACAAACTGGGACAGTTATGCACAATTGTCTATTTTTAAGAGGGGCCTGTCTAGTATTGTAAAGGATGTATTATCCCGCTCTGAGTCACGACAAGAGCTAGAAACAATTATAAATAGTGTTGAGCATTCCGATACCGCAAGTATCGGGTATCGGCCGATACTTGCTGTATCGGAATTCCGATACCGACTTCCGATATTTTTTCAATATCGGAATTCGGCATCGGAATCGGAAGTTCAAAGTTGATTGACAGCCTGACGTCATCATGATGCGCGGTGTGTGCGCATCATGATGCGCCGTCATTTCGGGCCTTCCGGGGGTCTCTGCCGGCCTGCCGGGGGGCTGTGTGGACTGCCCGGGGTCTGTACCGGCCTGCCGGGGGGCTGTGCCGGCCTGCCGGTGGTCTGTGCACCCTGTGGGGGTCTGTACCGGCCTGCCGGGGGGCTGTGCCGGCCTGCAGGTGGTCTGTGCACCCTGTGGGGGTCTGTACCAGCCTGCCGGGGGGCTGTGCCGGCCTGCCGGTGGTCTGTGCACCCTGTGGGGGTCTGTACCGGCCTGCCGGGGGGCTGTGCCGGCCTGCCGGGGGGCTGTGCTGATGTCCGGGGGTCTGTGCAAGCATCGTCCGATGGGACTACAAGTCCCATCTGGCGATGCCTGCTACCATGACAGTGATTGACACATTAGCCAATGATGGGACAGTAGTAGTCCCATCATCCGGCTAATGTGTTAAATGTTAAAAAAAAAAAAAAAAATACTACATACATACTACATACATACTACATGCTACATACATACTACATATATACTACATGCATGCTACATACATACTACATGCTACATACATACTACATATATACTACATGCATGCTACATACATACTACATGCTACATACATACTACATGCTACATACATACTACATATATACTACATATATACTACATACATACTACATACATGCTACATACATGCTACATACATACTGCATGCTACATACATACTACATATATACTACATGCATGCTACATACATACTACATGCTACATACATACTACATATATACTACATGCATGCTACATACATACTACATGCTACATACATACTACATATATACTACATGCATGCTACATACATACTACATGCTACATACATACTACATATATACTACATGCATGCTACATACTACATGCTACATACATACTACATATATACTACATGCATGCTACATACATACTACATACATACTACATGCATGCTACATACATACTACATGCTACATACATACCACATACATACTACATATATACTACATGCATGCTACATACATACTGCATGCTACATGCATGCTACATACATACTACATACATACTACATGCTACATACATACCACATATATACTACATACATACAATACATTCATACAATACATACATAGACATACAGTACATATAACATAGAGTAACATACTTACCAATACTTGTCACATTGTTCCCCGAAGCCATTGTCTTTTCCGGAATAAATATTAACATAACAAACCACGAAAATACTCACCCACGATCCGAAGCAGTCCACGAGTGTGTCCCACGACGATCTTGGGTAGAGAACTGCAGCATCAGATGATGCTGCCGTTCTCTACGGGCTGCAGGAATCCAATGACGGAAGGTAGGTATCCTTCCGCACTGTATTCCTCCGCCACTTAAAAAAAAAAAAGTCCCTAGTCTCGCTTTATGCCATTGCTGCTTGGGAAATTCCCACAAAGCAATGGCATAAAGTGAGACTAGGGACTTTTTTTTTTAAGTGGCGGAGGAATACAGTGCGGAAGGATACCTACCTTCCGTCATTGGATTCCTGCAGCCCGTAGAGAACGGCAGCATCAGCTGATGCTGCTGTTCTCTACCCAAGATCGTCGTGGGACACACTCGTGGACTGCTTCGGATCGTGGGTGAGTATTTTTGTGGTTTGTTATGTTAATATTTATTCCGGAAAAGACAATGGCTTCGGGGAACAATGTGACAAGTATTGGTAAGTATGTTACTCTATGTTATATGTACTGTATGTCTATGTATGTATTGTATGAATGTATTGTATGTATGTAGTATATATGTGGTATGTATGTAGCATGTAGTATGTATGTAGTATGTAGGTAGCATGCATGTAGCATGCAGTATGTATGTAGCATGCATGTAGTATATATGTAGTATGTATGTGGTATGTATGTAGCATGTAGTATGTATGTAGCATGCATGCAGTATGTATGTAGTATGTATGTAGCATGCATGTAGTATATATGTAGTATGTATGTAGTATGTAGTATGTAGCATGCATGTAGTATATATGTAGTATGTATGTAGCATGTAGTATGTATGTAGCATGCATGTAGTATATATGTAGTATGTATGTAGCATGTAGTATGTATGTAGCATGCATGTAGTATATATGTAGTATGTAGTATGTATGTAGCATGCATGTAGTATATATGTAGTATGTATGTAGCATGTAGTATGTATGTAGCATGCATGTAGTATATATGTAGTATGTATGTAGCATGTAGTATGTATGTAGCATGCATGTAGTATATATGTAGTATGTATGTAGCATGTAGTATGTATGTAGCATGCATGTAGTATATATGTAGTATGTATGTAGCATGTAGTATGTATGTAGCATGCATGTAGTATACTGTATATGTAGTATGTATGTAGCATGTAGTATGTATGTAGCATGCATGTAGTATATATGTAGTATGTATGTAGCATGTAGTATGTATGTAGCATGCATGTAGTATATATGTAGCATGTAGCATGTAGTATGTATGTAGCATGCATGTAGTATGTATGTAGTATGTATGTGGTATGTATGTAGCATGTAGTATGTATGTAGCATGCATGTAGTATATATGTGTTATGTATGTAGCATGTAGCATGCATGTAGCATGCATGTAGTATGTATGTGGTATGTATGTAGCATGCATGTAGTATGTATGTAGTATATATGTGGTATGTATGTAGCATGTAGTATGTATGTAGCATGCAGTATGTATGTAGCATGCATGTAGTATATATGTAGTATGTATGTAGTATTTATGTAGTATGAATGTAGCATGTATGTAGTATGTAGTATGAATGTAGCATGTATGTAGTATGCATGTTGTATGTATGTAGCATGTATGTAGCATGTAAATTTTTTTTTATTTTTTTTTTTACATTCAACACATTAGCCGGATGATGGGACTACTACTGTCCCATCATTGGCTAATGTGTCAATCACTGTCATGGTAGCAGGCATCGCCCGATGGGACTTGTAGTCCCATCGGACGATGCCTGCACAGACCCCCGAAGCCTGCACAGACCACCGGCAGGCCGGCACAGCCCCCCGGCAGGCCGGCACAGCCCCCCGGAGCCTGCACAGACCACTGGCAGGCCGGCACAGCCCCCCGGCAGGCCGGCACAGCCCCCCAGAGCCTGCACAGCCCCGCGGCAGGCCGGCACAGCCCCCCGGCAGGCCGGCACAGCCCACCGGAGCCTGCACAGACCACCGGCAGGCCGGCACAGCCCCCCGGCAGGCCGGCACAGACCACCGGAGCCTGCACAGACCCCCTGGCAGGCCGGCACAGCCCCCCGAAAGGCCCGTACAGACCCCAGAGAGGCTGTACAAGGCAAAAACAGGGTTTTTCTTATTCCGATACCGGAAGTCCCATAGACTTGAATGGGACTTCCGGTATCGGAATCGGCGATACCGATACTTTTTTTAAAGATCGGCCGATCCATTCCGATCCGATACTTTGAAGTATCGGACGGTATCGCTCAACTCTAATTATAAAGCATTGTGCAGGCATAGACATTTGCCTTACTGAGCGTAGGCAGGAGAAATTGGCTGTATTTTACCATATGTCTAACTTTTCCCTTCCTTCCAAGGAGCCTGCAGGTAAAGAATCTTGGGAGGTAGAGGAGGTGCCCATGCAAATTGATTCTGTGCAGAGACATGCGAGTAATGAATGCTGGGAGCACCGCCTTCGGGAAAGTTTATGTTTCTACTGCAGCCAATCTGACCACTTTCTGATCAACTGTCCTAAGTGTTCCATACGGCCTAACAAGGTGCTAGCAGCAGTAGGGAAGTATGACAACTGTGATGATGAATCTGACATCTCTGAATGTAATCTGCCACTAAATGCTGTATTCCATTCTCTTTCTTGACTACACTTCCCAGGGAGCTGAAGGAGAATAACTCTCACTGTTCACTTCCTATTAAGATCTTGTGTTCATGACAGTGGATTTCCAGTGCAGCTATCATTTACTCTGGTGCAGGGGGCAATTTTATGGACATTACCTTTGCCAAAGAGCATGGTATTGAGATTCAGTGAAGAGCCTCTCTGATTACCATGAAAACAGTGGATGGGTCGCCTTTAATCTCCGGGCCTGTGGAACAGGAGACTGTACCCCTCGAGATTTCGTTAGAGCCTAATCATCAGGAGCAACTTTCTTGTTAATTTCTTCTCCTCATTTCCCTGTGATTCTAGGCATCCCTTGGTTGCGCTCTCAGAACCTGACTATCAACTGGGAGACCGAGGAGATTATCTTTCCAACAAAGAACAACTCAGCGATAACGGAAGCTGTCCCTGAGTCCAAGGCTACGGAATTACCTGTTCAGGTATTTACTTTACCTTCAGCCTATAAAGAATTCTCTGACATCTGTGACAATAAGAATGCAGATCACCTTCCTCCACATAGTCATTATGACTGCCCATTGAGCTGCTTCCTGGGACAGCTATTCCTTTTGGTAATGTATACCCTTTGACAGCACCTGAGCTTCAAATCTTAAAGGAGTACGTTAATGAGAATTTGGCAAAAGTCATCATACATCCTTCGTCCTCACCAGCAGGGGCACCTATATTTTTTGTAAAAAAGAAGGATGGGACCCTGAGACCCTGTGTTGACTATCGGGAACGCAAAAAGGTAACCATATGGAATTGTTATCCTTTGCCCTTGATTTCCGACTTATTGGAACGAGTCCATCAAGCTAAGGTTTTCTCGAATTGGATCTTCATGGGGCTTATAATTTGGTGCATATTCATTGCGGTGATGAGTGGAAGACAGCATTTAGATGCCGGTATGAACACTTTGAATATCTTGTGATGCCCTTCGGGCTTTGTAACGCCCCTGCGACATTTCATCATCTTGCTAATGACATTTTCAGAGATTTGTTGGACCAGTTTGTGGAGATCTATTTGGACAATATTCTAATTTTTTTCTGATTCTCTACAGGGACATGAAAAGTGTCATGATCCAGGACGGGGTTTCGCTTTGACCCGTCCTGGTCAGACTGGGGGTTAATTGTTCTGCCTCTCTCTGGCAGAGGGCGGCTATTTAATGCTCACTGGACCTAGGTCCGGTGTCAGTTATACTCCTGCCCTCGGCTGAGTTTGTTGACCTCTTGTGTACGTGTGCCTTGTGCCTGATAACTTGTTGCTTGTTTGGTTGTGATCCGGTTCTGTCCCTGTTACGAGTTCTGCCTGCCCCTCTTGTACCGCACTGCTCTCTCGTGTATGACTCTCTGCTTGTGACTCGACTACTCTCTGCTCGTCCCTTTGGTACTGCACCGCCCTTTTGTGTATGACCTTTGGCTTTGTCTGACCTCCCGTCTGTTTATCCCTCCTGTACCTCGTTTGCCCGTACTGTGTATGAACTCCGTTTTGCCTGACTCTGAGTTTACTATCTTCTCTGAGAGCAGGGCGCTAAGCCCCACCCCCTTGCAGTCACATGACCGTAGGTCCTGTGCCGGCTGGCTAAATTTCAGCGTTCAGGTCCTGTGCATCTGTACTTTCTGGCTGTTCTTGTCCCCAGGGGTCCCTACAGTGCAGGTGAGTCCCTGCTCAGTGGAGGCTGTATGCCAGCACTGTCAGAATCCTGATAAAAAGCATGTTAAATCAGTTTTAAAACGTCTGTAAGAGAACCATCTGTTATATCAAGCCAGAGAAGTGCGAGTTCCATCTTTCTGAGATACAGTTTTTAATTATGTTATCTCTCCCCAGGGGCTGAACATGGAATCTAGTAAGATTCAGACTATCCTTGACTGGTCAGTGCCCAAGAACGTTAAGGAGGTCCAAAGTTTTATCGGTTTTGCAAATTTCTACAGGCGCTTTATTTGAAGTTTTTCTGATATAGTCTGACCCACTACTTCCTTGACAAAGAAGGCAAAGCCCTTTAAGTGGTCATCACAGGCTCAAGAAGCTTTTGGTTGGCTTAAGACCTGTTTCACCTCAGCACAGCTGTTGATCCACCCAGACCCAGCACTTCCTTTCATTGTGGAGATGGATGCTTCTGATAATGGCTGGTCACAGGGGGTACAGAAGACACAAGGGTTCCTAAGTCAATTTTTCTGGTGGCCAACTTGCCTGAAGGATACTAAGGACTATGTTCTCTCTTGCGAGGTATGTGCTCATTACAAGACTCCTCAAGTGGCACCTACATGTCTTCTGCAACCATTACCTGTTCCATCCCTCCCATGGGGGTCTATCTCGATGGACTTCATTGTGGAGCTGCCTACATCGGGGGGCATGAATACGATCCTGGTGGTAGTTGACTAAGGCCACTCCTTTTGTTCCATGCACCGGCCTCCCCTCAGCTAAGGATACAGTGAACTTGGTTAGACAGAATGTTTTTTGGCTGCATGGGGTCCCGGATGAGATAATCTGTGACTATGGAGTGCAGTTCACCTCAAGATTCTGGAAGGGGTTTTGCTCTGCACTCAATATTAATGTCTGGCTCTCTTCCGCTTACCACCCCCAGACGAATGGTCAGACTGAGCGTACCAACCAGACTTTGGAATAATATCTATGATGCTACGTCAGCCATCTGAAGGATGATTGGTTGGAGCTACTGCCGTTAGCCAAATTCTCATATAACAATTCTCAGAGCTCCTCCACTAAGTTCACACCTTTCTTTGTCAATCTGGGTTATCATCCGTATATCTTACCTAGGTCTCCGATTAATTCTCCATTTCTTGCAGTTGAGGAAAGGCTGACTGCAATGAGGCAAATCTGGAAGTTTTGAAGGAATCTCTGACCACAGCTTAAGAACGTTGCAAGAGATCAGCTGATAGATTCTGTAAACCTGCACCCATGTCCAAGGTAGGAGATTAAATGTGGTTATCCACTAAAAATCTGAAGTTAAACGTTCCTTCACAGAAAGCCACCTAACGCTGTTTTCCATGTTTCTTTACTAAAGTCTGCATCTCCTAATACCTTCCAGGGGCATGTTGTGCCACCTCCGCTGCCTGTGGTGTTTGATGTGCAAGAACAATTTGTGGTGGAAGAAATTATTGATTCCAGGTTTTGCAGGAATCGGCTCCAATACCTGATAAGGTGGCATGGGAATCACCCTGAAGAAGACTCTTGGAAACCTGTGGAAAACATCAATGCCCAACAGAAAATTTCCTGTTTCCATCAGAGATTCCCTGAGAAACCAGGTCCAGGATCATCCTGAGGCCGCTTCAAAGGAGGGAGTAATGTCACGACTCTGAATATTTTTGGTTACCTTTAGGACATGCCTGCCCTTTTTCAAGATGGCGTCTTTTGTTTCATGTGCACTTTGTATTCCTGCCTTATAACTCCTCCCCATACTCTAGTCTGTGCTAGAGAATTCTGCCTGTGCACTGATCCTGGTGGTCTCCTTACATTCTAGCTGCTCCTGCAAACCTGTGTGAATATCCTGCTCCTCGCTGTCTGAGATCCTACTGTATTCATCTGTGCCAGTGTACCTCCTGCTCCTGACTGCTCAAGCTGCTTCCTCAGTGTCGCTGACCTTCACCTGCAATTGCTAAACATGTAAGCTGGTTGCTGCTCTGGTTCTGCCTTCATTTAATTAGCTGCAAAGCTCGGGACTGCTCTGCTTAATCTGAGACTTCCTACCCAGGCCTCCCTGGATAATCTAACACTTTGTTTGGACTTGCTTATCTGTGCATGGACTAGACACGGACTTTTCCAGCATTCTTCAGTGTAAACTGTGCTTCACAGACTGTTTAGCTGATTGCATTTCTCTCTGAGGTTTCCAACAGACTTGTTAAGTTTCATTCAGTAGTTATTTTAAGTGTTAAGGACTTGAGTATTCTCTGCACTTGTTTGAAGCACCGTGTGTTTACAATATAGACTTTTTCACCTACAAACTGTTTCTGTAGTGTCTTGTTCCATGCAAAAAGACTCCTGAATCCTTCAGTATATTTATTACACCAGAGAACCAGAGACTCTTTACAAAACCACAACCAGGAACACTCTAAAAAACAGCGGCCTGAATATTATGGCTCCATCACGAAAGACACATATTTTACTTTCTACAGGATAGTTTGGGGAACCATGGCCCTGACTGAAATATTACAGATCTGCTCCATTGACCATCACTGAATACATGGATACATGTGGGGTAGTCAGGATTTGGACACACCGGTCACCTGAGTTCCATGAATGCAATACATTTGGGAAGGCCAGGATTGAGATCCACCAATCATCTGGCTCCATGGAGATGCTCGGAGAAGTCAGGTTGCAAAACTCTGGTCACCTAGCTTTGTATCTCAATGAACTGTCAGCTTCCTAAGCTTGTCATTACCTTCACTCTTAGCATGCCACAGGTGGTGGTAGTCGGCCCTGGAAGAAGCTCTGAAGTCACAATTGCTTTTATCCTAGCGAGTCAGCAAAAGCCTGAGACCCTGTAGTTTTGCTTGGGTATTTTGCTGGGACTGTTCTATGTGTTATTTGAGTGTGTTGTGGTTCAATAAAGTATTTCCACACAGTTTTACTCTCACTCTGTGTTGTCTGAGTAGTATTATGCCAACGGTAAAAGGAGAGTAGAGGTTTTGTAGGGATGAGCCCTGGTCAATGCGGTTTCGGGCAAGCAGACTAGAGCACCCGCTGATCCGCATGTCTCCACAAAACCATTGAAAAATTTGTCTGGATTCAATTACTCATCCATACAGTATTACTTGCTTTGTGTTTAAATATCGGTGGTATATAACACTCAAAAAAGCATTGAAAAATGTGTCTGTATTCAATTACAATGAATGAGCAATATGGTGGTACAGAGTCCGGGGTACCCCAGGTTCAAAGATACGATTATCAATGTAGTTTGGTCTTGATGAAAAGGCTTGTAAACCTTGAAACGCGTTGACAATAAACCGCATATATGCTTCAACTTCGTCTGTGACCGTATTCCTCATTCATTGCAATGCATCTCCTTGGTGGTCCTGCTGCAGCATTTACATGCTTCTATAGGAGCTGTGACTGTCACAACCCTCAGGTGGGCCTACCAATAATATTTTACACCACTTGGTTATCAAATAAGACCCGATTTCCTCTTTTTTTTCTCTCCAGTTTTACCTTTGATTTCTTTTTCAGTATTCAATTAATCATTCATAGATTATTAGGTTATCTCTGTTACATTTTGGTGGTATATAACACTCCAAAAAAGTGTTTAAAATGTGGTCTGTATTTAATTGGTCACCCATAGAGTATTAAGTGCTTTCTTTGACATTAGGGTGTTATATAAAGGTCCCATCACACACAGCAAGATCGCTAGTGAGATCGCTGATTTTGTGACGCAACAGTGATCTCGCCAGCGATTTCGCTGTGTGTCACATGCATCAGCGACCGAACCCTCCACCGGGTATCGCTGATCATGCAGCAATGTCCTGGGCCATTTTTTGATCGTTGGTCTCCCGCTGGCCAGCACGTATCGCTGCCTGTGGCAGCGGGAGACCAACAATCAGTGAGCTCCCAGCGCTGTAAGCAGATGCTGGGAGCTGATATCCAAGGTAAATATCGGGTAACTAAGTGTGCACGTCGCTTAGTTACCCGCTATGTTCCTTTGATACCTGTGTTCTCGCGCTGGGAGCTGGTATCCAAGGTACACAGCAGGTAACTAAGTGACTCGAGTGCTTAGTTACCCAATATTTATCTTGGATACCAGCGTCCTCACTGGTCCTGATCGCTGGTGAGTCTGCTTGTTTGACAGCTCACCAGCGATCATGTAGCGAGGCACCAGCGATACTGACAAGGTTGTATCGTTGTCGGGATCGCTGGTGCATCGTTTAGTGTGATGGCACCATTAGACTCCAAAAAGCATTGAAACATTTTTGTGGATTCAATTAGTCATCCATACAATATTAGGTGCTTTCTGTTACATTTTGGTGGTATATGACACTTCAAAAAAGTGTTCAAAAATTTGTCTGTATTTAATTAGTCATTCATAGAGTATTTCTGCTTTCAGCCTTAGAAGTGTCAGTGCAATCAGAACTGGGGATTAGAGTGGAGTGAATTTGCACGGGTCCCTGCTTATTCAACACTATAGCGCTTACTGAATAAGCTGCAGAGGGAGCCAGCTTCCTGGATCGCGACAGCTGATCAGCTGTTTGGATCCACAGCTGCATGTGTTGCAGCTGTGTGAGAGTCATGACACATGCATGGAAAGCCCAACAAACAGGCTCTCCATGCATGTATCATGACTGTCACACAGCCACGATACATGCAGCTGTGGAGCCGACCAGCTGATCAATGGCGCTATCCAGGAAACTATAGCTTGCCGAATAAGCAGATGACATGCCCACCAGGGCTGTGGGGTACTTAAAACCGGGTGTGACCCAACTCCATGGCCCTGGCTGTGCCATAAAATGGGGAATATGTATATGGGATTTAACGTGAAATTACCTGTGATGTTCAGCAATGGATGGCCGACGCTGCTAAAGGAGACCAATGTGGTTGATGGTGATGCAGCTTGGATGGTTCTGCTCCCCACAGGTGAAGCGGGGCCCCAGGGCTACTTGTTTCATTTATGTCAGGCTTTGTGTACCTTGTGGTGCAGGACTCAGGGGGCAAGAGATCACTGGAGAACACAAGGGCTGTAGTTTTCTTTTTCTTTACTTGATGGTTGAAAGTACAGACCAGGGCACTGGTAGCAGATTTTAATTGAGAGCCTGGCAGCCTGGAAGCAATTTTTGATACACCTGTCCAGGTTGGTACAGAGTTCTTCCTTCTGCGCTGTCCTCCCTTTTCCTTGCTGCCTAACAGCTCACCCTCCTGCTGCTAACTGTCTCTCTCTGATTTTAAAAACAAACCATTGCCCGAATGGCAGGCAGCTCGAGCCTATTACAGGTGTCGCTCCTTTGTGTCGGCTCCAGGCTCTGGTATGCTGCTGTGCCGCCTGGTATTAGATCAGGCCAGGAGACCTGCAGTCCCCCTGCCCTCTGGATTTAGCTGCTGGGACTTCAGTACCCATGCAACCACGGACTCCGGTATCCGGTTCCTAGCACTCAGCTCTGGAGCGAGTTTAATCATAGCTCCACTCCCCAGGTTCTGCTTGACTTCTCTCCTACTGACACCTGGTAAGGGGACCCCTCCTTTCTTCCAGGCATGACATTTCACCCTGTGAGGGAAGCAATGCCACTGTGGCAACTGGACTCCAGGGGTGCCACATTCCCCCTTAATGAAATTCAGTGCTCTCTGACTGAGGAAACACATAATAAACAAAGTAACAAGTGAGCAATCATAACTATTTACAAGATTTCAAAAATAAAAATTACAAAAAACAAAGCTCAAAAATAGTCCTGGTGATGATTAGTCCATGTATCATTGTCCATTGTTCATTCCTGAGCCAGGTTGGTAACTATATACAAGTATTGTCCTGGTCACAACGAGTTCAGTGACCCAATCGTCCATTAAATCAAGTAAAATAGGATTGCTCAAGAGTTCTTACAGAGTCTCTGTAGGCTTATATACTTGACTGTTACATATTTACATATCTTATTTACACAATCTACTTACATGCAGAACCTTACGGGGATTTGACCTATGGTACTACGGGTTGACCTTCAAAGCACTGGTACTGGTGTAGTGCACTCTCTGTTGGCTGCGCTACGGATGACTCTATGTAGCATGGGTATACCTGATGTTCTACGACCACTGATGCTCACCATGGGCATGACAGATTTGCTGCTGGCAGGGGGTGGATTCTCTTGCGCCGCTGCTGGTGTGGCATCTGCTGCTTGAGCCCGCTGGTCTTCAGGCTGGTCTTGAGTCGCTTCTCTTTCTGGCACTACTAGCTGGGGAAAGGTCAAAACGGGCACAACTATGACCTGGTTCACCCTTGTCCAATTTGGAGGGAACTCGCCGAATACTGTGCTGATCTTCTCCTCCACCTCTTCCACTGGTTAAGGAATGTCTTGGTCTTCAATCCTTTCCTTTAGTTGGTCAGGACATGGTTTTAGATGATCCATCGACACTGCCGCTGAGGTTTCTCCTCCATCTTTACTGATGAGGCACACCTTGGTGTTATCAAAGTCTGAAGGTAAAACAATGTATGGCTCAGCCTCCCACTGGTCATCTAGTTTATGAACTCGTATCTTCCTTTTGAGTACCTGTTCTCCAGGTGACAAGGGAACTGCAGGGGCATGCTGATTATAATTTCTTTCCTGCCTCTCTCTTGCCATGGACAAACTTTTCTCTACACATTCTTGCACCTTGCAGTATTGTTGCTGCCGCTCTGTATCCCAGTCTGCATCTGGTGATGTCATCTCAGGTGTTAAAACTTCCATGTCCAAGTAAATGGGTAACTTGTCAGGTCTTGCCCTCATCAGGTAGGCGGGTGTACAGCTGGTGGAGTTTACCGGGATGTGGTTATGCAAGTCTACCAAATCTGGTAATTTCTCTGGGCCACAGGTTACGCTCTTCCAGGGGCAGAGTCTTAAATAGGTCTATTACTACCTGGCTCATTTTCTCACATAACCCATTGGTCTGGGGATGATACAGCGTGGTATGGGCTGTAGGGGACCCCTCTGGCTATCACGGTCTTTCAGTCTCTGGTTGCATGGACCACATTCTCAACACCATTTCTCGATTGTCTTCCTCATGCCAACCCTGTAGAATCGCTCACGTACCAGGACTTCCAACTTCTTCCACCCAAAGTGTCCTGCTCCATTGTGGTACGCTTCTAAGACCATTTGCACATCATGCTTCAGGACTACCACCTGCCAGACTAGTTTGTGGGTTTGGGAGTTGACGCTTCTCCAACACAGCTTTCCCTGTTAGATGAACAACTTGCCCTTCTCCTTCCACAACTGTTGGGTCTCTTGTGGAGCATCTGGACCAGGGTGCGAATCAGCTTGTGTTATCAATTCCTTTATTAGGCGGACTGCGGGATAACTGTCCTGCATTTCTGCCCATCCATTGTGGGTCAATGGACAAATCATTGCCTCTTGCACAGCATAGTGCTTGTCCCTCACGTAGTGGGATCACTGGGCCACACTGGGGCGGTGGAAGGCTGATAACTCAATTTCTTTGAGTTCCTCTGGGTCTTCTCCCTCATCCGGCAAGTTAGGCATCCTGAATAGCACATCAGCATTAGCATTTTTATGCCCCACCCGGTATTTGATGGTAAACTCGTAATTGGAGCGCCGAGCCATCCAATTCTGCTCCAACACACCTAGCTTCGCAGTTTCAAGGTGGGTCAGCGAATTATTATCCGTATAAATGGTAAACTTCGCTGAAGCCAGGTAGTGCTTGAAGTGCTCTGTTACTGCCCAGACTATGGCGAGAAACTCCAGTTTAAAGGAACTATAGTTGTCCGAGTTCCTTTCCGTGGAACGAAGCTTCATGCTGGCGTAGGCAATCACTCTCTCTGCCTTGCTGTACTTGGGACAGCACTGCTCCCAATCCCATGTTGCTGGCATCTGTATAGAGTATAAAGGGTTGACCATAGTCGGGGTAGGCCAGGACTTCGTCTCCTGTAATAGCCATCTTCAACCGAGTGAAGGATTCTTCTTCTCTTTTACGCCACTCGAACGGTGGACTCGGGTTCTTGACCTTCTTGGACTGGCCTATTAAGAGGTCCTGCATGGGTGCCACTATCTTGGTGAAGCCCTTTAAGAATCTCCTGCAGTAAACGACCAGCCTGATGAACTGCCGCACTTCTTTGATAGTGGAGGGTCTTGGCCAGACCTTGATCACGGTGACTTTTTCAGGTCTGGTGCCACACCTTTGGTGCTTACCACATGACCTAGGTACTGCACCTTGGGCTTCAACAGGTGGTACTTGGATGGCTTTACTTTCATGCCAGCACCGGATAAGGCCTCAAACACCTCGGCCAGGTGCTCCATTTGGTCTTTGTACGTCTTTGAGTAGACGATGACATTGTCCAGATGCAACAAAACGGTTTCGAAGTTTTTATGTCCTAGGCAGCATTCCATTAACTGCTGGAATGTTCCCGGTGCATTGCAGAGCCCGAAAGGCATGCAGTTGAACTCGCAGAGGCCCATTGGTGTCATAAACGCTGTCTTCTCTCTGTCTGCTTCTGCCAAGGGAACCTGCCAATACCCACTGGTGAGATCTTAAGTGGAGAAATAGTAAGCAGATCTCAGACCAGCTAATGATTCCTCAATTCATGGTAACAGGTAGGCATCTTTATGTGTAATGCGATTAATCAGCCTGTAGTCAACACACATCCTCATTGTACCATCTTTTTTCTAACGAGGACTAACGGAGCTGCCCAGGGGCTACAACTAGCTCTGATTACCCCAGTCTCCTTTATCTCCCGTAACATACCCTTGGCACATTGATAGTGAGCTGGGGGTACAGGTCGGTACCTCTCTTTAATGGGCGGACGATCTCCAGTGGGGATATGGTGTTGGTCCCCTTTTACCTGTCCAAAGTCTAGAGAGTATTTGCTAAATACCTGCTCATATTCTCAAACCACCCGGTTAACCCCATGATTTTGGTGCAAAGGGGTGGAGTCAATAACTGTGTGTAGCTTCTGACACCAATCCTCCAGCTGCCCCTCATAGCCATTGTCCTCCTCCTGGTCAGATGGAATCAAGGGTTCCACGGCCTTTATTGCATTATTACTGACAGTGAACAGCTTAGCAAGGGTGGCATATCGGAGTAAATGGACTTCTTTCTCCCCACAATTCAGGATGCATATCGGTACCCTCCCCTTGCGGACATCGACTACCCCTCTGGCTGTCAGGATGTTGGGTCTACTATCAGAGTACACGGGTTCTACCAGGGCCTGGTAATATTGAACCCTTAGGCCTATTGTTGCCCGGCACCAAATCAACATTTCACTCCTTGGGGGTATTGCAATGGGGAATGGATCACTCACACTGCTGACTTCTCCACCAGACAGCTCTACCTGTTGTCTCTGCATCAGGGCTCTGATTTCCTTTTGCAGGACACTCTGCTGACTGGAACTGGCGGTCTCGGCTACCTGTTGCAACAATACAATAATTTCTCCAAGACAATTCTGTTACATTGGTGCCTAGAGTAATCATAGGATGGCATTCTTGTCTGTCAATATCAACTATAATCAAACCTTGCAACTGCAATTCTACTCGGCTAACCTTTGTGGTCACCTCCTTACACCCCACCTGAGGCAAGGGCTGACCATTGCTGGCAAACATGTTAAAGTGTTCATCTGGGCTGTGAGTAATGTCTGAATCAGCCCAAGGATATATGGCATCGTTGTCACCTAGGAGCTGGTGTCCAATAAAACGTTCATCGGGATACCATCAAGCATGACGGGCAGGAACGGCCGTCCTCCCACGTACTTGTCTTGCCAGCTTTGTGTGCCTGGTCGTTTTGCTCCTGGGGGTTGGCCCTCTGCCCCAGGGGTTGCTTGTTTAAATTACAGAATCTTGAGATGTGTCCCGCCATGTTGCAGCGGCAAAAGATGAGCCGTCCGTTATGGTCATAGCGATCGTTGTCTCTCCCTCTGATCGGTGGGATTCTCCTCTGCCATTGCCAAGGGATGTCATCTGGACTGGAGGAAAGTTGGATCTTCTCCTTTGGGGATACTTGCATGGACTGCATGGTTTTGGTTAGTGCAGCCACACTTTTGGTCAGCTGATGGACCTGGAGATGTAGGTCTGCAGAGGAGTCATTACCTAGAGTCTGTGCATCAGCCTTCAAGGGTACCAGGGAAAAGGATGCTGCCTCCTGGTGGTATGTGATGGCTGGGCACTGGAGGGTGCAGGCCACTTGGGGTTGGTTCTCGCAGCACCCAGATGGCCTGGTCTTTAAATCGTGCGAAGTCCAGGTCAGGGTTTTGCAGGACCAAAATTCGCAGCTGTGTCAAGTGAGCAGTAGACAAGATCTCCTCAGTAAACTGCTCGGTTAACAATCTGTCGTCATCTTGCACACTGTCGGGGTCTACCTGTTTAATAGCCTGCAGCGCCTCTTACAGGTTTAGGGCATATACCCATACACTGTCCTGCACCCTTTGTTTGCACCCGTAGAATTTCATTTTAATCTCAGCTGCTGGGCGGGTGTCAAAAGTATCCTTCAGCCGGGCCAGGATTTGCTTAACAGTTCATTTGTTAGTGTACGGCCAGGACTTCACCTCCCTCTGGGCCACACCGGTTAGCTGGCCAATACGGATGCTGATTTTTTGTTTTCTAAAAGGGGGACTGTTGTGAATTCTCTTGATCTGACTTCTGAGTCAGGCTCCCTCTGGTGGTTACTGCGGGTAATGAAGTTGGCCGGGTTGATAGAAGTCTGCCACCTGACGACGATGATTGGAAATCAGCGGTTACTGACTGGGAGGATATGTGAGCAGGCTTCCCTCAGTTGCTGCTGGTGATTGTTTTTTCCTGTGCATTTTGAGATCTGCTGTCTCCTGCCTGATCCTGCATTTTTCAGTTAAGTTGTTCATTTGCTAATCATTTGCATCTTATCTGGTTTTGCCTCTTTCTGCTTTGCTGTGAGGGTTCAGTGTGCTCCCTGCTGGGGCTGTGCTGGACCCCTCTCCATATGTTACAGTTTGTCAGTTTGTTCAGTCCCTTGTTATATTAGTCTCTTTTGCTTTGCTGCCAGTTCACACCAGAATGCTGATATAGTGGGGGAGAGATCGTGAGACCTCAGTGTTTTTTGTATATCAGACATGTTGGATTTTTTAGGGTTTTTGTGTGATTGCAAAAGACTGTGAAAAATGAGGATGAATGAACTCATGGAGATCAACATCCAACACTGCGGAGACACCATCACATGTTTCTCAACACAGTGATTCTAGAGCAATGCCCCCATCCCTTGTGGGAAATATGCAAAAACATGCAAAACACAAGCCACGGAGACACCATCACATGTTTCTCAACGCAAGCAATGACTAGCCGGTCTTTCCCCGGGACGGAACAACCACGGGAAGGGCAGTCTCCAATGAAGGAAACCACCTATGCCAAAACATGGTATCCATCCACAGACAGCTGTTTCGGGGTATTGCCCCTCATCAGTGTGGAGTAGGATGCATATGCATGTTTTTGCATATATCCCATAAGGGATGGGGGCATTGCTCTAGAATCACTGCGTTGAGAAACATGTGATGGTGTCTCCGCAGTGTTGGATGTTGATCTCCATGAGTTCATTCATCCTCATTTTTCACAGTCTTTTACTAGGCATTGATCCTACTAGCCAGTTTCCTACTCCACACTGATGAGGGGCAATACCCTGAAACAGCTGTCTGTGGATGGATGCCATGTTTTGGCATAGGTAGTTTCCTTCATTGGAGACTGCCCTTCCCGTGGTTGTTCCTTCCAGGGGAAAGACCTGGCTAGTCATTGCTTGCGTTGAGAAATATGTGATGGTGTCTCCGCGGCTTGTGTTTTGCATGTTTTTGTGTAATTGCAGAGAGTGTCTTCCCTTTCCTATCCTATCTAGACAGTTTGGGCCCCATCATTTGCTCAGTCTATTTTCTGCCTGTGTTTGTGAATCATCTTGTCTCACTGACAATATATGTTTGAGGGCTATCTATTTCTTTGGGGTTCTACTCCAGGGCAGTTTAGATTTCACCTTTCTTGCTTTAAGCTTAGCTAGTTCTCCGGCTGTGCCGAGGCGTCTAGGGCATCGTAGGTACGCCCCACGGCTACTGCTAGTTGTGTTGTTAGGATTAGGGGTCTGCAATCTGCTAAGTTACCAACCTTTCTGGTTTCCTGGTGGCCTAGCCTATTCCTGACATCCTCCTTGGTGACCTTTTCATAACAGGGTACACTTTGAATAAACTATGCATTCTCTTCTTAAAGTCGCTCAGGGTGGGCGACTCCCCTGAGTACTGAGGTAGCCAGGCCACCCCTATGATATAGGGCATGGATAAAGGCATTACAGTGGATCCTCTCATAGATTGGGCATCTCCTTCCCTCCTAGTGAACCTCAGCCAGGCTCTGGGTATCAGTACCATAGTAAGAGGCTGCTCCGCAGGTGGGATGGATTGAGCTCCCAGGGGTTTCCAAGTCGGGGCCTCCTGATTTCTGCACACCGTATGGCGCAGTAATTGCGGCCATTATACAGTTCAATAAAGTCTATGGCACACAGTACCCGGTAATACTGGGCTACGAAATCCTGTTTGTGACGCCAAAATGAGACTCCCACCAGGGCCATGGGGTACTCGGAACCGGGTCAGATAGTTCTTTGGGGAAGTCACGGGGCCGTGACCTGACTCCATGGCCTGGCTGTGCTGTAAAATGGGGAATATATATATGGGATTTATCGTGACGCCACCCTTGGTGTTCGGCAACGGATGGAGACCACTGGGGTTGATGGTGACGCAGCTGGGATGGTTCTGCTCCCCACAGGTGGAGCAGGGTCCCAGGGCTACTGGTTCCATTTATGTCAGGCTTCGTGCACCTTGTGGTGCAGGACTCAGGGCGCAAGAGATCACTGGAGAACAAAAGGGCTGTAGTTTTCTGTTGATAGTACAGACCAGGGCACTGGTAACAGATTGTAATGGAGAGCCAGGCAGCCTGAAAGAAATTTTGGATACATCTGTCCAGGTAGGTATGAAGGCCTTCCTTCTGCGCTGTCCTCCCTTTTTCCTTGTTGCCTAACAGCTCACCCTCCTGCTGCTAACTGTCTCTCTCTGTTTTTAAAAACAAACCATTGCCCACATGGCAGGCAGCTTGAGCCTATCACACGTGTCGCTCCTTTGTGTCAGCTCCAGGCTCTGGTGTGCTGCTGTGCCACCTGGTATTAGATCGGGCCAGGAGACCTTCAGTCCCCTGCCCTCTGGATTTAGCTGTCGGGACTTCAGTACCTACGCAAGCATGGACTCCGGTATCCGGTTCCTAGCGCCCAGCTCTGGAGCAAGTTTAATCACAGCTCCACTCCCCAGGTTTTGCCTGACTTCTCTCCTACTGACACCTGGTAAGAGGACCCTTCCTTGCTTCCAGGCATGACATTACTCCCTGTGAGGGAGGCAATGCCGCTGTGGCAACTGGACTCCTGGGGTGCCACATGGGGACCCGAGCAAATTTGCTCAACTTTACTGGGGATTAAATCACAGAGCTCTCCAATCGTGGGCTTTCAATCACCATAAGGTGAGATTGGGCAGCACGGTGGCTCAGTGGTTAGCACTGCAGCCTTGCAGCTCTGGAGTCCTGGGTTCAAATCCCAACAAGAACAACATCTGCAAGGAGTTTGTATGTTCTCCCCATGTTTTCGTGGGTTTCCTCTGGGCACTCTGGTTTCCTCCCACATTCCAAAAACAACATACTGATAGGCAATTTAGATTGTGAGCCCCATTGGGGACAGTGATGATGATGTATCTAAAGCGCTGCAGAATATGTTAGCACTATATAAAGATTATTATTATTATTAGATGTAAAGGATGGTAATTGACGGATCAAAACAGTGTACCGAGAATCTTGCCATGCCAAAGGTGCATTAGACATAACAATTAAAACTTTTTTTTATATAAAATTAAATTGGTAAAATTTGCAATACCAGTATGATTTTTACAGGAGCTAAGTCCCCTATATTTTAACTGAAAGCACCTTTACGATAAAGTGGTAAGAAACAGACAGATAGATATGAGATAGATAGATAGATAGATAGATAGATATGGGATAGATAGATAGATAGATAGATAGATAGATAGATAGATAGATAGATAGATAGATAGATAGATAGATACATAGATACATTTCCTGGGTGTCTGAATATTGCTTCCACAGCTGAAAGCACTAGATATATAGAAGAAGTACAGAGATGTCATTCCTAGGTTTGATCCCTGACAGTCTAGGGAAAATAGGGAAAATTCATGCATTCAATATTTGTCCACTGACATACTGTAGTATTTCACAAGAAGTCCACGATTCTTTCATCTTGTTTGGAGCTGATCCTTTTGATGCTACCAAGCTTACATTGCTTGTTTTTGAAGCTTTCAAGGCACTTCTTTAAAGGGTGTACATGATGCCAAACTGGCAGCTAGGGCACTTTATTGTAATGAGTGTCTGATACTGTTATATATGATGTTATATATTCTTTCATTGTTGATGCATGGTTTCAAGATAAACTCATCTTTAAGGCTTGCTGGTGTCATATACATTTCTTGCTGTAAATCAGAGATTTTACCACTTATGTCTGAATTTTACTTCTAAATAGATCAAATATAAAGATGCATTCACCCAAACTGAACCCACTGGTTAACAGGACCACGCACATATCACATTGAAATGAAACAAGAAATCATTATTTTTCTCATAGCAGAGGTCCTCCATGCCCCTCTTCAGTTTTGTTACATATGCAGTGTATATATATATATATATATATATATATATATATATATATATACAGTCATATGTTAAAGTTTGGGCACCCCTATTAATGTTAACCTTTTTTCTTTATAACAATTTTGGTTTTTGCAACAGTTATTTCAGTTTCATATATCTAATAACTGATGGACTCAGTTATATTTCTGGATTCAAATGAGGTTTATTGTACTAACAGAAAATGTGCAATCTGCATTTAAACAAAATTTGACCGGTGCAAAATTATGGGCACCCTTATCATTTTCTTGATTTGAACACTCCTAACTACTTTTTACTGACTTCCTGAAGCACTAAATTGGTTTTGTAACCTCATTGAGCTTTGAACTTCATAGCCAGGTGTATCAAATCATGAGAAAAGGTATTTAAGGTGGCCACTTGCAAGTAGTTCTCCTATTTGATTCTCCTATGAAGAGTGGCATCATGGGCTCCTCAAAACAACTCTCAAATGATCTGAAAACAAAGATTATTCAACATAGCTTTTCAGGGGAAGGATACAAAAAGTTGTCTCAGAGATTTAACCTGTCAGTTTCCACTGTGAGGAACATAGTAAGGAAATTGAATAACACAGGTACAGTTCTTGTTAAGCCCAGAAGTGGCAGGCCAAGAAAAATATCAGAAAGGCAGAGAAGAAGAATGGTGAGAACAGTCAAGGACAATCCACAGACCACCTCCAAAGACCTACAGCATCATCTTGCTGCAGATGGTGTCACTGTGCATCGGTCAACAATACAGCGCAGTTTGCACAAGGAGAAGCTGTATGGGAGAATGATGCAAAAGAAGCCGTTTCTGCAAGCACGCCACAAACAGAGTCGCCTGAGGTATGCAAAAGCACATTTGGACAAGCCAGTTACATTTTGGAAGAAGGTCCTGTGGACTGATGAAACAAAGATTGAGTTGTTTGGTCATACAAAAAGGCGTTATGCATGGAGGCTAAAAAACACAGCATTCCAAGAAAAACACTTGCTACCCACAGTAAAATTTGGTGGAGGTTCCATCATGCTTTGGGGCTGTGTGGCCAATGCTGGCACCGGGAATCTTGTTAAAGTTGAGGGTCGCATGGATTCAACTCAGTATCAGCAGATTCTTGACAAGAATATGCAAGAATCAGTGACGAAGTTGAAGTTACGCAGGGGATGGATATTTCAGCAAGACAATGATCCAAAACACCGTACCAAATCTACTCAGGCATTCATGCAGAGGAACAATTACAATGTTCTGGAATGGCCATCCCAGTCCCCAGACCTGAATATCATTGAACATCTGTGGGATGATTTGAAGCGGGCTGTCCATGCTCGGCGACCACCAAACTTAACTGAACTGGAATTGTTTTGTAAACAGGAATGGTCACAAATACCTTCATCCAGGATCCAGGAACTCATTAATAGCTACAGGAAGCGACTAGAGGCTGTTATTTTTGCAAAAGGAGGATCTACGAAATATTAATGTCACTTTTAGGTTGAGGTGCCCATACTTTTGCACCGGTCAAATTTTGTTTAAATGCAGATTGCACATTTTCTGTTAGTACAATAAGCCTCATTTGAATCCAGAAATATAACTGAGTCCATCAGTTATTAGATATATGAAACTGAAATAGCTGTTGCAAAAACCAAAATTGTTATAAAGAAAAAAGGTTAACATTAATAGGGGTGCCCAAACTTTAACATATGACTGTATATATATATATATATATATATATATATATATATATACATAATGATGAGCAAAAGGGTAACAATGTAGTAACAAGACAGGAATCTGCATATCTAATCATATGCTAAATAGTTGCAAGTCAAATTTATGTATGAGATAGCCAAGATGATTATCTATAAAATAATGGTAGTCTCTTGTTTGGGTCCCGTTTCACTTAGCAATGCACCAGCGATGCCGACAACAATACAACCTGGTAAGGATCGCTGGTACGTCGCTAAATGGTCACTAGTAAGCTGTCAAACAAGCAGATCTCTTCAGCGACGCAGCAACCATCCAGCGATCTTCGGCGGTCATTGGTACCTTGTCACACAGCAGCTATTCTGACGACTCACGCCTGTGTCCCTGAGTTCTGCGTCACCAACGAGGACGCCGACAACGAAAAAATGGACCAGGACATTCGAGCACAATCAGAGTTATCCAGTGGGGGGCGGTCCCTGCTGTATGTCACATGTAGCGAGATTGCTGGCGAGATCACTGTTGCGTCCCAAAATCGATGACACTTCAGCAATCTCGCTAGCGATCTTGCTATGTGAGACAGGAGCTTTAGAAGCAGTACTGGATGGTGAGCTATGGAGCCTGAAAGTCAAAAGTTCAAAATATTGTTATCCTTTCGCTCCTCGGTGTATATATATTGTATCGATGACAAGAAACAATTCCATATTCTAAATAAGGCTACAATAATGTTTTGTAAAGTAACAGAAATGCGTTTTTGACTCTTTTACTACACAGAAGAATCCTGCTCGTTTAGAAGCAGCGGATTGGCATTGCATGCTGTTTTTTAGTCTATGATATACAGGTACAACCTAATTCTTTTTTTTACTAGTGACAGATGTATAACTATTTTTTTCTACATTGAATCTCATTTGTAAAGTAGCTGTCCAAGCATTCAATGTACTTATGTCATCTTGTAAGCCTTAGGCATCTTTGATAGACTCTATTAGGCTCTGGACACACTTGTGTAAGAGGCTTCATTTAGAGTCTCTGTTGCAGATTCTGCCATATTTGATGGGAAAAATAAACCTGTATGTAGTTTTACTTCCATCAAAATGATGGACACCTCAGCAGAACTCATCGGACCCAGCAGAGAGTTGTGACTTCTTTTATAAATGAAAGTCATGAAGCTTATGTGAACAGAGTGACACACTACATATATTTGCACCTATTAATACCTAACTATTATAAGAAAAGAGAAAAAGAACAAGTATCAACTTGTGTATAAAGATAAATAAAGTCACCTAGTTTTCCTTCCAACCACCTTCATGTACTTCCATATTACATGAACACAATTATAGCATATAGAGCATATTCAAGCCAGTACAACTCACATCCCAGAAAATAAACTAAGGCCTCTTTCACACATCAGGTTTTCTGCTTCAGGCGCGATCCGGCGCTTTTGACTAAAACCGGATCCGTCGAAATGCAATGCTGGATCCGGTTTCCCCCCCATTGACTTGCATTAGAGCCGGATCGAGCCGGATGGCCATGCGTTTCATCCGATTTTCGCCGGATCCGGCAATGTGACGCGATCCGGCGTCTGGAAAAAACGTTGACTGTAACGTTTTTTGTATCCGTCGAAAAAGGCGGACACGCCGGACCTGGCGTGTCCGGCTTTTCCATACAATGAAAGCCTATGAGCGCCGCAATGCGCCGGATCCGGCAACAGCCGGATCCGCCGGCCGGATCCGGTTTCTTTGGTCTGAGCATGCTCAGTAGCTCTGCCCACAGGACATATATAAAAGCAAGACAATGGGACCCTCAGCCACACCCAACATGCCACCCAAGCCAAGAACCAGGAGCAGGAGAAGGCAGCAGACATCTGCAGCAGCAGCACCATCAGCACCACCCCAAATGGAGCAGCATGCTGAACAGCGGGAGGGGAGTCCAGCAGCAGATGAGAGACGGTAATTATCAAATCCCCCATTCCTCCAAACTAGGGCTATGGAATATCAAGATATTCATTGGCCCTTTGTTTCTCTTTATTCAACAGCCGCCCAATAGATGCAGCAGCAGCAGCAGCAATGGCAGCAGCAGAAACACCACCCACAGCCATGGAGTCTGGCCATGAGGAAGACAGCACATCTTCTGGGAGCCCTCCCTCGCATCGTCAGCGTTTGACGGTAAGTTTTTATTTCCAAAATCCATCATCTCTGTAATATATGTGTATTCATTGCCTTTTATTTCAAAACAGGAATCACAAGATGAAGAGGAGCTCCCAGAAGAAGAAGGAAGGGGTGGACAGACACTTGGAGTGGGCTCACAATTGGTAAGTTTTTTGCATCAAACGCAGAAACACAACATCACACTACACACAACACATAGAAAACAATGTTCTGCAGACCACACACAGCAAACAAATGCCTACATCCAAAGACATAACATTTTTTGTTTTCTTCTCTAGTCTTCCCAATCTGGTGCTCGGCCAAGAGGTCCTCGCAGTGCCTCCCAGGGTCGTCGGCGACAGCAACGCGGCGGTCACCAGCGTGTAAGTATAAATATTTTTGCTTTTTTTTTTTGCACTTTTTATTTCATTTCTTTTGTGGTGGCTAATTATGTTATTTTTGTCTTTTTCTTTAACAGCCTACACAGCGTGCTCCCGACTCTGACGGTGAGGATGGAGGGATTGATGTGGACCGCCTCATCGATCTCGTCAGAGAAAGGGAGCCGCTCTGGAATATGGCTGACCGACGCCACGCTGACCTGATCGTTACCCGACGACTCTGGGAGGAAATCTGTTCGCTCCTTGTGGACCACTGGGAGGACCTCGAAGCTCGGGCCCAGATTAAAGAGCGTAAGTATATACAGTACCGGTTGCTTGATTTAAACCAGTGTTTCCCGAACTCCAGTCCTCGTGGTCCCCACGGATCATGTGTTCAGGATTTCTATTTACTTTGGAAATCCTGAAAACATGACCCCTGGGGACCATGAGGACTGGAGTTTGGGAAACACTGATGTTGTATACTAACCACTTTGTCCTTTCTCGTTTCAGGGGAGAGAATTGTGAAGCGGTGGCGGTCTGTGAGGGATCGTTTCAAGAAGGAGTTCAATAAAGAGATGCGGGCCCCGAGTGGATCTGGAGGACGCAGGAGCAAGTACAAGTACGCACGAGCCCTGTCGTTCCTCCGGGAGACAATGCTCACCAGAAGGTAAATATTACACACCACATGTGACAAAAAAATGTTTAGATGTAACTTTTTTTTTTCAGCCAGGGCCATACCATGTCACTATTTTAATTGTTTTTTTTTCTCTTTATTCCACAGCACGGTGAGCAGCACTCGGGAGCCTGCACGATTGGACCCTTCTGAGGCGATCCCTGAGGAGACCGGCACCGAGGGACACTTCGACCGCCCCGGTACATCTGCACCTTCCCAGCCTTCCCACACATTCGACCCATCTGTCCCATCCACCAGCACAGGAGCATCGTGGCCGCCTACATTACATGAAGCTGCTGGTGAGGAGATCGCTTTCCCTTTACCCCACCCTTCTGCCCCTGCCACCTCTAGTACACCTGCGGGTACTGGGCGGCAGCGGCAGAGGGGTCAGGAAAAGACTTATGCGCCAGAGTTCTTGCATCTGAATGCATCTTTCCAGAACTGTCTAAAAGTCTTGTCAGAGCAAATCTCCGCAGGCTATCAGCAGATCAACTCCAGCATTCTGGAGGTGAAGACACTTCTGCAAACCATGCATTCAGAAGCAAGATCTTCGCCAAACCACACCTTTTTCAGGTCTGTTGTGGAGCGCATGGAAACGCTCTCTCCTGCCCAGCAGATGCATGTAATGCATTCATGCCACGCTGCTCTCCAGCAAGTTACCTCCCAACCTCCTCCTCCCACCACAGTAGTTCCTCCACCTGCACCCCCTCCAGCCACTTTCCATCCTCCCCCTCCTATTACATCTACACCCCCTCCAGCCAATTTCCATCCTCCCTCTCCTATTACATCTACACCCCCTCCAGCCACTTTCCATCCTCCCCCTCCTATTACATACCATCCACCTCCCCAGCACCATCCACCTCCCCAGCACCATCCACCTCCCCAGCACCAGCAACCTCCCCAGCACCAGCAACCTCCCCAGTACCAGCAACCTCCCCAGTACCAGCAACCTCCCCAGTACCAGCAACCTCCCTAGTACCTGCAAACTCCCCAGTACCAGCAACCTCCCCAGTACCAGACATCTCCCCACTTCCAGCAACCTGCCCCGTACCAGACATCTCCCCACTTCCAGCAACCTGCCCCGTACCAGACATCTCCCCACTTCCAGCAACCTGCCCCGTACCAGACATCTCCCCACTTCCAGCAACCTGCCCCGTACCAAACTCCTTCCCCATACAACTTGCCATCAACATCATCTGCTCCTACAGTCCCTGCCCAACCCTCCACTCCACCACCCACCACCTCTTCTGCTTCCCACATGTCCACCCATTCTGTAGTTTTTTCCACACCTTCACCTCTAACTGTTCCTTCCCCACCACGATCCCAGTCCTCTCTCCACACTCCCAGTGTCGAAGTGTCCCGCAGCCCCTACAGCAGTATTTCCACCACACACTACACAGATTTATAATGTGTGTATTTAAATAAAAATGACCAGTTTTATGGTTTCAAAGCTTTATTAAACAAGTTTATTAAAATTTTAAAAAAGTTTACTAAAAAAAACATTTTTCAATAAAAGTTAAATTATTTTACACTGGTTGTCTGTCATTTCTTTCTGCGGCGAAAAAGGTTAACTGCAGGGTATTTAAAAGGTGAAATGGTATTCAAAACTAGGTATATAACTGTGGGTAAATTTTAGCTTTTTGCCACAGTTGTGTTCCTGGTTGTGTTTGAAGCAAAGTATTTCACCTAAAAAGTTGTGTTTATTGTTGGTGATTTCATAACAATGTACACAACTTTTGTTAAAAGGTGAAATACTTTGCATAAAACACAACCAGGTACACACCTGTGGCCTAAAGCTAAAAATAGAGACCATGACAAGATAGCCAACTTTGGTTGGCAAAGGTATATACTGTTGGTACAGAAGGTACACAAGTTTGGTTGGGCACAAATCTTTCACACTCTGTCATCCTGCCAGTGTACTCTGCCTTGAGGTGACATAAAGTATAGTGCAAAATTGTCCCTCATTACTGAAACCGTCACAGAACTTCTAGTGGTAATGTCATGGTAATCTTGCAAGGTGGTTTCTTCAGAGGTGTCCTCAATGGAAATGGGTTCCTTGCAGAAAACAAAATTGTGGAGTACCACGCACGCTTTGATCACCTCGTCCACAGTTTCTGTCTTGAGGTTGATCGCAGTCAATAGGACCCGCCATTTGGCTGTCAGAATACCAAAGGTACATTCAACCATTCTTCTTGCTCTTGTGAGGCGGTAATTAAAAATGCGTTTTGGTCTTGTCAATCCTCTGCTAGAGTACGGTTTCAAAAGGTGTTCTGACAGCTGGAAGGCTTCATCCCCTACACAGACAAATGGCATAGGTGGACCAGATGTTTGCGGCAGCGGTCTAGGTGGTGGGAACTGGAAGGTGTTTCCATACAGTTTACGCCCCATGGCAGACAGTTTGAAAACTTGAGAGTCATTGGAGCGGCCATAGGCCCCAATATCAACCGCAATAAATTTGTATTCCGCGTCAGCGATGGCCATGAGGACAATTGAAAAATATTTCTTGTAATTGAAATATTCCAATCCCGATCCAGCTGGCTTTACAATGCGGATATGTTTCCCGTCCACAGCGCCCAAGCAGTTGGGAAACTGACATATCTGTTGAAACTTGTCAGCAATTTCAATCCACCTCTCTGTTGTGGGCTCTGGTAAAAACTCTTCAGCTAAGGAGTCCCACAGTGCACGGCATGTGTACTTCACTATTCCAGATATGGTGGAAATCCTGAGTCTGTACTGGAAATGCAGTGACGAAAGGGATTCTCCAGTTGCAAGAAATCTGTGGGGAATTAAAAAACAATAAATTAGTTTTAAATCACAGCATTACATACCAAAACTGAGCTATAACACTTGGAGATACAAACTACCACCAACAAGATTGCAGTGAAAGTGTGCTCTGATGCGATCACATCCAATAAATGTGGCTTACCTTAAAGTCACCATCAGACGCTCTGTGGGTGAAACAGAGAAGCGGCAATAGGTGTCCGCTTTTCTTATGAGGTGTGCAATGCGCTCCACCAAGTAATCAAAATTCTCCATTTTCATCCTAACATATCCAAAAAATTTATCCGGGTTTCGTCGAAGGTCCATGCAGAGTGTAGAATAGACCCCACGCGTCATTCTCTTGGCTGTGATGGGGTGGATCCACAAACGTCGTCTACGATGCCTGATGCGCTGCTGTCTCGCTCTCTCCTTCTCCAGAACAATCACCCTCAAACGATTCGCCTCCGCTATAAAATCCGCCAAATTCTTCAAAATATTTCCAATGACAACATCCATCTTCGCCAGTAACTTGCTCTTCTCTCCAACCTGCACTTTCTCCTCTACAACCTGTCAAAGAAGGGTTGTAGGAACATGCTATATATAGTTTTCCAGTAGCCAATCCCGTTCGGAAGGCCACAAGGGTCAATTTTAAAAACCGGATCTGGCGTAATCCGTCGAAAAACGGATAGAAAAACGGATGGACCGGATGAGACGGATCCGGTTTTGTCTGTCAAGAAAAAGACGGATCCGGCAGAAAACCGGATCCGTCACATCCGGTTTTACTAAACATTTGCCGGATCCGGCGTTCCGGCATGACGCCGGATCGCGCCTGACGCCGAAAACCTGAAGTGTGAAAGTAGCCTAACTGATAGGGTGGTTTTATGTTTAGTATTTTTAGGAAAGATGACAAATTTTCAGGACTTTTTTGTGCATTTTGTTAAGCTACAACCAAATTTTAGCAGTTCATTAATAAGGAAATATAAAATGCATTATGAATGTTTTTGGTGCTTTCCCTCTAAGGCCTCTTTCACACATCAGGTTTTCGCCGTCAGGCGCGATCCGGCGCTTTTGACAGAAACCGGATCCGGCGAAATGCAATGCCGGATCCGGTTTCCCCCCCATTGACTTGCATTTGCGCCGGATCGCGCCAGATGGCCATGCGTTTCATCCGGTTTTCACCGGATCCGGCAATGTGTCGCGATCCGGCATCTGGAAAAAACGGCTACTGTAACGTTTTTTGTCTCCGGCGAAAAAGCCGGACACGCCGGATCCGGCGCGTCCGGCTTTTTCACACAATGAAAGCCTATGAGCGCCGCAATGCGCCTGATCCGGCGAAAGCCGGATCCGGTGGCCGGATCCGGTTTTTTTGGTCTGAGCATGCTCAGTAGCTCTGCCCACAAGACATATATAAAAGCAAGACAGTGGGACCCACAGCCACACCCAACATGCCACCCAAGAAAGCAACCAAGCGCAGCAGGAGAAGGCAGGAGACCACTGCAGCACCATCAGCACCACCACCACCCCAAATGGAGCAGCAAATGGAACATGCTGAGGAGGGGAGGCCAGCAGCAGATGAGAGATGGTAATTATCAAATCCCCCATTCCTCAAAACTAGGGCTATTGAATATCAAGATATTCATTGGCCCTTTGTTTCTATTTATTCAACAGCCGCCCAATAGATGCAGCAGCAGCAGCAATGGCAGCAGCTGGAACACCACCCACAGGCATGGAGTGTGGCCACCAGGAAGACAGCACATCATCTTCTGGGAGCCCTCCCTCGCATCGTCAGCGTTTGACGGTAAGTTTTTATTTCCAAAATCCATCATCTCTGTAATATATGTGTATTCATTGCCTTTTATTTCAAAACAGGATTCACAAGATGAAGAGGAGCTCCCAGAAGAAGAAGGAAGGGGTGGACAGACACTTGGAGTGGGCTCACAATTGGTAAGTTTTTTGCATCAAACGCAGAAACACAACATCACACTACACACAACACATAGAAAACAATGTTCTGCAGACCACACACAGCAAACAAATGCCTACATCCAAAGACATAACATTTTTTGTTTTCTTCTCTAGTCTTCCCAATCTGGTGCTCGGCCAAGAGGTCCTCGCAGTGCCTCCCAGGGTCGTCGGCGACAGCAACGCGGCGGTCACCAGCGTGTAAGTATAAATATTTTTGCTTTGTTTTTTTGCACTTTTTATTTCATTTCTTTTGTGGAGGCTAATTATGTTATTTTTGTCTTTTTCTTTAACAGCCTTCACAGCGTGCTCCCGACTCTGACGGTGAGGATGGAGGACTCGATGTGGACCACCTCATCAATCTCGTCAGAGAAAGGGAGCCGCTCTGGAATATGGCTGACCGCCGCCACGCTGACCTTATCGTTACCCGACGACTCTGGGAGGAAATCTGTTCGCTCCTTGTGGGCTGCTGGGAGGACCTCGATGTTCGGGCCCAGATTAAAGAGCGTAAGTATATACAGTACCGGTTGCTTGATGTAAACCAGTGTTTCCCGAACTCCAGTCCTCGTGGTCCCCACGGATCATGTGTTCAGGATTTCTATTTACTATGGAAATCCTGAAAACATGACCCCTGGGGACCATGAGGACTGGAGTTTGTGAAACACTGATGTTGTATACTAACCACTCCTTTCTCGTTTCAGGGAACAGAATTGTGAATCGGTGGCGGTCTGTGAGGGATCGTTTCAAGAAGGAGTTCAATAAAGAGATGCGGGCCCCGAGTGGATCTGGAGGACGCAGGAGCAAGTACAAGTACGCACAAGCCCTGTCGTTCCTCCGGGAAACAATGGTCACTAGAAGGTAAATATTACACACCACATGTGAAAAAAAATGTTAGATGTAACTTTTTTTTTTCAGCCAGGGCCATACCATGTCAGTATTTTAATTGTTTTTTTTTCTCTTTATTCCACAGCACGGTGAGCAGCACTCGGGAGCCTGCACGATTGGACCCTTCTGAGGCGATCCCTGAGGAGACCGGCACCGAGGGACACTTCGACCGCCCCTGTACATCTGCACCTTCCCAGCCTTCCCACACATTCGACCCATCTGTCCCATCCACCAGCACAGGAGCATCGTGGCCGCCTACATTACATGAAGCTGCTGGTGAGGAGATCGCTTTCCCTTTACCCCACCCTTCTGCCCCTGCCACCTCTAGTACACCTGCGGGTACTGGGCGGCAGCGGCAGAGGGGTCAGGAAAAGAGTTATGTGCCAGAGTTCTTGCATCTGAATGCATCTTTCCAGAACTGTCTAAAAGTCTTGTCAGAGCAAATCTCCGCAGGCTTTCAGCAGAGCAACTCCAGCATTCTGGAGGTGAAGACACTTCTGCAAACCATGCATTCAGAAGCAAGATCTTCGCCAAACCACACCTTTTTCAGGTCTGTTGTGGAGCGCATGGCAACACTATCTCCTACCCAGAAGATGCATGTAATGCATTCGTGCCACGGTGCTCTACAGCAGGTTACCTCCCAACCTCCACCTCCCACCACTGTAGTTCCTCCACCTGCACCCCCTCCAGCTACTTTCCATCCTCCCCCTCCTATTACATCTGCACCCCCTCCAGCCACTTTCCATCCTCCCCCTCCTATTACATCTGCACCCCCTCCAGCCACTTTCCATCCTCCCCTCCTATTACATCTGCACCCCCTCCAGCCACTTTCCATCCTCCCCCTCCTATTACATACCAGCAACCTCACCAGTACCAGCAACCTTCCCAGTACCAGCAACCTCCCCAGTACCAGACATCTCCCCACTTCCAGCAACCTGCCCCGTACCAAACTCCTTCCCCGTACCAAACTCCTTCCCCGTACCAAACTCCTTCCCCATAAATCTTTCCATCAACATCATCTGGTCCTACAGTCCCTGCCCAACCCTCCACTCCACCGCCCACCACCTCTTCTGCCTCCCACATGTCCACCCATTCTGTAGCTTTTTCCACACCATCACCTCTAACTGTTCCTTCCCCACCACGATCCCAGTCCTCTCTCCACACTCCCATTGTCGAAGTGTCCCGCAGCCCCTCCAGCAGTATTTCCACCCCACACTACACCGAGTTATAATGTTTTTTTTGTAATAAAAATGCCCATTTGGTTGGTTTCAAACCTTTATTAAAAAAGTTTTTTTAACTTTAAAAACAGTTTACACAAAAAAAAATATTTTAAATAAAAGTTAAATTATTGTTTACACTGGTTGTCTGTCATTTCTTTCTGCGGCGAAATATGTTTAAAAAAAAGGTTAAATACAGGGTATTTAAAAGGTAAAAAGGTATTCAAAACCAGGTATATAACTGTGGGTAAATTTTAGCTTTTTGCCACAGTTGTGTTCCTGGTTGTGTTTGAAGCAAAGTATTTCACCTGAAAAGTTGTGTTTATTGTTGGTGATTTCCTAACAATGTACACAACTTTTGTTAAAAGGTGAAATACTTTGCATAAAACACAACCAGGTACACACCTGTGGCCTAAAGCTAAAAATAGTAAGACCATGACAAGATAGCCAACTTTGGTTGGCAAAGGTATATACTGTTGGTCCAGAAGGTACACAAGTTTGGTTAGGGCACAAATCTTTCACACTCTGTCATCCTGCCAGTGTACTCTGCCTTGAGGTGACATAAAGTATAGTGCAAAATTGTCCCTCATTACTGAAACCGTCACAGAACTTCTAGTGGTAATATTTCCAATGACAACATCCATCTTCGCCAGTAACTTGCTCTTCTCTCCAACCTGCACTTTCTCCTCTACAACCTGTCAAAGAAGGGCTGTAGGAACATGCTATATATATTTTTCCAGTAGCCAATCCCGTTCGGAAGGCCACAAGGGTCAATTTTAAAAACCAGATCCGGCGTAATCCGTCGAAAAACGGATAGAAAAACGGATGAACCGGATGAGACGGATCCGGTTTTGTCTGTCAAGAACAAGACGGATCCGGCAGAAAACCGGATCCGGCACATCAGGTTTTACAAAACATTTGCCGGATCCGGCATTCCGGCACGACGCCGGATCGTAGACTTAGAGTATTTTCATGTTAGTGGGGTTTTATGAAAGTTCAGCTTGCTATAAGTGTGGTGTATTTTTTATGCAAGTTTCCACAAGCTTTTTCTATTGGACTGGAAAGCATAAAAATACAAATAAAAAGTGTCTTAATTAAGAAACGAACACACAAATGTAATGCTTACATTTTACAAATATCCTGGCATACCATCTGAGCATAGTGATGAGAAAGTACTGCATATTCATTATACTTTGCTATTCACACGGATGGTACGGCATTCGGGTTACTCATTAAATTGCAACTATTTGTGTACTCGCCTCGCTATATTTGAATGTCCCGCCCTGCAGTTTTGGCGCCTCCTTTGCAGCAACTAAACATGCTGGGCATCTTCAAGGGAACCTTTTACCCCCCCAGGGCATTTTTCACTAAAAGAGCAACATTCAGCAGCATTAAAGCCCCCATCTCACATAGCGAGATCGCTGAAGCGTCACAGATTTTGTGACGCAACAGCGACCTTGCCAGCAATCTCACTACGTGTGACACGCAGCAGCGACCGGCCCCACCTGCTGGATATCACTGATCATGCTCGAATATCCTGGGCCATTTTTTCATCGTCGGCATCCCGCTGGACAGCGCACATCGCTGTGTTTGATCTGATGAGCGACCTCGTTGGTGATGCAGAACTCAGGGACGCAGGCTGGAATCATTCAGAAAAGCTGCTGTGTGACAAGGTACCAATGACTGCCGAGGATAGCTGGATGGTTGCTGCATCACTGAAGAGATCTGCCTGTTTGGCAGCTTACTAGCGACCATTTAGCAACACACCAGCGATCCCTACAGGTCGTATCGTTGTTGGGATCGCTGGTGCGTCGCTAAGTGAAATGGGAACCTAAGGCTGCATTCTGTGAAGGTGGCTCTTGTGTTTCTGACCCCCATTAATGCCAAAATATAGGCTTTTATAAATCGGTCCTCATACCGGCATCCTGTCACAGAGGTATGGAGTGTTGCTGCCTCCCAGCTGTCCATCAACCCCCTCTACAGCGTCCCTGCACCGCTTCCTTCTTTTGTATTTGCCACTGTTACATGTTGTCTGGCACCTGCACTGTGACAACAGTTCTCAGGCATGCGCAGTGCCTGCTGCCCAGGAGCTGAAATCAGGCTATCGCGCCTGGGTGTTTCTGAGTCCCCAGATCCCGCCGAGGGGACTCCTAATGCAACAGAGTGGACACCCAAACCATTCTTCATGTTTGTGCAGCCTGGATGGACTGGAGAGGAGGAGGTGGAGGAGGAGAAGATGAGACAGCATGAGGGGAGGATGGGTACTGTTCCTACTATTGGGGACTGTTGCCTTTTTGCAGCTTGGCTCACATGACACAGTTCATGTGTAAGTGTCTGTAGCAAGACCCTCACATGATACACATTTAATGCAACAACCAATACTGGTTGGCCACCTTTCTCGATCCACGGTACAAGGAGAGGGCTATTAAATGCATAAAGCATGTGAGAACATGATACAAGGAACCTGGTTATGGTTAAAATTTTGAATAGGCAACATAGAGATAGTTAGATTAATGTATTGAGGCAGTAGGCCAGTCTGATGAAATGTGTTTTTAGGGCACGCTTAAAACTGAGGGTATTGGGTATTGGTAGTGCATTCCAAAAAATTGGTGCAGCACGTGAAAAATCTTGGAGACGGGAGTGGGAGGTTCTGATTATTGAGGATGTTAACCTCAGGTAATTAGGAGAACGAAGTCTGACCACAGATTCTCCATTGGATTAAGGTCTGGGCTTTGGAAAGGGGACCACTCTAAAAAATTTACACATATCCCATTAAAACAATTGTGTGCTGCTTTAGCAGTGTGCTTTGGGACATTGTCTTGTTGGAAGGTAAATCTTCATTCTACTCTCAAATCACTGACAAAATGATAGTTCTGCTTCACCTCACTTGTCTCATCTATTGCATTTTTTCTGTGCTGTATTGTGCATAAATATGTGACTTCAGATTTTGTATTAGTCTATGCCTGATGAAGAGACCTGAGTAGTCTCGAAAGCTTGCAATGTGTTACCATCTTTTCAGTTAGCCATTAAAAGGTATCAACCACTGAGGACTCTCAATTCTGAATATTTTTCTATCTACTGGCTAACACGGTACAAAGATATACATCTTTCCTGTGTTAAAAAAATGAAGATTCGAAGTAGTCCTGGGAATTCAAAATAGTCCATAAATGGGAACCTGAAAGACAAAAAAGAGAGAATTAAATAAAGACAAGACACAGTCCATTGTTCACAAATTCATTCATAAGATAAAACCACCACAGTTCAGAGGTAATCCATCGTGATCTCATGATGTACACCGATTCTGCACTGCAGCCTATAGAGTGTCATTCAGCGAACAATGTTTTACAGGTCACTCCCTGTCATGTCTCACGCTCGATGACATCAGTAACTCAGTAACATCATCACATGAGATATGACTGGGAGTAACTTATGAAATGTCATTCTCAGCTTCATAGGTTGCATTGGAGATTCATAGTTGCCTAATCCTTCCAGACCCGCTGCCTCTGTGCAGCAGTGACATCAGTAACTACACCACTTATCAGAGGCTTAGAGAGGCCAGCATGCTGCATGACTATACCACTCTGATGAGCGCTATAGTTACTGATGTCACTGCTGTTCAGAGCCGCCGGATATAACACAAGTAGGCAGCTCTGATTCTGTACCGGTCAAATCTCAGGAGCGATGATGTTACTGAGTTACTGACGTCATTGCTTGTGAGACATGACCGAGATTGAGTTAATGTGTGAAGTCTATAGGTTGCAGTATTGAATTGGTGGACATCGTCGGAACGCCTTGGATAATGTCGGACATGCGGGGATTATTTTTTTATTAATAAATTGGTGAAAGATGGAGTGTTTCTTGTTTTTATTCCTTTACCTCTCTTTTTATGTTTTTCAGGTTCTCATTTTTTAACTACTTTGGATTTGGTGGACTACATCGGATCTTCATGGTTTTATTTATTTATTTTGTTAATAAATTGGTGAACGATGTGTAGGGTGTGTTTAAAATAAAATTTGTGCGTGTTTTTTTAACTCACTGGATTAGTAATAGTGGTGTCTGATCGACACCTCTCCATGACTAACCCCTGATCTTGATGCCAGTTGACATTACAAAGCTGAGATCAACCCCATAAACCATTAGTCCAATTTCTATCACACCAGGGCAATCGGGAAGAGCTGGGCCAAGGGCCAGTATTGGCATATCTCATGTGATGCACCAATACTAGGGTAGCTATGGGCTTGTATTTTTAGGCTGGGAAAGGTCCAGTAACATTGGACATTCCCAGCCTGATAAAATAAGCTTGTAGCTGTCTGTTTTACATTGGCTGGTTATGAAAAAACGGAGGACCCCACATAACTTTTTAACATTATTTATTTTATAGGTTAAATAAGGCTAAACACACATTAGTGACACATAAAAGGCACTAAAAGATGAAAGTTTATTATAGGTAGATGGCTTGTGGAATTATATATTTACAAGATATCTTTAAAATCTATCAATCTATCTACAGCGGCTTACAAAAGTATTCTTCCCCCCTGGCATTTTTCATGTTTTGCTACCTCAACTTGGAATTTAACTGTTTTTTGAGGGTTTGCATCAGTTCATGTAAACAACATGCCTTCAAATGTGAACATTTGGCTTTCTTTTTATTGTGAAGCAAACAGCAAATAGAACAAAATAACTGTAAACTTTAGTGCGCATAGCTATTCACCCCCTAAAGTCAGCACTTTGTAGAGACTCATTTTGCGGCAAATAGGGCTGCAAGCTGCTTTAGGATAGGTCTGTATGAGCTTTCCACATCTTGCCACTGAGATTTTTTCCCATTTCTCAAGGCATAACTGCTCCAGCTCATTTAAGTTAGATGGTGTCCTCTGGTGAACAGCAAGCTTCAAGTCTGACCACAGATTCTCCATTGGATTAAGGTCTGGGCTTTGGAAAGGGGACCACTCTAAAAATTTTACACATATCCTATTAAAACAATTCAGTGTTGCTTTAACAGTATGCTTTGGGTCATTGTCTTGTTGGAAGGTAAATCTTCATTCTACTCTCAAATCACTGACATAATGAAACAGGCTAAGCTCAGGAATATTTCTGTATGGTGATGCCATAATGATATCTTTGGTCTCTGTGTTGCTTCTTTGGTTAATGCCCTCCTTTTCTGTATCGAGAGTTTTAGTGGCCTGATCTCTCTTGGCAGGTTTTCTGTGGTACCATGGTCTTTCCATTTGAAGATAATGGATTTGATGGTGTTCAGGGGGATCATCAGAGATTGGGACTTTTTTACACCTACTTTTACTTCTCAAAAACTGTGTCCTGACTTGTTTGGAGATCTCCTTGGTCTTCATAGTGTTGTTGGGTTAATTGTTCATCTTGCTTAATGGTGATGCAGCCTCTGTGGCCTTTCAGAAAAGGTGTGTACAGGGGCATTTAAAAGTTTGGGCACCCATTGTCAAAATTACTATTACTGTGAACAGTTAAGCAAGTTGAACGTGAAAAGATCACTAAAAGACCTAAAGTTAAAGATTATACATTTCTTTATTATCTTGGGAAAAAATACATATAGTCATTTTTTAAATTTTAAAATTGCAAAAAGGAAAATTGGCCAATTAAAAAGTTTGGGCACCCTTGGAAATTTGTGTACTAAGATAACTTTGACCAAGGTTTCAGAACTTAATTAGCCTTTTAGGGTTATGGCTTGTTCACTATCATTGTTAGGAAAGGTCAGGTGATGCAAATTTCCTAACTTTATAAAACCCAGCCTCCTTTAACAATGTGCCAAAAAGCAGCAGCCATGGGTTCTTCTAAGCAGCTGCCTAGCACTCTGAAAATGATGGAGGCCCACAAAGCAGGAGAAGGCCATAAGAAGATGGCAAAGCATTTTCAAGTTGCCCTTTCCTCAGTTTCAATGTGTTTGAGAAATGGCAGTTAAAATGAATGAATAATGATCTTAATCAAAATCCAGCATAGACTGGAGCTGAAGATTTAACAATTGCCCTCACAGTCCCCTGATATGAACAACATTCAAAATCTGTGGCTAGACCTCAAAATAGCAGTGCATGCTAGAGGACCCAGGAATTTCACATAACTGGAAGAATTTTCCAAGGGAAAATGAATGAAAATCACTAAAGAATTGAAATACTCTTGGTTGGCTACAAAAAAGCATTTACAAGCTGGGATACTGGTGAAAAAATGGTATTGCTAGCTACAAATCATGCAGGGTGCCAACATTTTTGTATCTGCCTGTTTAAATTTTTAAAATGTAAAATATATATATTGTTTTACTAAAATACAAAGGAAATGTTTTATCTTTAACTTGAGTCTTTTTAGAGTCCATTTCATCTTCATCTTGCTTAATTGTTCACAATAACGGTAATGTTGACGAGGGATGCTCAAACTTTTACATGCCACTGTATATCATAACAATAGTAGAGTTCATCTTCATGGATAAAAAATCTGGAGAAAGAATGAGAGTGCTTCCAACACTTGTACAGTTTCATCTAACAAGTTCCACTGCTTGAGTCTAGATGTTAAAAGCTCAGCATTAGATTTTGTAAGACCAAGTCACTGATGAAATCATTAAGGTCATTTTCGTTTGGACAGTATTGTTTTCTTTAACTGGTTTCATCTGTATCACTGTAATTCTGATCTTCAAAAACTGAGCAATCTTTGAGCTACTACATTTGTCACTAGGTTCATGTCTCTAAAATTAGTAGAAAGAGGAAGTTTGTCATGTGGCACAAAAGCAATGGATGATGGTATGTTTAGATAAATGACTGCAGGTACATTCTTGCCAGCACATCATTTAGAAAGTTTCACCATGCAGAAAAAACAGTTTGTGAAATGATCAGTAGGTTCTCGCCATATTCTTGGAACACCAACCAAACTTCACAGCCCTCTTTTCCCCTCTGTAACATCCTTCCAGAGTTTCCTTACACATTTCAAAAGTGAACTGCGGAGCCCAGGATTTATCCTATTCTCCAATAGGCATTAGTGTTGAGCGATACCATCCGATATTGAAAAATATCGGATCGAATTGGATCGGCCGATATCCAAAAAGTATCGGGTATCGCCGATTCCGATCCCGGAAGTCCCATTCAAGTCAATGGGACAGAAATATCGGAATTAAAAAAAACCCTTTCTTTCCTTGTAGGTTAATTCTACATGAAGAAAAACAACTAATAATAACGTAGAATGTATTGTGGAAGATGTAGGAGACATTAAAGCCATAGAGGTTTAGCCCAATCAAATGGAATAGCAGGAATTATTTTTTTTTTAAAGACGTTCGGAGTTACAAAGATATTGACTATTTTAACCTCTTTTATATTTTGTCAGATATGTATGTTTCACTACTTCCATGCTCTTCACCTTCTATTTTACTTCTCCCACACTTTCTCCTTCATCATTATCAGCAGCATCATCTTTTTCATCAACTTCTTCACCTTATTCATCTTCTTCTTCTTCACCTTCTTCCTATTATTCTTTTTTTTTACATTCTTCATATTCTTCTTATTCAACTATTATTCTTTTTCATATTCTACTTCTTCATCTTCTTCCTATTCTTCTTCTTCATCATATTTTTATTTGGGACAGGCATTTCTGTAGTTGTTATCTATAAAAGATTACACCTTCCATTCTGCCTGTCACAAAAGATTTACAACAGGATTTGTCCGCGTTCAGTTTGGCCTGCAGCAGCAGGCATTTTACAGGGGCAACACGAGATATTTAGATAATATCATTTGCTCTGATTTTTCGTCTTATGCTTAATGTTCTTCTGCTTTTGGTTTTTCTGCTTATTGGTCTTCTGTCTCTTGTTGTTCTTCATCTTGGTGGTTGTCTTCATGTTCTTTGTCCTCTTGGTCATCTTCTTCAGGGTCATCTTTATGGTGTTCTTTTTGGTGTGGTCTTCAGGGTCGCCGTCTTCAGGGTCGTAGTCAGGGAGATCCAGTGAGAACCAAAAACCATTTCCACAAGCTCGAACTTGGAAAAGTAGCAGAAGGTACAAAAAGGCTGAGGAACTGCTGAGAACCAGCTGACGGTACTGGAACCCGGATGGTTAGCAGAAGGAACAAGAGCAAATGAAACTAGCGAGGACCAGCTGACGGTGCTGGAACACGGTTACTAAGCAGGAGGTACCTGTGCTAGAAAGCACTACCAAGGACCAGCAGATGTTGCTGGAACTCGGATACCGAGAAGGAGGCACCTAGGCCAAAGGCACTGCCGAGAACCAGCTGACGGTGCTGGAACCCGGATGGGTAGCAGAAGCTGCAAGAGCAAAAGGAACTAGCGAGGACCAGCTGATGGTGCTGCAACCCGGAGGGGCAGCAGAAGGAACAAGAGCCAATGGCACAACCGTGGACCAGCTGACAGTGCTGGAACACGGTTACTAAGCAGGAGGTACCTGTGCTACAAAGAACTACCAAGGACCAGCAGACGTTGCTGGAACTCAGATACCGAGAAGGAGGCACCTCGGCCAAAGGCACTGCCGAGAACCAGCTGAAGGTACTGGAACCCGTATGGGTACCAGAAGGTACCCATGAAAAAGACAAAGTTGCAAGGCTGCAAGCCGGCCGCAGTTACTGAAACCCACAGTCCTACAGGGGGTGCTTGTCCTATTGGCACTACGGAAGCAGCCTTTATTACCAGAACCCGCAGCCCACATAGGAAGCACCTAAACTGCAGGCACCATAGACTCGGCTAACCCGACCACAACACGACAGGACAACGTATTGGTGGCAAAGTGACGTTGACACTCCTCGGAAACAGCAGGCGTGCTGGAACCAGAATGGGCAGGAGGGAGTACCCGTTCCAAAGATACTTCTGAGCAGCAACTGGCGATGTTGGAGCCCAGGGTCAATCAGGGTGTAGGCTGAGGCCTAATTTCATCAAGTTTAATATCTGTTGTAGACTACTACTGATTTTAAACGTGCTCCAACTAGGCCTCTGGCTCCACTCTGTCTCTAGTATTTCCCCTGGCCTCCAACCCTGCCAGTTGCTGCTCAGAAGTGGCGTCTGCAAAATCAACACTTGTTCCTGTGTTACTGGGGTTCAGTAACGTCAGCTGTTTCCCTGATGTGTGTCCGGCAATGTCTCCTGCTCTGTCCACATTCCCGCCCACCATTTACAGACAACTGAGAGGGGATTATTATTCTCTTCATCTCATTAAGGTTGCGCACCCATCACCTCTTCCTCCTTGTCACGCTTCATTTGTTTTTCGGCTCCTGCACCTTCACTAACAGTTTGTGTGGTCCCATTAGCCCCCTCCATCACTGTACTCCACCCTCCCATGGCACCTGCCTATGCGATGACAGTCTGGAACTTACAGATATTCCACATCCTCCTCTGCTTCTAAATCTTCCTCTGGGACCACCACCTCTTCCCACAGACTATTTTAAGTGTGCTCTAGCATGTAGATGACCAAAATAGTGATGCTGATGATGGCATTGTCAGCGCTAATCATCTTAGTAGCCATTTTGAAACTGAGCAGAAGGGTGGAGAGGTCTTTCATCTGTGTTCACTTCGCAAGCGTGATTTACATCACATCTGTATCGTGTTGGTCCAGGCTATGCAATAGAACATACTGCACCAGGGCTCGTCACTTCTGCCACAGTCACTGAAACATGTGCAAAGTGGATTTCCACTGTGTCGGCACATAGCAAATCAAACTGTTAACCAGTAGGCTGAAAGACCTCGCTGTCGATGCAAGTTGATGACCAGCAGAGTGCGATCGGCGGAAGTGAGCACACAGCGACTGTGCTCTCTGCAGCAGTGCATCCAGTCCACGATAGTGACGGAGAAATTGCTGTACAACTGGGTTGAGGATTTAAGTCTTGCAAGGCACATTTGTGAGATTGTCCCAGCGTAGGGCTACCACCAGGTTCACACCGTTATCGCACACAGTCTTCCCTGACTCCAGGTTCAGCAGAGACAGCAATTACTGAAAATTAGCCTAAAAAGCTGTCCACAACTCTTGAGCTGTGTGACTGTGATCTTCAAGGCATATTAATGTAAACACTGCATGGTGGCGTTTTTACCTCGCTGCGCAGTATGGAGGTGTGGGGAATAACTTTGCACTGTTGAAACTCATGTCTCATTAAGGGAGAGGTTGAGGGTGCAGGAGGAGGCCCTCGAGGAGGCAGGGTAGCAAGAAGCAGTGGAGGAAGTGTTAGACACAGATTCCAAACATGTGGAACAGCCCCTTGACTGCCTTCCCCCACAGCCACCAGAGTAACCCAATGCCCAGTCAGTGATATGTAATGCCCCTGCCCATGTTTGCTCGTCCAGGTATCAGTGGTAAAATGCACAATGGCAGACATAGAATTTTTCAGGAAATGGATGATGTCTGCGACATGCTGGTGTAGCGCAGGCACAGGTTTCTTACTGAAGTAATGGAAACTGGGCAGCTGATACTGGGAGACTGCGATGGCCATCAATTTTTGGAAACAGTCTGTTTCCAGGTGGAAAGGCAGCATTTCCATGGCCAACAGATTGGAGACGTGGAGTTGAAGCTCTTAGCTTTGGCATGTGTAGGAAGAAATATTCTTTTACGTGACCACAACTGCAGGACCGAGGGCTGGCTGATGTGCTGAGAAAGGATAGAGTAGGGTGAACAGGAAAACTGCTGGACTCTGAGTTAGGTGCGGGTGTATATGTTATGGTGGTTGAGGGATGTGTTGTACTCTGTGAAACAAAAACAGCTGCCACTTCCATAACAGCTGACAGGCTCTCATTCACCTCGATGGTAGGGGGAAAACAAGTGTAGGTTCTGAGGCTGGAGACCTGTGTGATAACACTTGTCATGGAGTCAGAGGAGGAAGAAGCAGTAGATGCGATTGATGGGACAGCTGATGGTTGCGAAGGCCAGCTAGTCCGCATTTTAGTGCAGTGTGTTTCCCAGACTAAGGCATGACTAAGGCATGTTGATAGTGTATGTGCTAGTTCATGCATGTAGTAGTCAAATTATTTCAATTTTTGCCTCTGAGTTTTTTTTGGCAATGTTAACAGATATCGTGAGTTGGGTCATTCTTTGTGGTCTCAAAAAAGGTCCAGGCTAGGCAACCCTTTCCATCCCTGTGAACTGCAGACTCATGACCAGTGCTGGCCACAGGCACAATTATGATTGAGGATGCAATGCTTGTCGGGGTTGCAGCACTCTGTGTCTGTGCGGCATGCCGCAACATAACCTCCTTGCCTTCCTCCTCCACCTCCTCTGCTGAGGTATTCAGCTGCGTGCCTATGGGCTCACAACAAAGTGGGATCTACAACCTCATCGTCATTCTCTCTGTTCTCCCACTCCTCACCCTGAGAGTCACCCACTGCTTCCTACCCTGACAGCACAGTATAGTCTGCCTGTGACTCAGGTATCTGAGTCTCATCAGGATCACCTCCACCCTCGGGGGTTAACATCATGTGACAAGGGTCTGGTGATCTGCTCGCAGCCTAATTTTTCTGGCCTATAGATTCTGTGAATCTTTGAAGCAGACCTCTGATGACCATGGAATAGAATGTGTGAACAGCTCTGCATACTGGCCCATCTGAGGTTCCCCACAGTCATTTGGGCGGTTGGAAAGTTGTGATGCGGGGGAAAACAAGGGTGATCGGGGTGTCACCTCTGAAGATTGTACTGTGTGTGATGTTAAAGTGGAGGAAGAGAAGGAGAGGTCACTAGATTCAATGCTTGCCATTTACTGGAGTGCATACTCTTTCTGACTCTTATCTACAAGGCATTCCGTGGTGCAGCTGCCAAAAATAGGTAGTCGAGTAGCCCATACAGTAACAGATGTTGTCAGTTGTCTTTGAATAGGACATGATAGTGTTTGTTCAGTAGAACTTTCAGTAACATTACCACTTAACCCACGTACATGTCAAACACCAAGCCGATTCCCCCTTCCAGCATGACCTTGTTTTTTCCCACTCATATAGTATGTACTCTTGCCCTCTTTTAACCAGCTGTTTCACAACCTTAGGCTCAGACCTGTCAGTCACCTGTCACTAAAGGAAAAATCAGTATTCATTTTCTAATATAATGTGCCTGAACAACAATATTAGCCCTAACGATTTTGATTAGCAATGGGGGCCTCCTGAGTCCTGACTGCAACACAGTATTAGACCAAACAATATTGAATAGGAAATCTGGACTGCGGACTGCACAGCACTATTAGCCTTAATGATTTTGATTAGCAAATGGGGTCTTCTGGCTGCACCCCAAAATTACGCCTAACGATTATGATTAGCAAAAACGGCCTCCTGAGTCCTGACTGCAACACAGTATTACCTTAAATGATTTTGAGTAGGAAATGTGGACAATGGCCTGCACAACACTATTAGGGTATGTGCACACGTTGCAGATTTGCCTGCAGAATTTTCTGCACAGAATCTGCACCTCTTGGCAGAAAACGCAGGTAAAAATCAGCACATTTTTGATGCATTTTTCATGCGTTTGTGATGCGTTTTTGATGCGGATTTTCATGCGTTTTTGTAAGTTGTAAGCTAAATAAAGATATGTTATTTAAGAAAAAGATTTGTGATGTCATTTCTGGTCCAACCTCCTCTTTTACATTTGTCCAACCCACACTCCATTACACACAGTTAGATAGATAGATAGATAGATAGATAGATAGATAGATAGATATGGGATAGATAGATAGATCTATAAAAGCGCACCCGTTCAGAGGAAGAGATTGAAACGTGCGTCAAGGCCTTTATACAATTATCTTTATATTTATGCTATTTAGCGCTTATTACATTGATTTGATGACTGACTATGGTGTGTAAAGAAATCTTTATGCAAAAATTCCTTTTCAGGCTTTCAAGTTGTTCTGACTTTTTCTAGTTTCATCATTTTTTAATTGGATATATATTGTCTTGGAAGTCCATGGATAGCAACAACCCAGCTTTGTCCTGTAGGATGTGTTTGAGCCCTTATATATAGGTATGGTGCAAATTCCATTTATTCATCTAAAGCACTTTATTATTGTTTAGGGATTTCATTATAAATATTTAACCTTATTGTAGGGCAGAACTCATCCTCCTGCTTGATGTTTGCATTGTTTTTTCTTGTGTGATATCATCCCTTTTAAATTTTTAGACATGGTTCAATAAAATTTATTTTTAAATGAATTTTTTGGATGATAATTTTCTTATGTAGGTTTTGTAGTTCTCACGGTCCACCATGTTTAATATTTTGGTATTTTTTGAGCATCTTGTTTTCCCAAAATAAGTGATGCACAATTAAACAGAAAATAACACTTTTAAACCAGAAACATAATTTTTGTTTGCTACATAGTGGATCCTCATCTGTTAATGTGGATTTCAACACATCAAAGTAGACCACAAGTACACCTGTCACTACCATGACAAGAGATTTCAGCTGCTGTTGAGTTTCCTCAATCAACACTAGTTTCAGCATCTGCTCTTGAGCGTACTACATAAGAAGCAGATCTGCCCCTAAACAATCTTCTTGGTGGTCATTGTTTCTGCTCTATATCGTCATAGCTACACCCTCCTCTGATGATGATTTAATTTCCCAGTCACTGTTATCTAGTTCTGATCTCATCCTTATAATAACTATTTCTGACTTGATTGACAGTTGTTTCAGTGTGGGAAATGTCCTGAGCTCCATGTCCCCTACTTATTGCAACCACTAGATTTACACTTAGTCACTGCCACTAAGATTTTGTGTGTCACTGTCAGTGCCGCTACCACCAAGTCCAGCAGTCCTAGTACTATTACTACCACCCAACACAGCTAAGCTTTTCAGTCATGTCCTTCATCTCCTCTGACTTTATCTCATACAAGTCCAAAGACTGACAATCTTATCTAATATATAAACTCGAAGAAGTTGATGTATTCTGCAGCATTTCCTACTTTGCTTTTATACAGTCTAAAATATTCCTCTTCAACTGTACCCAGTGATGTGAGAGCTGGTAAAACCTAACTGGCCATGCCTGATCAAAATAGGAAAATGGTTGCACTAAACTATGTTAAAGCATGTCAATGTGAAATACGTGAAATGTGAATAGCAAAATGGCTTTTGAAATTTAGGAAAAATACACATGAGACACTTCACACAAAATTTGACAAAATAATGTAAGCCCATCCACCATCGTCAAGGTAATCTCATGAATCGGATGGATCTCTGACCTCCATGTCCAGTGTGAACACTTACCTTAGGCTAATATCTGCATGCATGGGTGAATGTGAACTTTAGTGATGAGCGAGTATACTCATTGCTCGGGTTTTCGCGAGCATGCTCAGGTGATCTCCGAGTATTTAGGCGTGCTCGGAGATTTAGTGTTTGTAGACACAGGTGCATGATTTGCGGCTGCTAGACAGGCTGAATACATGTAGGGGTTGCCTGTTTGTTAAGAATTCCACACATGTATTCAGGCTGTCCAGCAGCCACAAATCATGCAGCTTTGTCGACAACCACTAAATCTCTGAGCACGCCAAAGTACTCGGCATGATCGGGAAAACCTGAGCAACAAGTATACTCGCTCATCACTAGTGAACTCCTCTCTCAGTAAAGCCTACATATATTTGGCCCAATTTTGTGCAAAGCATCTCATGTGTATTTTTCCTAAATTCCAAAAGCCATTTTGCTATTCACATTTCACGTATTTCACATTGACATGCTTTAACATGATTTAGTGCAGCCATTTTCCTATTTTGATATGTTAGCTGTTTTTGGTATGCATCTGTTAAGACTAGTTCTTGATGTTTCAGTCAGTTTTTTTCATTTATATGCTAAACTTTCTGACGGATCTAAATACATCTAATCACATCTCGACCAACCCATATATGACGACTTCATCGCTGCGTCTGCCAGGTAAGTAACGACCGCCGACCGCTGCTGCATCGCTGGTGAGATCTGCCTGTTTGGCAGCTCACTATTGACCATTTACTTAAGGCCCCGTCACACTAAGCGAGATCACTAGCGATATCGCTTAAGCGTCACCGATTTTGTGACGCAGCAGTGATATTGCTAGCGATATTGCTAAATGTGATACTTACCTCCGACCGGCTCCCCCGCTGTCTATTGCTGATCGCACGAGAATGTCCTGGGCCATTTCTCGTCGGCGGCTTCCTGCTGGCGCCGACGAGCGACGCGTGGATGCGGGCGGGAGGACGACTTCATCGCTGCGTCTGCCAGGTAAGTAACGACCGCCGACCGCTGCTGCATCGCTGGTGAGATCTGCCTGTTTGGCAGCTCACTATTGACCATTTAGCGATGCACCAGCGATCCTGACCTGGTGGTATCATTGTCGGGATCGCTGGTGCATCGCTAAATGTGACGAGACCCTTAGAGAGGACTTCAATTCACCCATGCATGCTGATATTAGCCTTATGTAAGTGTTTACACTGGACCGGGAGGTCAGGGACCCATTCGATTCATGAGATTATCTTGACGATGGTGGATGGGCTCACATTATTTGGCCACATTTTGTTGGATGCGTCTCATGCATTTTTCCTAAATTTCAGAAGCCATTTTGCTATTCACATTTCATGTAGTTCACATTGACATGCTTTAACATGATTTAGTGCAACCATTCTCCTATTTTGATATGTTAGCTGTTTTTTGGTATGCATCTGTTCAGACTAGTTCTTGGTGTTTGAGTTAGTTTTTTGGCCATGCCTGATGCCATGTGAGCCTTCTCTGACTTATGCAATATTCTGTACTGTGTAAAATGGCCACAGCCATCTGAGATGATTTGTGTCCTAAAAATTCAAAATAAATTTATTTTGAATAGAATTGTGTCACTCATCTTTAGTACATAGACCTCTTTATTAATATGCATAGTCATTAATAAATAATCCCTTTCTTTTCTTTAATTTAAACCCTAAGTTTTGCTCACTATTCTTAATATTTCACTTTATTAATGCCATTGGTTTCTGGTTCGATATTCTTAATATTTCACTTTAGTAATGTCATTGGTTTCTGGTTCACAACTCTCTTACTCCATTTCTTTTCAATTTTCTAGTGAGGAAAACTTCTTTCTTATTTAAAGGGTTTTTAGATTGCTACAGTATTATAACCTATTTTTGATTTTTTGACATAGGTCATCACTATCAAATCGGAGGGGATCCTGGCACCAAGCACCATAAGCCCAATAAGTTGTTACAAGCTCTAGCAGGGGCTGGATGTAAACAGTTTATTGAGTGAATATCATCATTATATCACAATTTTTAGTGGCTGCTGTTTCTGATCAGCTCCTAATAATTTGAATGGAGCTTGTCTGCAGTAACCAGGAAAAGCCACAAACCAGTATGACTGTTTAGTTTTTCTTTTAATTCCTGGATTGTTTACATATGGCCACTGCAGGAGCTGGTAACAGCTGATCAATGGGTATGCTAGGAGCCAGAACCTCATTGATCTGATATTGATGACCTATCCTATGAATTAAAGTTAAACAAAGTAATCCACAGGAGCCTCATGCAGCAGCCAAGTTGGTAGTCCTTTGCCGCTGCACTAGAGTCCTCCAAATCTTTTTCTTACCTACTGACATCCTTGGTGCATTTTCTGATTAGTGGGCCCTATGCAATGCTATAAGTTTGCCATGCCTCAATGATGATAGTACACTGCAACTACTAATCAGAAGAAGTCCCAAAATAGCGGGGAGGTAGGAGAAGGTACATATGGATCTGGGCCAGTGACTACAGAATATCGAGTGGTCGATGGACAAGGGTTTTAAAATTCCTTTGACTAATTCACCAATATCATATTAGTTAACCACCACATTAATTATAATAATTTAAATAATGGATCAAAGACTATATGAAAAAGGGACAGTAGGAGCTAATAAGTAACATTTCCAGCTTTGATCAGCTCACACAGTTAAATATTTGTTTCAGTTGCCTGAGATTGCTTTGAGGTATATGGATATGTCAAGATTGGAAATGTAAAATGTTGATGTTTTTGATACGCTAGTGTGGGGTGCAGACACAGTGTGGGCTGAGGCACGCACGCATCCCATAAGCAATGCATCACAGAAGCTAAGCATCAAGAAAACGGCAGTTATCCATGGCATCACAGAAGCTAAGCATCAAGAAAATGGCAGTTATCCATGGCAGTTAATCAGGGCAGGAATCAGGTAACCCACACTTTGCTCTCCCCTTTAACCATTTGCTTTTTTTCTGTCCTCCTGTGCTCCCTTGCCATCCACATTCACCACCCCATCCCCCCTCCATCCCGACTCATACACATCAGCCCCTCTATACTTCCCTCTCCCATGTACAGCTCCCATGTACTCCTCACTTTCCTGAGAAACCTCAGCCCATCTTGCCCGAACACATCGCAGAAAAAAACTACTTACAATTCCAACAACTATATGCTCTTTATCTTCCTACTCCTACTGATTTCAGGGGACATCTCCCCCAACCCTGGTCCACCATCCCCCAACCTCAACTGCTACCCTACCTCATATCGAAACCATAATAATCTTATTAATATTACTTGCACTACCTCATCTCCATCTTTTAATTGTGCTCTCTAGAATCCATGGTCTGTTTGTAACTAGCATCCTTTCCTGCACAACTACTTTCTGAACAACTCTCTTAATCTGTTGGCCCTCACTGAAACCTGGATTCAGGATTCTGACACTGTCTCTCCTGCTGCCATTTCCTATGGTGGTTTATAATTCTCTCATTCCCCGAGACCCATAAACAGACATGGTGGTGGAGTCGGCATACTCTTGTCCCCACAATGCACTTTTCAGGTCATTCTCCCAGTTCCATCACTCATATTCCCTTCTTTTGAGGTCCACACCATCAGGCTCTTCCGTCCCCTCTCCCTCAGAGTAGCTGTCATGTACCGGCCCCCAGGCTCACCCACCCACTTCCTTGACCACTTTTCAGCCTGGCTGCCGCACTTCATGTTCTCAGAACTACCAACTCTTATCCTTTTGGATAAGAGATTTAAACCAGGCTTACTGTGCGCTGCTGAGACCAGGATAAAATCACCACTTGAAAAGTTTAACTATTTATTCCCAAATTTATTTTATTTGGGAATAAATAGTTAAACTTTTCAAGTGGTGATTTTATCCTGGTCTCAGCAGTGCACAGTAAGCCTGGTTTAAATCTCTTATCCAAAAGGAGTTATATTGGCGGTCACATTTGTGAACCTTCGGGCGTGCAGCAGGCTGACATTGATTTACATGCTTTTATCCGCCCTGGAAAAGGTGAGTAGATTCCATCTGAATTTATTCCATTTTCCACCCAGATAAGACCCTATTGCGCTTTTTTCTTTCCTTAGTTTTATTCCAACTCTTATCCTGGGAGACTTCAACATCCCCATTAACAGCCCTTCTTCTACATCTGCATCCCAGCTTCTATCACTAACCATCTCTCTAGGCCTCTCGCAGCTTTCAACCTCTGAGACACACAAGGACGGTAACACCCTTGATCTAGTCTTTGCCCAGCTCTGTTCAATCTCCCACCTAAATAATTCACCACTTCCACTCGCTGACCACAACATTCTCTCCTTCATGCTCACAAATCCTTTGCCCACCCCAGCTCACTCCTACCTACCACACAGTCAGAAATCGACAAGCCATTAACCCTCAGACACTTTCAGACTCCCTACACTCATCACTGTCCCCAATCTCCTCTTTTTCCTGTCCTCATCTGGCTGTTCATCACTACAACGACACTCTTAGAAGCATCCTTGACCAAGTAGCTCCCTTCACCCTCAGAACCTCCAAGCTGAGAGTAAAACAGTCCTGGCTCACATTGCAAACTCAACTTCTCCAGCGATGCTCTAGGAGTGCTGAATGCCTATGGAGAAAAACCCGCACACCAGAAGACTTCATCCACTTCAAATTTATGTTAAGAACCTATAACGCTGTCCTTCATGTCGCAAAACAGACCTATTTCACCACCCTGATCTCCTCACTAGTCAACAACTCCAAGAAACTTTTTGACACCTTTCACTCCCTCAGGCCAAAAGCACAAGCCCCTATCACAGACATTTGTGCTGATGACATGGCCTCCAACTTTACAGAAAAAATAGATAATATTCATCAGGAAATCTGAGCCAAACCACAAAGTACTGTGTCTCCCATCCCTTCCTGCATCTCCCCTGGCTCACTCTCCACAACTGATCCATCACAGAAGAAGTCTCCAGACTCCTCTCTTCCTCTCATCCAACCACATGCACTACCGACCCCATTTTCTCACATCTCCTCCAGTCTCTCTCTCCAGTCATCACAACTCACCTAACTGCAATCTTTAATCTCTCCCTCTCCTAGGGCATTTTCCCATCCTCCTTCAAACACGCCATTGCTACTCCATTACTAAAGAAATCTGCTCTCGACCCATCCTGCACAAACAACTACAGACCAGTCTCCAATCTCTCCTTCATCTCTAAACTTTTAGAGCACCTAGTTTACTTCCGTCTTACCCGTTACCTCTCCACTCACTCCCTTCTAGACGCTTCACAGTCCGGCTTCCGCCCGCTACATTCGACTGAAACTGCACTCATCAAAGTGACCAATGACCTTCTGACAGCAAAACGTAACTGTGACCACTCTCTGCTCATTCTTCTCAACCTATCTGCAGCTTTTGACACTGTTGACCACCATCTCCTACTCTCTAGGCTCCAGTCACTAGGCATTAAGGACACTGCTCTCTCCTGGTTCTCTTCCAATCTTTCTGACCGCTCCTTCAGTGTTTTGTTCTCTGGCTCCACATCATCTCCTCTTCCTCTCGCTGTCGGGGTACCTCAGAGCTTAGTCATTGGCCCCCTTCTCTTCTCTCTCTACACAGCCCCAATTGGACAGACCATCAGCAGATTTGGCTTTCAGTATCATCTTTATGCTGATGACACACAACTATATACGTCATTCCCCGACCTTACCCCCGTTGTACTACAGAACGCCAGGGACTGTCTGTCTGCAGTCTCCAGCATCATGTCCGCTCTCTATCTGAAACTCAGCCTCTGCAAAACTGAACTTCTTCTGCTTCCGCTGCTTCCCCTTTCCTTCTCCGTGGGTGGCACCACAATAACACACGGCAGCAGGTGAGCTGTCTGGGTGTTATGTTTGACACCAATCTCTCCTTCTCATCCCATATACAATCTCTTGCCCGCTCTTGCCACTTACACCTAAGGAACATCTCTAAAATCCGCCCTTTTCTCACCATGGAAACAACAAAAGCCCTCAATGTATCATTGATCCACTCCCGCCTGGATTACTGCAATGCTCTATTAATTGGCCTCCCCGTTACTCGACTATCCCCTCTCCAGTCCATACTTAACGCAGCAGCCAGGGTCATCTATCTGGCTAATCGGTAATCGGACACGTCTGCTCTTTGCCAGTCCTTACATTGGCTGCCCATTCATTATAGGATCCAGTTCAAAATACTTGTTCTCACCCACAAAGCTCTCCACAGTGCAGCACCCCCCTACATCTTCTCCCTCATTTCTGTCTATCGGCCTAACCGACTTTCGACTAACCTCTGCATTAATCCGTACCTCCCACTCCTGACTCCAAGACTTCTCCCGTGCTGCGCCAATCCTCTGCAATGCTCTACCCCAAAAAATTAGGACTATCCACAATTTGCATAGCTTCAGGCGCTCCCTTAAAACACATTTGTTCAGAGCGGCCTATCATGTTCACTAATCAAAGTCATTCTATGTGTAAGTGTGCATGTGTAGCCCATTCACTATCTCCTTCCATCCCTCACTTCCTCAAGATGGCTGGACCATCATTGTAAATACATCATTGTAAATACACACCTGTACTTTGTATCTCCCTCACCTCATTGTAGATTGTAAGCTCTCACGAGCAGGGTCGTCTTATTTTGCTTTAATTATTGTATTGTTAACGTTGTTACTTATGACTGGTGTTTTGAAACTGTTAAATTGTAAAGCGCTGCGGAATATGTTGGCGCTATATAAATAAAGATTATTATTATTATATATATTAGGAACTCCTCCGTACAATATTTTGAAGAACCAGTGTCCCACAGAGTAGTTCAAATAAGGACACAATACACATTTTTACTTTCGTGTGTGTCTTTTTACAAGACTGTTGATGAGTCTACTAAAGCATTCATCCTTTAAAAAATGATGCAAACAAGTGACTGATATTTTAACCTTCAGAAGAGGTTTATAATGGTAGCCATGCATGTAGAAGCTGCTTGTGCTTACGTAACGGGTAAATAAATAATTCAAGTGCATAAAAATGACAAAGTTCTCCACTGTACAGAATATGGTAATGACAAAGAACAGTGATGAGCACATTCACAAGTCTCAGACAAGCCAGAAATGATTACTGAAATAAGCTGTCATTTCCTAAAGTTTTTACAATATATTATTGATTATATCTTCAGCAGCAGAGAAATGTATGAGATGGAAGGGCTGATTAGCATTAACCAGTCTGGCATTTCAGGATCCGTTATATATATCACTTTATTGCATTATCCATTATCTTACAGGAAAATGTTATTTATTGCAGAATTTTAGGTTCGTTAAAAGAGAGTTTTTTGACACTCTAATTAATTTTATTTTTTGCTGCACAAAAAGTATTGTCATTTTTGGAAAACTTTATAAAAAATGTACAGTGGATCAAGAAAATATTCAGTGTTCTAAATCATTATTGAAATGTTTCTAAAACATGTCGATATTCAAGTTACTTAAGTTTCTTTCATATTATGGATGCATTATCAGCTAATTTACATTAGAAAGTCAAGATTTACAAGATGTACTTATAGACTTGTTTTACCAAAACACCCAGTAAATTTCATTTTGGTGGATTTGTCATACTATTGCTTGCAGTTTACTAAGTTAATCTGATGAATCACCAGATTGGCAAAAATATTTTTCTTACAGCATCTTTACCTGTCACTTCCTGTGCAGTCAACTGATACCTTATTCCAGGATCTGCAATCACTTCTGTCAATTTTATGTCTTCAAGCAAGATTGAGGGATAGAAAGACGTAAGTGACATGTCAGTAAAATGCAGATTACTCTTGTTTGTTCTTTTCAAATTTCAAAGATGAAATTTTGCACTTATTTAAAAAAGAAAGAGAATTTATTAATTTTTTTTAAATTTAACAACCATGTTTTTAGGTTATAAATTTAATAATTGTTACATTTTAGTACGATGCTTATAGGTGAAAAATATAATTAGATGGCAAAAAAATTTTGATATTAAAGATGGAACAACCTATCTAACCATTTTCCATATGTTTTATAGGAAAACTAAATTGGATTCTCATAAAATATGAAAATATCTAAGGAATATTTATTATATAGGGTTGTAATGTGCATGGAAAAAAGAGCTTGTAAAAGTCATATAGTGCATAATTTTTAATGAAGCCCAATTCGAAATCCCAGATCCAGCAGTATAATAACTATAAGATGTAAACAATGAAAAAATCCTTTTACTCACCTTACCATTCACCTTTCTTGCTCCTCCGCTTCTCAATGTCAATCATGCAGTCCATGTCATATTCTATCATCACCGATGGTCCCACTTAAATCATCAGGACCCTCACGGCAGGCCAGGACTTACGGCATTGATGAGCCTTGGGAGAGGTCTGTGCAAGAGGGTGAAATGTCACAACATCATGATGTCACAAGGTGCACCACGACTAGAGTTGAGCGATACCGTCCGATACTTCAAAGTATCGTATCGGATGGTATCGGCCGATCTTTAAAAAAAGTATCGGTATCGCCGATTCCGATACCGGAAGTCCCATTCAAGTCTATGGGACTTCCGGTATCGGAATAAGAAAAACCCTTTCCTGCCCTTGTACAGCCTCTCTGGGGTCTGTACGGGCCTTTCGGGGGGCTGTGCCGGCCTGCCAGGGGGTCTGTGCAGGCTCCGGTGGTCTGTGCCGGCCTGCCGGGGGGCTGTGCCGGCCTGCCGGTGGTCTGTGCAGGCTCCGGTGGGCTGTGCCGGCCTGCCGGGGGGCTGTGCCGGCCTGCCGGGGGGCTGTGCAGGCTCCGGGGGGCTGTGCCGGCCTGCCGGGGGGCTGTGCCGGCCTGCCGGTGGTCTGTGCAGGCTCCGGGGGGCTGTGCCGGCCTGCCGGGGGGCTGTGCAGGCTTCGGGGGTCTGTGCAGGCATCGTCCGATGGGACTACAAGTCCCATCGGGCGATGCCTGCTACCATGACAGTGATTGACACATTAGCCAATGATGGGACAGTAGTAGTCCCATCATCCGGCTAATGTGTTAAATGTAAAAAAAAAAAAAAAAATTACATGCTACATACATACAACATGCATACTACATACATGCTACATTCATACTACATACTACATACATGCTACATTCATACTACATAAATACTACATGCAACATACATACTACATATATACTACATACATACTACATATATACTACATGCATGCTACATACATACTACATGCTACATACTACATACATACTACATGCATGCTACATACATACTACATGCTACATACATACTACATATATACTACATGCATGCTACATACATACTGCATGCTACATACATACTACATATATACTACATGCATGCTACATACATACTACATGCTACATACATACTACATATATACTACATGCATGCTACATACATACTACATGCTACATACATACCACATACATACTACATGCATGCTACATGCTACATACATACTACATATATACTACATGCATGCTACATACATACTACATGCTACATACCACATACATACTACATGCATGCTACATGCTACATACATACTACATATATACTACATGCATGCTACATACATACTACATATATACTACATGCATGCTACATACATACTGCATGCTACATGCATGCTACATACATACTACATACATACTACATACATACCACATATATACTACATACATACAATACATTCATACAATACATACATAGACATACAGTACATATAACATAGAGTAACATACTTACCAATACTTGTCACATTGTTCCCCGAAGCCATTGTCTTTTCCGGAATAAATATTAACATAACAAACCACAAAAATACTCACCCACGATCCGAAGCAGTCCACGAGTGTGTCCCACGACGATCTTGGGTAGAGAACTGCAGCATCAGCTGATGCTGCCGTTCTCTACGGGCTGCAGGAATCCAATGACGGAAGGTAGGTATCCTTCCGCACTGTATTCCTCCGCCACTTAAAAAAAAAAAAGTCCCTAGTCTCACTTTATGCCATTGCTGTGTGGGAAATTCCCACGCAGCAATGGCATAAAGTGAGACTAGGGACTTTTTTTTTTTTTAAGTGGCGGAGGAATACAGTGCGGAAGGATACCTACCTTCCGTCATTGGATTCCTGCAGCCCGTAGAGAACGGCAGCATCATCTGATGCTGCAGTTCTCTACCCAAGATCGTCGTGGGACACACTCGTGGACTGCTTCGGATCGTGGGTGAGTATTTTTGTGGTTTGTTATGTTAATATTTATTCCGGAAAAGACAATGGCTTCGGGGAACAATGTGACAAGTATTGGTAAGTATGTTACTCTATGTTATATGTACTGTATGTCTATGTATGTATTGTATGAATGTATTGTATGTATGTAGTATATATGTGGTATGTATGTAGCATGTAGTATGTATGTAGTATGTATGTAGCATGCAGTATGTATGTAGCATGCATGTAGCATGCATGTAGTATGTATGTAGCATGCATGTAGTATGTATGTAGTATGTATGTAGCATGCATGTAATATATATGTAGTATGTATGTAGCATGTATGTAGTATGTATGTGGTATGTATGTAGCATGTAGTATGTATGTAGCATGCATGTAGTATATATGTAGTATGTATGTAGTATGTAGTATGTATGTAGTATGTATGTGGTATGTATGTAGCATGTAGTATGTATGTAGCATGTAGTATGTATGTAGCATGCATGTAGTATATATGTAGTATGTATGTAGTATGTATGTAGTATGTATGTGGTATGTATGTAGCATGTAGTATGTATGTAGCATGCATGTAGTATGTATGTAGCATGCATGTAGTATGTATGTAGCATGCATGTAGTATGTATGTAGTATGTATGTAGCATGCATGTAGTATGTATGTAGTATGTATGTAGTATGTAGCATGTATGTAGTATGTATGTGGTATGTATGTAGCATGTAGAATGTATGTAGCATGCATGTAGTATATATGTAGTATGTAGTATGTATGTGGTATGTATGTAGCATGTAGTATGTATGTAGCATGCATGTAGCATGCATGTAGTATGCATGTAGCATGCATGTAGTATGTATGTAGCATGCATGTAGTATGTATGTAGTATGTATGTAGCATGCAGTATGTATGTAGCATGTATGTAGTATGTATGTAGTATATATGTAGTATGTATGTAGCATGTAGAATGTATGTAGCATGCATGTAGTATATATGTAGTATGTAGTATGTATGTGGTATGTATGTAGCATGTAGTATGTATGTAGCATGCATGTAGCATGCATGTAGTATGCATGTAGCATGCATGTAGTATGTATGTAGCATGCATGTAGTATGTATGTAGTATGTATGTAGCATGCAGTATGTATGTAGCATGTATGTAGTATGTATGTAGTATATATGTAGTATGTATGTAGCATGTAGTATGTATGTAGCATGCATGTAGTATGTATGTAGTATTTTTTTTTTTTTTTTTTTTTAACATTTAACACATTAGCCGGATGATGGGACTACTACTGTCCCATCATTGGCTAATGTGTCAATCACTGTCATGGTAGCAGGCATCGCCCGATGGGACTTGTAGTCCCATCGGACGATGCCTGCACAGACCCCCGAAGCCTGCACAGACCACCGGCAGGCCGGCACAGCCCCCCGGCAGGCCGGCACAGCCCCCCGGAGCCTGCACAGACCACCGGCAGGCCGGCACAGCCCCCCGGCAGGCCGGCACAGCCCCCCGGAGCCTGCACAGCCCCCCGGCAGGCCGGCACAGCCCCCCGGCAGGCCGGCACAGACCCCCACAGGGTGCACAGACCACCGGCAGGCCGGCACAGCCCCCCGGCAGGCCGGTACAGACCCCGGGCAGTCCACACAGCCCCCCGGCAGGCCGGCACAGCCCCCCGGCAGGCCGGCAGAGACCCCCGGAAGGCCCGAAATGACGGCGCATCATGATGCGCACACACCGCGCATCATGATGATGTCAGTCTGTCAATCAACTTTGAACTTCCGATTCCGATGCCGAATTCCGATATTGAAAAAATATCGGAAGTCGGTATCGGAATTCCGATACAGCAAGTATCGGCCGATACCCGATACTTGCGGTATCGGAATGCTCAACACTAACCACGACCTTACACAAAACCCTCCCGGAACACATCACAGGTAGAAGTACGAGCAGGGCCCTCACTCCTTTTGATATCTGAGTTATGTTTATTCTGTAATGTCTTTATGGTCTGTACAAGTCCCCTCTAAAATTGTAAAGTGTTGCGAAATATGTTGGCACTATAAAAACAAAAATCATTATTATTATTATTTTACAAATTCATCATAATGCATGCATTATTTCATATGTGATTTATTTTCTACAAAAAAATTCACTGTAAAACCTCTACCGCAATCTGAATGAAGGTCATGATATAATAGCTGTCTGCCCTAGTAAGTCATTTGACTCATCAGCTGGAAATGTGCTTTCTTGAAGAAGTTGCTTTCTGCTTTGCAACGATAACACACAATTAACCAATGAGTATGTTTTTTCACCACTAAGTGCCTAAACATTCTACGGTAACACAGTGAGAGGGGATTTGAGATTTTCCTTTCCAATCTTTATTGTATTTGTTTCAGAACAGTCATTATGAGGCTTTACTATGTAAGTTTCCTAAACCGTGCTTTAGTACACTCTGCTAGATGCGTTTTTGCATGTAATTAGTAGCATTTAGATAAAATTGTTACTGTGAATAATACGAATATCTACTGATTACTTAATGCAGTTTTACTCATGTGTTTGTTAAAATGGTATGTAAATTATGGTTTAACTGTTATTTATTGCTTTGTGTATCATAAATTAGTTAAGATGTTACTCTGGGAAAAAGCAAACATCAAAAAGATTAGCGTAAGCCTTCAGGAATAAATCAATGGCCATACTTCAATGTTGCAAATTATTGCAGTAACCTTTCAGTATCCCTGCTCTATATTAAGCATGCCCTTTTGACTCTGTGATCGTAAATTGTTCTTTCTGAACACTGATTCCTGGATTCACTAAGCTCTGATATATAGGTAGAGAGGCATGTATAAGGAGACTCGGATCAGAATACAACTTGTCTGCTCTCAGTCGCCAGAACATTTGCTTACCTTCAGATTTACATTGGTATTAGTTAACAACAGTATGCTGGTTTTTACAATTCAGCAAACTGCACTAAACCATACTGTATGTCTCTGTTTACTTTGTTGTGCCAACCATGTACATCTATAAGAGGTTGTCATGGCTGATATGCCAGCTAATCCCAATTCAAGTGAATGTCACTATTACTGGACAGTCCATTCTGCTGACTCCAAAGACTGTAGAGCATTAATTCTTAAAAGCTTCTTAAAGGGGATCTGTCACCCCATTTTTCACCTATCCGCTGCCACCCCTGACATCAGGGGCTTATCTACAGCATTCTGTAATGCTGCAGATAAGCCCCCGATGTAACCTGAAAGATAAGAAAAAAAAGTTAGATTATACTCACCCCGGCGTTCGGTCCGGTCCAATGGGTGTCACCGTCCCATCCGGTGCCTCCCATCTTCATACGATGATGTCCTCCTCCTTGCTTCTCCCTCGGCTCCTGCGCTGGCGTACCTTCTCTGCCCTATTGAGGGCAGAGCAGAGTACTGCAGTGCGCAGGCACCGGACCACTCTGACCTTTCCCGGCGCCTGCGCACTGAAGTGCTTTACTCTGCCCTCAATAGGGCAGAGAAAGTACGCCGGGGCAGGAGCCTAGGGAGAAGCAAGCAGGATGACATCATCGTATGAAGACAGGAGGCGCTGGACTGGACCGCGATACCCACAGCACCAGACTACGCCCCCTGGTGTGTATAATCTAACGTGTTTTTCTTATCTTTCAGGTTTCATCGGGGGCCTATCTACAGCATTACAGAATGCTTTAGATAAGCCGCTGATGGCGGTGTCGGCACCTGATAGGCAAAAAATGGGGTGACAGATTCCCTTTAAGAAGACCCCATGTACACATATAGACACTCTACTTTTGCAAATAAAATATGCTGAAAAAATCATTGCAAATTATAGTCTAAAAGTTAGATATATGATCAAACTAGTATAAACAGACATAATGTTAATTATTTCTGCATGAGTACACTGTGTGCGCAATTAATGTTAAATTCAATTTGTGAAAATTAATTTTACTGTTGCAAATCTTCACTTCTGTTGGTCAATCTGTAAGGTTAATAAACTTGAAAACTGAATATTTAAGAAAGTAAAAGTGAGGTTTTCAGGAGAATTTCTATGTGTGCAGAACTATAGGGAGACTAATAATGTGCATTATTTTTTCCAACTACCATATTTGCGGATTATAAATCGCACCATATGATATGATAAAACGTGCCCCAAATTTTTGGGAAGAAAATAGGAAAACATTTTTTAAATAAAATGGGGTGTGACTTATAGTCTGCTTTCACGGTAGCTTAGGGGGGGCTGTGGGTGAGTGGGTTCCCAGGAGGCAAGGTCACTGCTGCATGAAACTGGTGGCGGTGGCAGGAGTGGGGGCTGGGAGGAGGGGGGTGTTCGGCAGTGAGAGGCTGCGGCGGGCTTCGGGCTTTCAGAAAATGTCGGCCTAGTCTTCGCATTTCCTATCATTTTCACTGACTATGGTATACTTCAGGAAAGTGGCCACCAGACTGAGATCTCATGGAGGACAGTGTGATAGCTGGAATGATGAGCGGTGACATAGTCTATCCTCATTTTGGATTTCGCACTGCTCTTGTGAGACCCAGCGCATGAGGACTGAGGTAACCTTACTGTCATCACCTCAGTTCACAGTGGCCGAGTTATGCGTTGTACAGAGTGAGACCCAGTAGTGGCTGCTGCTCCAATCAATGGAGATTCGTTCTCTGAAGGGTGCTCTATGCACTAGATGAAAAAGACTGGGAAAGTTATGGGTCTCCATTTGGGCTATGGCAGACTGGTGTGGATTTTCTTGCAATAAATGGGTGAAAGAGGGATATTGTCTGGGAGTGATTTTTTCAAATAAAGTACTTTTTTGTGTGTTTATTTCTTTTGACTATTGGGTTAGTAATGGGTGAGTATGACAGATAGCTCTCCATTACTAGCCCATGGGCTTGATGTCAGCACCAGCTGATGATTTTAACCCCACAATCCCATGACCCGATTCTCAACACACCAGGGCAATTGGGAAGAGCCCAGGCTAAGTGCCAGAATTGGCATATCTAATGGATGCGTCATTTCTGGAGTGGCTGAGGGCTGGTTTTATTAGGCTGGGAAAAGGGTCAATATCCATGACCCTTCCCAGCCTCTTAATATCAGCCCCCAGCTGTCTGATTTGCCTCAGATTGTTATTAAAAATAGGGAGCACCCCACATCATATTTTTTAGGGTCCCCCAATTTTTCTTTTGTCAAGTGTGACAAATTATGAATTACTACATATAGATTAATACAGGATCAAAGCCACCATCAGTATGTGATTACAGCACCAGAATCACCATAAGGAAGGGAATATAAAACCAGAGCAATCATCAGTAAATTGAAACAACATCACAACTGCCATCAGTAGAGTTGAGCAACTTTGGTCGGATCGGGTTTCATGAAACAAAATTTGTTTCAGATGAAACTGGTCCTACTAGGGCAAAAAAGTCGGAGTTTCATCAGAAACCCGACCCCAATGCAAGTCAATGGGGAATAAAAGTCGGCATTGAGTGGATGAATGTCAACCGCTCAATGCCGACTTTTATTTCCCATTGACTTGCATTGGGGTCGGGTTTCGGACGAAACTCCAACTTTTTTTGCCCTAGTCGGACCAGTTTCATCTGAAACAAATTTTATTTCATGAAACCCGATCCGACCAAAGTTGCTCAACTCTAGCCATCAGTATATGATTACATAACCAGAATCACCATCAAAACATGAATACAGCAACAGAACCTCCATTAGTACATAAGGACATCACCAAAACCATCATCAGTACATGAATACATCACTAGAACCCTCATAACTACATGAATATAGGACCAGAAACATCACCAACATGTGTTAGGGCTGGCAGAACGCAACAAATAATAAAATAATAGTAAGGTGCATTCGCAGCCCGGGGTCCACTGTGCAGGGGTGGTAAACTGTTGCTTAGTAATGGCGGAAGTATAAAGCGGTATACAAAAGTTCACACATTGGTTAACGTCACCCAGTAAGAACAGGGCGAACTCTTTTACCTCACAGAGCCGCACTACCGCAGAACAAAAATGCCGGAGCCTGTTTAGCTCACAGAGCTCGGCAACGGAGCGCACAGAATGCGGTCACAGAACTCTGCCACAAGGACACGGGGTCAGAGTTCCTCTAGACCTTCTGAGTGTGCAGCATCGCACCTGCGGATGCCACTATAGACGCTGACTATGGTGGAGTGTCGAGCACGTGCACCATGGCGTGCAGAGCCACCGGTGAACACTGATGCCAGTCCCAGACTCTGCCTCTACCTACACATAAGCCTGGGTGCTTAACAGGCTAGGCTGCACAACAAATGCATAACAAGGGTAGGGGTTTCTTAATGAGTCATTCACCAGAGACATTCATACATGCTTACAACACTCACTCCTCATAGTCAGGTAATGCAGTCTACACTAACGCATGGCCGAGCGGCCATGTGAACCTTTTATAGCAGCGTCCTTTCGGGACCTTGCTGATGGTCCAATCTGAGTTGGAGAAGGACATGAGCATGTGACCTCCGATCTCCAATGAGAGATTGTCCCACTGGCATGCTCAGTGGACCGAAAGGAAGACTTAGTCCCTGGAGTAGCTCGCTGCTGACCAGCATGCGTTGCTATAGCCGGACCAGAGGCGGCAGCAGCAACCAAACCCACAGAGCTGGTCTGAGCAGAACGCCGGGATCGACGAATCTGCTGAGCAGCCTCCTCTGTGGCCAGAGAGGAATGGGAGACTGCTGAATGCAAGGCTCGCGATTCCTGCTGTGCAGCGGCAGGAACCCGACGCCTAACAGCATGTAAGGAGATGACATGCTGCCTACGTTTCCCTCTTGAAGAAACAAGTTTTTTCTTGCAAAATGTTATGTGATGCAATGTTAACTAATATGTTTAGTGTGCCTTGTGATGTGTTTTAAAGGTGTTAGTGATACTGATATTTTGTGTAGTATGACAGTAGGGATAGTGAGAGTCAATGTTTAGGACTAGCCCAGAGTGTAAGGGGCTAAGATGAAGGGAAAGTGACAATTTCCTGCCAGAGTGGAAGAAAGGGCCTGGAGTGCATAAAAAGAGCACCTATGGTCCATTGTGAGCAGTGCTGCATTCTCGGGTGACCCTAACGAGAAATGAGACTGAAGGAGTGAAATAGTGAAATCCAGAGCAGAAGTGTCTAAAAGACAATGTGATCGATTGGAAATGGGTCATAGGGAGAGGCCTTTTAGCAGAAAGGTCCAGAGTTTATAACTCTTGAAGGTAACATAATATCATAGTAACATAGTTATTAAGGTTGAAGGAAGACTTTAAGTCCATCTAGTTCAACCCATATCCTATCATAACTTGCCCTAACGTGTTGATCCAGAGGAAGGCAAAAAAAAACCCCATGTGGCAAACAGAAAGCTTCACATTGGGGAAGAAAATTCCTTCCCGACTCCACATACGGCAATCAGACTAGCTCCCTGGATCAATGCAATATTAAGGAAACTAGTGTATATACCCTGTAATATTATACTTTTCAAGAAAGGCATCCAGTCCCTTCTTAAATTTTAGTAGGGAATCACTCATTACAACATCATATGGCAGAGAGTTCCATAGTCTCACTGCTCTTACATTAAAGAATCCGCATCTGTGAGTATGCTTAAACCTTCTTTCCTCCAGACGTAGAGGATGCCCCCTTGTCCTCGTCACAGGTCTAAGAGTAAAAAGATTATTAGAAAGATCTTTGTACTGTCCCCTCATATATTTATACATTGTGATAAGATCACCCCGAAGCCTCCGATTTTCCAAACTAAATAACTCCAAGTGTAATAACCTGTCTTGGTATTGCAGACCCCCCAGTTCCCTAATGACCTTAGTCGCTTTTCTCTGCACCTGCTCCAGTTCAACTATGTCTTTCTTATACACCGGAGACCAGAACTGTACACAGTATTCTAAGTGTGGTCGCACTAGTGACTTATATAGAGGTAAAATTATGTTCTCCTCATGAGCATCTATGCCTCTTTTAATGCATCCCATTATTTTATTTGCCTTTGCAGCAGCTGCCTGACACTGGCCACTAGGGTGACCGGATCTCATATGGGGGGGAAAAAATGTCAGAATCTTGTTCGTCTGGACCCCACAAAACGATTCCCCTTTCCAGATATTGAGATAGCCAAAATTTGAGCTCGATCAAACGACGTTAACCCGTGCCGCTCGTCGCTCAAAGTTTGAAAAAATCCAAATTGAGGTATTTTAAGATTTCGGTATTTTGCATAGTCTGTTAATGGCTAATAAATTGCTCAGTAGCACAGATGAACCATCAGAGCACGCTAACCTACATGAGTTGATAATTTTACATAGTTATCTAATCTATTCTAGAGCTTTTGTTAAAGTAGTTTTTGAAACGTCAGAATATAATGCTCGGCATTTGCTTACAACTTGCAGGACATATTGCTTTTGTTCTTCATCTTTTGTCAGAAGGTCGTTAAAGTCGGTTACTTCCTACCTCTTTTAATTTTTCTTTCCTAACTTTTGGATTTACAACCCTAGCGTGCTCTGATGGTTCATCTGTGCTACTGAGCAATTTATTAGCCATTAACAACTTTTCATTGTCTGTAATGGTGGGATCAAAAAACGATAATCCCACCAACTCTGCATTCAAATACCACAAATGGTTCAAAAATTTGGTCAGGGCTATTTCTGCAATGTTGTTGTCACATTCTTTATAGTCTAACAGACTATGCAAAATACCTAAATCTTAAAATACCTCAATTTGGATTTTTTCAAACTTTGAGCGACGAGCGGCACGGGTTAACGTCGTTTGATCGAGCTCAAATTTTGGCTATCTCAATATCTGGAAAGGGGAATCATTTTGTGGGGTCCAGACGGACAAAATTCCGACATCGATTTTTTGCGGTCACCCTACTGGCCACTAAATGTGAGTTTGTCGTCCACACATACACCCAGGTCTTTTTCAGTGACAGTTTTGCCCAGTGTTTTACAATTAAGCATATAATTATACATATTGTTTGTTTTACCCAAGTGCATAACCTTACATTTATCTCCATTAAAGCTCATTTGCCATTTATCAGGCCAAGGTTCTAGTTTACATAAATCCTCCTGTAATATAACATTGTAGTAAGACCCCCACCAATTGCTCAAAAGTCCTTGCAGGAGTGCACAGCTCAGGAGACAAAAGTGCACACATGGCAGAGTATGGATGCAATGGAAAGTTAAAGGCTTTCTTTGTTCTACTGTCTCCTGAGCTGTGCAGTTCTAAGAGGTTTTTTGAGCAATTTGTGTGAGTCTGATGACCCAAATCCACACTGGGCAAAACTGTCACTGAAAAAGACCTGGGTGTATGGGTGGACGACAAACTCACATTTAGTGGCCAGTGTCAGGCAGCTGCTGCAAAGGCAAATACAATAATGGGATGCATTAAAAGAGGCATAGATGCTCATGAGGAGAACATAATTTTACCTCTATATAAGTCACTAGTGCGACCACACTTAGAATACTGCGTACAGTTCTGGTCTCTGGTGTATAAGAAAGACATAGATGTACTGGAGCGGGTGCAGAGAAGCGCGACCAAGGTTATTAGGGAACTGGGGGGTCTGCAATACCAAGATAGGTTATTACACTTGGGGTTATTTAGTTTGGAAAATCGAAGACTTAGGGGTGATCTTATTACAATGTATAAATATATGCGGGGACAGTACAAAGACCTTTCTAATGATCTATTTACTCTTAGACCTGTGACGGGGACAAGGGGGCATCCTCTACGTCTGGAGGAAAGAAGGTTTAAGCATACTCACAGACGCGGATTCTTTACTGTAAGAGCAGTGAGACTATGGAACTCTCTGCCATATGATGTTGTAATGAGAGATTCCCTACTAAAATTTAAGAAGGGACTGGTTACCTTTCTTGAAAAGTATAATATTACAGGTTATATACACTAGTTTCCTTGATATTGCGTTGATCCAGGGAGCTAGTCTGATTGCCGTATGTGGAGTCGGGAAGGAATTTTTTTCCCCAATGTGAAACTTACTGTTTGCCACATGGGTTTTTTGCCTTCCTGTGGATCAACATGTTAGGGCAGGTTAGGATAGGAAATGGTTTGAACTAGATGGACTTAAAGTCTTCCTTCAACCTTAATAACAATGTAAACTATGTAAACAGACTGTCAGTCATCTGATGAATGAGCACAATGTTTGTTCACTGGTTGAAATGATTTTTAAACTAGCTTGAAGATCATCACACTCAGTAGTAGATCATCCTTTACAAGCAAGATGTGCTGCCAAGAACAATGCTATTCCTAGCAGATAGAATGATGATGTTGACAATTGTTCTGTACACATAACAGCCTAAAGAGGCTGTTAAATGTCCACTTTTCCACTTAATATTGCCGATCGAGAATTGTCTAAATGCCATGGTTGGCCTGTATAATTGCACTCTTAAATTTATGTACCTTAGATTTGATGTCTAATCTGTTCAGAGTTGATCTCATCCCTTCTTCATGTGGTTCTGACATGAGGGTGACTTTTCACAACCACATTTTGTCTCTGCAGACTACTCTTTTCTCCAGTCTTCTGCCGCACATCTTGACACAGTGCCCTTAAAACTAATAATGTAATTACCATTCCACTTAAATAAAATTATCTGCCCAAGCCGTGCCTTAAAAATGTATGGATTATGATGTAGTATGTCTATGTCACTGATTTATCGTTGACAACCAATCGATAGTAGACAGGGCAATATGATGAGACTATTGCTTCATGGAAAATATAGTTTGCATTAGGAAAGTCAAATCAGAGGGGATGAAAGAAACAACCCAGACATGACACATTAACTAATATAGGTATACACAAGGAACTTGCACACATCTCTACATTATTGTTTAACAATAGCCTATTCTGAACTATATAAGTAATGAAAAGCCTCTGCAGTGTTCCTATAAGCTTTATTCATGTAACATGGCAGTAGATACAATACAGTGGCTTTTAATGTTTCACCTTGATATCATTCTAGACATAAAAGTGGTAATCGTTATAGTTGACTATCTACAATGGCACCTGTCAGCTTTATCTGAAAACCAGAGGAAATTCCATTCCTAATGGTGACAGCATATTTCTTGCACTTCCTGATTTGTCAGAAGTTAGATGTTGTTAACAGGGAATGGAAACATAGCCATGTGAACACCTATTGCCAAGGCGGAGAAGATACAGAGTTCAAGTCACAGGTCAACAACTGATGGTGTTGTTAGACACTGAGGTCATATATATCAGCTTGAAAGTATTGAAACCACTCTACATAGGACATGACAGATGCTATACTCTTGAGTCAATTTTATGGAGCTATTGAATGTTTCTTGTAGCTATATTGTCCTATTGAAGTGGATCCATATTTAACAATAAACTTGAATAAGTGGAATAATGTTTCATCAAGAAATCTAATCTCTTTAAGTTCTGTAACACTTAGGTCATGACTATTTTCTCTCTCTGACCTCACTACAGTTTATTTCTTAGCTTGCAGAGATTTGCCATAAGCAGCTGTTATCACTCCAAGTCCTGTATGACAACATGGCCAATGACATTGATTTGCTCCTTATTGAGTAAATAATTTGTCACTAACCAGTCAGACTCTTATTTTCCTTTTCCTGTCAATGCTAATAAACACACTATGTACTTAACCCCTTAATTCTGCATGTGAGCTCTATTTTTTTTTCTTGGTCACATTTTAATGTGAATGTTTCTCCTTAAATATAGTTAAATAAGAGTTAGCTTTAAGGTACTGTCACAATAAGCAATATCGCTAGCAATATCGCTATAACTTGTGACGTTATAGCGATATTGCTAGCGACATCGCTTTGTCTGATACTTACCTACGACCCGCTCCCCCGCTGGTTATCGCTGATCGCGCGAGAATGTTCAGGACCGCTTCCCGTCGTCAGCTTCCATAGGCGCTTCCTGTGGAGAGACGAGCGACGAGCGTGGACGCAGGCGGGAGGACGCAGGATCGCCTAGTGTGACAGGTAAGTAGCGACCCCCGTCCCCAGCGATGTCGCTGGTGAGATCTGCCTGTGTGGCAGCTCACTAGCACCACTTAGCGATGTACCAGCGATCCTGACCGCGTGATGGAGAGAATTGAACCGGTTAATCAGTAGTATGTGGCACTTGACAGGAGTCCTGAGAAACGCTTCTTATCTGATGGCATTTTCGGCTCCCGTTATAAGTAGCTGACTTGGCTCGATGTCATACAATTGTGATGTCACTCTAGGCTGGATAGTCAAAAGTATTATTTTGCCCAGCAACCACCTTAAAAGATCTATGGACTGGGTCCTGTGAATTGACTCACACCAACTCTAAATTTAAATATGATGATATATAAAAGTATATATATTGTGGTAGATAGGCTCACTCGGCTGCACATAAAGCTAGTCACTCGAACACTGCGGCTTTAAAGATGCATTTGGTTTATTAGACACAAAGACACCAAGTTTAAGCACAAAAATAAACATGGCCCCATAAACAAAACACAAACCACTTCCCTGGAGTGTTCTTTCCAGCAACTGACACCTCCCTGCCATTGGAGGCCAGCTACTTAAAGGCCCCGTCACACACAGTGAGATCGCTAGCGAGATCACTGATTTTGTGACGCATCAGCGATCTCGCCAGCGATCTCGCTGTAGGTGACACCTATCAGCGACCGGCCTCCCCGCCGGGTATCGCTAATCGTGCAGGAATGTTCTGGGCCATTTTTTGATCGTTAGTCTCCCGCTGGCCAGCACGCATCGCTGCGTGTGGCAGCGGGAGAGCAACGATCAGCGAGCTCCCAGCGCTGTAAGCAGACGCTGGGAGCTGGTATCCAAGGTAAATATCGGGTAACTAAGCTCGCGTTGCTTAGTTACCTGCTGTGTACCTTGGATACCTGCGTGCTCGCGCTGGAAGCTGGTATCAAAGGTACACAGGGGGTAACTAAGTGACGCGCGGGTTTAGTTACCCGATATTTACCTTGAATACCAGCTCCCAGCGCGAGCACGCAGGTATCCAAGGTACACAGCAGGTAACTAAGTGACGTGCTCACTTAGCTACCCGATATTTACCTTGGATACCAGCGTCCTCACTGGCCCTGATCGCTGGTGAAATCTGCCTGTTTGACAGCTCACCAGCAATCATGTAGTGAGGCACCAGCGATCCTGACAAGGTCGTATCATTGTCGGGATTGCTAGTGCATCGTATAGTGTGACGGGACCCTTAGCCCCAGACCATATGACTCCTCCTCCCACTTGCGACTGATCCCATGACTGTGACACCACACAGGTCCTGTCAGCACACGGCGGTCACGGATCTGAAAGTGGAGATAAGGTGGACACTCTTCCACCCACTCTATGGATGTCCACATAAAAACCAGCCCATTATGCAACTTAGCTTTGACCTCAAAGCACGTAGTGTGCTGGATGAAAATACCCTGGGTTGTACATCACTGACGCCATTAAGCGTAGTGAAACATATCTCCCCTCCAGTACTTTACCAGTGACTTTGTCACTATATATATATATATATATATATATATATATATAAATCCAACAATGTAGACCAGCTCACTCCTGTGAACCCCCTGGAACCTCAGCTGACCTGGTTAACTCCGTTGTGCCTGGATCTGGATGTAGGAGTCCATCCATACAAATGTGAACAATGACAAAGCAAAGTCCAGCAATAACGTGAGCAATCCAGGATGCTGTTAAAAATTTTTTTCTTTTTATTCATAAATCCATTAAAATGCAATGGTCCAAGCAGTTCAAAACAGCAATAACGCAGGAAAGTCGTGCAGATAGGACAATCTGCACGACTTTCCTGCGTTATTGCTGTTTTGAACTGCTTGGACCATTGCATTTTAATGGATTTATGAATAAAAAGAAAAAAATTTTTAACAGCATCCTGGATTGCTCACGTTATTGCTGGACTTTGCTTTGTCGTTGTTTATATATATATATATATATATATATATATATATATATATAAAATCAGGCAGCACTCCAGTTCAAAGAAAAATTGTGGACTTTAATCCAGCACCAAGTGGTGCAACGTTTCGACCTCACAGCGCGGTCTTTGTCCAGCACTGTATATATATATATAGTTACATTTCAGCAGTCTTACATAATATATACAGATATAATAAAAAAACATTTTTGAGTTGAGGCATAAAGAGTTGGTGGAAGAACGAGGTAAGTCAAAAATAAAAGTATTACAGCAGTCAGGCTGATGTATGAAATGGACATGAACAAGCATTTTTGGTGATTTTGTTCATAAGGTGTATAGTGTATTCGAATCATATCTAATATTCACTGTTCTATGCTCATACAGTCCCGGCGAGTATTCCAGCAGCTGTGCTCTGCTTGTGAGCAGCGCATGACTTCCCTGCCCTATGATATCGCTGCTTACAAGCATAAAGCAGTTGCTGTCACTGGAGCAGGACTCTGCGAGGGAGCGCCTGGTAGGTAAGTGTAATGGTTTTTTTTTAATGTTTTCTGATGGGACCATGCATACCAGGATGGGGGTGGGGGCCAATTATAAGGATGGGGCCATGCATACCAGGACCGGGATGGGGGCCAATCATACCTGAATAGTTATGGGGCCATGCATACTAGGATGAAATGGGGGCCCTGCATACCAGGATAGGGATGGGGCTATGCTTACCAAGATAGGGATGGGACCATGCATATTAGGATGAGATGGGGGCCCTGCATACCAGGATAGGGATGGGGCTATGCTTACCAAGATAGGGATGGGGCCATGCATACTAGGATGAGATGGGGGCTCTGCATACCAGGATGGGGATGTGGTCATGCATACCAGTATAGGGATGGGGCCATGCATAACAGTATAGGGATGAGGATGATCATTTCTGCGAGGATAGGGATGAGGGATCCATGCATACCAGGATAGGGGTTAGAGATCCATGCATACCAAGTTAGGGATGAGGGGGCCATGCATACCAGTGTAGGTATCATGTGTATCAGGATTGGGACGAGGGACCATATATACCACGATAGGGGATATTAAGCATAGAAATTACCAAATTTTTTGCTTCAATTTTTTTTCATAATTTCGTCTTTTAAAACGTAGGTGCGTCTTATGATCCAGTATATCTTATAGTCCGAAAAACACGGTATATACAGTGGGGAAAATAAGTATTTGATACACTCCAGATTTTTTCACCTGCAAAGAGTGGAGCCGCCGTAATTTTTTTCATAGGTACTCTTCAACTGTGTGAGACAAAATCTAGAAAAAAAAAACAGAAAATCACTTTGTATGATTTTAATATAATTAATTTGGATTTTATTTTATGAAATAAGTATTTTATCACTTACTAACCAGCAAGAATTCTGGCTCTCACAGATCTGTTAGTTTTTCTATTAGAAGCCCTCCTATTCTGCCGTCATTACCTGTATTAATTGCACCTTTTTGAACTTGTTACCTATATAAGAGACACGTGTCCACAAACTCAATCACACAGCAACCTTTCCACCATGGCCAAGTCCAAGAGCGGTCTAAGGTTATGAGGGGCAAAATGGTAGACCTGCACAAGGTGCAAAGACTACAGGACAATAAAGGAAGCAGCTTGGTGAGAAAGCAACAACTGTTGTTGGGACAATAATTAGAAAATGGAAGAAACACAAGATGACTGTCAATCTTCCTTGGTCTGGGGCTCCATGCAAGATCTTGCCTCATGGAGTAAGGATGATTTTGAGAAAGTTCAGGAATCATCCCAGAAGTATACGGCGGGAGGACCTGGTCAATGACTAGAAGATAGCTTGGACCACAGTCTCAAACAATACTGTTAGTAACACATTACGCCATCCTGGATTAAAATACTGCTGCAGGGCATGCAAGGTCCCCCTGCTCACTCTAGCATATGTCCAGGCCCATTTGTAGCTCAGCAATTACAATCTGCATGATCCAGAGGAGACATGGGAAAAGGTCATGTGGTCAGATGACACCAAAATAGAACATTTTGGTATCAACTCCACTCACCATGTTTGAAAGAAGAAGAATGATGAATATATCTCCAAGAACACTGTCTCTACTGTGAGGCAAGGTGGGGGAAACATCATACTTTGGTGGTGTTTTTCTGCAAAGGGTTCGAGATGACTGCACCATACTGAATGGAAAAGATGTGGTCATGTACTGCAAGATTTTGGCCAACAACCTCCTTCCTAAGAGCATTGAATATGGGTTATGTCTGGATCTTCCAGCATAACAATGACCTGAAAAACACAGCCAGGACAACTGAATATGATTCAAAAAGCACTGGTCACATTTGTCAAAAGGACATCCTTCAAACTAAAATTTGAAGCCCGCCTCCCCATTTATCCTATAGACGAGGAAGCAATTTAAAGGCTAGATTGGTTTTTCAGATATTGGGTCTAGTAAAAGATCAATACAAGCAACATTAAGTACAGTTAGGATTGGTAATTTCCATATCTAGTGTCTGCTTGTTGTAGTAATATGTTGAAGGGAGACTTTTTTGCTTTCCTGGAGTGGTAAGCAATACAAAATAAAGGAGATTTATATGTTCCTCTAATTTTGTGGACTGTTCAATGTGGGTGAGACCACTCTGGAAATAAGAGCACGTATTAGCAAACACAAAAGTACTATTAAGACCTGTTGATTTGCTAATACCAAAACATTTAAACGAATATCTGAACTTGGTCAATCAACTTAAATTAAGAGTGACAGACATCGTGCTAGTCCAGAGGAGATGGGAGAGAGTAAAAATCTTAAAGAATAATGAGCTTTGCTGGATTTATGAGTTAGAGCGTCTTTTTCATGGAGGTCTTCATTTGGAAAATAACATCATTGGATGTTTATGATAATATTTTGTATATTTTTCTGTTTTTCCAATTCATTATGTTTTTATTAATTTTTTTTTCCTATTTTTAGACTGTCATCTATGCGACATTAGAGTGAGGGGTGACTGGAATTTCTGATTGGCGCTTCTGTGGAAAGGTCTATTTGCCCCTGAGTCTCCCCTCCCTTGGTTTTGCTTTTTACCTCAATTTTTTTTCCATTCATCTTTTTCAGTACACTTAAATCATATATTTTCTCCTTTCTTTACCACTCTCATTTCCTTATGGTGGTTTCTTCTTTTTTTAATATTTCAACATGTAGCAGTTTTTCTTTACCTTTAACATGCACGACCTGGAGTCATGTGACCTTTATTCAGAGTTAGGTAACTTAATCACTATGGTATCGGTATAGCTCTGATCGGGCAATACCGTTGTGGCCAAAAGTATTGACACCCCTGCAATTCTGTCAGATAATACTCAGTTTCTTCATGAAAAATGATTGCAAACACAAATTCTTTGGTATTATTATCTTCATTTAATTTGTCTTAAATGAAAAAACACAAAAGAGAAAGAAGCAAAAAGCAAAACATTGATCATTTCACACAAAACTCCAAAAATGGGCCAGACAAAAGTATTGGCACCCTCAGCCTAATACTTGGTTGCACAACCTTTAGCCAAAATAACTGCGACCAACCGCTTCCGGTAACCATGAATGAGTTTCTTACAATGCTCTGCTGGAATTTTAGACCATTCTTCTTTGGCAAACTACTCCAGGTCCCTGATATTTGAAGGGTGCCTTCTCCAAACTGCCATTTTTAGATCTCTCCACAGGTGTTCTATGGGATTCAGGTCTGGACTCATTGCTGGCCACCTTAGAAGTCTCCAGTGCTTTCTCTCAAACCATTTTCTAGTGCTTTTTGAAGTGTGTTTTGGGTCATTGTCCTGCTGGATGACCCATGACCTCTGAGGGAGACCCAGCTTTCTCACACTGGGCCCTACATTATGCTGCAAAATTTGTTGGTAGTCTTCAGACTTCATAATGCCATGCACACGGTCAAGCAGTCCAGTGCCAGAGGCAGCAAAGCAACCCCAAAACATCAGGGAACCTCTGCCATGTTTGACTGTAGGGACCGTGTTCTTTTCTTTGAATGCCTCTTCTTTTCTCCTGTAAACTCTATGTTGATGTCTTTGCCCAAAAAGCTCTACTTTTGTCTCATCTGACCAGAGAACATTCTTCCAAAACGTTTTAGGCTTTTTCAGGTAAGTTTTGGCAAACTCCAGCCTGGCTTTTTTATGTCTCGGGGTAAGAAGTGGGGGTCTTCCTGGGTCTCCTACCATACAATCCCTTTTCATTCAGACGCCGATGGATAGTACGGGTTGACACTGTTGTACCCTTGGACTGCAGGGCAGCTTGAACTTGTTTGGATGTTAGTTGAGGTTCTTTAATCCAACATTCGCACAATCTTGCGTTGAAATCTCTTGTCAATTTTTCTTTTCCGTCCACATCTAGGGAGGTTAGCCACAGTGCCATGGGCTTTAAACTTCTTGATGACACTGCGCACGGTAGACACAGGAACATTCAGGTCTTTGGAGATGGACTTGTAGCCTTGAGATTGCTCATGCTTCCTCACAATTTGGTTTCTCAAGTCCTCAGACAGTTCTATGGTCTTCTTTCTTTTCTCTATGCTCGATGTGGTACACACAAGGACACAGGACAGAGGTTGAGTCAACTTTAATCCATGTTAACTGGCTGCAAGTGTGATTTAGTTATTGCCTACACAAGTTAGGTGCCACAGGTAAGTTACAGGTGCTGTTAATTACACAAATTAGAGAAGCATCACATGATTTTTCGAACAGTGCCAATACTTTTGTCCACCCTCTTTTTTATGTTTGGTGTGGAATTATATCCAATTTGGCTTTAGGACAATTCTTTTTGTGTTTTTTCATTTAAGACAAATTAAATGAAGATACTAATACCAAAGAATTTGTGTTTGCAATCATTTTCAGGAAGAATCTGAGTATTATCTAACAGAATTGCAGGTGTGTCAATACTTTTGGCCACAACTGTATCCGCGCATGTGTGGTATAGCAAGTCATGAGATAGCATGACACAATGAGATCTCATCCAGGACTGGGCAATATCAGGATGTATATTGTTACCTAATACCTGGAAACATTCTTGATTGGTGGACTTGTTGCCATGATTACAAGGATGCGTACGCAGTACGGATTCTGAGATTTTCCATTCATTTTGGTAACATTTGTAACTTGCGATTTTGTATGTCTTTGCATTGCTGTAATGTATACCAATGTCTTGTTTTTAGATGTTAGGTGCTGATTGATGTGCTAATTAACTAGAAAGGGGGAAGTGATTATTGTTCCTATTGCTTTGTCACTAATCAGGAATGATATTTAAATCTTGTGTTTGCACTATGGTGGTATGCTTGATAAAGACTGGTATTGTCAAAATGCTGCACTATATTTGGCAGAATAAAAGGCCTTGGCGATAGTATACTGTTAGGATTGGCAGAACGCACAAAATGTAAACTCTAATAAGGTGTGTTTGCAACCCAGTTCCATCGTGCGGTCAAGACAAAACTGCAGCTAGGGAACAATGCCATAGCCGTGAGTGAGCACCATAAATACACCGAGTTAAACGTCACTTGGTGTGAGCAGAGTGCAAAGCACCTGACTTTTACTCCACAGAGCAGTGCGGAAACTGAGAGCATGCTAAGCTATGCCCTGTTAAACATCACAGGAGCATAGAGAGATTGATGCTAGTGGGGTCCCTATAACTCACGCCCCACTAACCTGGTGATTGAACCTGCATTGACATGCAGTGCCTTTTGAGCCCACGCCTGAGGATGCCAGGTGCAGCCGCTAAGTTCAAGCAGGAGTTCCCACCCTACACTGCCTGTCTAAAAACATGCTCACAGCGCTATTAGCAGCACACATGCACACAGGGTGGTAGCTGTCCCACCTACACACAGCAAATAATCCTGATACTAGCGCACAGGTGTGCAACATTGAGAATCTTTTATATAGAGATGAGCGACTTTGACTTTTTTAGGGTCGAGTCGGGTTTCATGAAACCCGACTTTCTCAAAAGTCGAGTCGAATGAAATTGGCCGACTATTGGGAAAAGTTGAAGGTCCGACTGAAACACTAAACCCAATGTAAGTCAATGGGGAAGCAAAGTCGTCAGGGAGTGGAGGACAGTAAACACACCGCTTTTTTAAAATGCTTGAAATCTCTCTCTCTCCGGACACTGCACATGTCATCACGTTGCCCACAGTGTACGTCCTTGCTCAGTGGCTGAAAAAAGTCACGTGCAAGCATTCTGGGAAATCCGGCTTTGGCGCTCGTTTTGCCGACTGCATGGCTGACTTCACGCTGTGGTCGGGTTTGTGTCGGCAAAACCCGACTTTGCCATAAGTCAGCGACTTATGAATCTGGCCGACCTGTTTCGCTCAACTCCACTTATATACCTTTAGCTCATGTCCAGACAGACAGGACCTTGTCTGTGGACCAATCAGAAGCTGCCACCTCACCAGTGCAGCTGACATCCGAGCACCAATGAGAAGACGCCACATCATGGACATGCTCAGTAGGGTGAAATATGGACAGTCTCCAGAGCACAACACTACACATGTATACCAGTAGTCACCATAGACTTAGATGGAGAGCCAGCAGCAACTACACATGCAGCATGACCTTGGGCAAGGTGCTGGGTCCGGAGTCTGTGCTGAATAGTCATCCCAGCGGCCGAGCCTGAATGGGAGACTGCTGCACCAGATAAGGCTTGGGATCTATCCCGTTCAGTGGGAGAATCCGAGTGCCTAACATAACACCCCCTCCCCGGTCAACGTTTGCCATGCTTAGAAGCTGCCATAGGGAGGCATGGATGTGTTTTTGCTGATTGGTAAAGCTCTAGATGGTACATAGAACTTGCCCGAGGGTACCTGGGCATTCAGACAAAGATTCTCACAAAAGCTGCCCCATTTTAGTGTGCTCCCCATTGCCCAATCAATCGGGGGGGAATGGAGGCGCAGCCACAGTATCCCCAAAATTACCTCATCCATACCCTCTAGAATAACCAGAAAAGAGATTATCTCCTGATGGTTTAGAGACACAGTGAGGGAAAGAGGTACTGTCTGATGGGAAATTGGAGTAGGCAAAACAGACCCATTAGCTACCCAAAAAAACATGGGCTTAGGTAGCATGCCAATGGGATAGTGTGCTGTTGGGTGAAGATAGCAGACATGAAATTGCCCTCAGCCCCGGAGTCCACGCAAGCTTGAGCTGTGAGAGTAGCTGACCCAAATGTCAGAGAAACCCCTAGAGACAACTTGGGTGACACCTCAACAGGAACTAGTGAATCTATGCCGAAGGCCACTTGATGCTGTGTCTCTTTCTGATGTTTGGGACATTTATTGGCAAAGTGACCAACTTGCCCACAGGTAAAACAAGTCGACTGAGGATGTACAGAGCGGGATATTGGCTCTACTCGAGAGACATTCATGGGCTCCACAGGGTCGTTAACCTGAGTTGGTGGACACATGGGATTGGCAAAGTTCGGACCTAACAGAACCCTAGATTTAGTATGAGCTCGCTCCAAATCATGCTCAGCATGCCGCAGGTCAATGCGAGTGGCCACTGATATTAACTCTTCCAGGGAAGTTGGTATCTCCCTAGTAGCCAAAGCGTCCCTGACATGATCTGCTAAGCCTCTCCAAAAAATAGGTATCAGGACTGTATCTGGCCATTCCAACTCGGAAGCCAAAGTACAAAATCTGATGGCAAACTGGCTAACCATAGGTGAACCCTGAGTAAGAGCCAAGAGCTGCAGTGCGGTATCATGGGTTACTTGTGGCCCCCAAAAAACTCTTTCAAGGCCCGTAAAAAACGAGTGGTGCTAAGAATCAGATGATCATCTCGTTTCCAAATTGGCATAGCCCATTCCAATTCCCTACCTGACAAAAGGGAAATTATGAATCCCACCTTGGTATGCTCTGTTGGGAATCTTGAAGCCAGTAACTCCAGGTGGACTGATTCACAAACCCTCCACAAGCCTTGCTGTCCCTGGAAAATTTTTCGGGCCGCAAAAAATGTGGCACAGGGGAAACAGGAGCTGCAGCAGTAACCTTAGAAGCAGCTTCGGCAGCTGCTTTTGCTACCAAATTGGCCAGATCTACAGCTGAAGTCGCCAACTCGAGAGTGGTCAACCTGCTCTCAAGCTCCTGGACGTACCGTTGAAGACCCTGATCGTCCGCCATTGTTAGCCAGAACCTGGCACTATTATACTGTTAGGATTGGTGGAACGCACCAAATGTGAATTATAATAAGGTGTGTTCACAACCCAGGTTCCACCGTGAGATGATGATGAAATTGCAGCTAGAGAACAATCGCGTTGCCGCGAGTAAGCTCCGTAAACACACCAAGTTAGACGTCACTTGGTGTGAACAGAATGCAAAGCACCTGACTCTGTAACTCCACAAAGCAGTGCGGAAACTGAGAGAACTCTAAGCTATGCCCTTTTAAATGTCACAGGAGCATAGAGGGATTGATGCTAGTGGGGTCCCTATAATGCACCCCCCACTATGCTGGTGATTGAACTTGCACTGACACACAGTGGCTTTTGAGCTCGCGCCTGAGGACGCCCAGTGCAGCCGATAAGTTCAAGCGGGAGTTCCCACCCTACAGTGCCTAGAAACACTCGCAGTGCTAATAGCAGCACACGTGCACACAGGGTGGTAGCTGTCACACACACTGAGCAAATAAGCATACTAGAACAAAGGCATGCACCACTGAGAGCCTTTTATACCTTTAGCTCAAGTCAAGAGAGGCAAGATATTGCCTGTGGACTAATCAGAAGCTGCCACTCACCAGAGAAGCTGACGTCCAAGCACCAATGAGAAGGCGCCACATTATGGACATGCTCAGTAGAGTGAAATCTGGACTTGGTCTCCAAAGCACAATGCTGCATGAGTATATCAGTAGTCACCATAGGCTTAGCTGGAGAGCTGGCAGCAATTACTCATGCAGCATGAGCTTGGGCAGGTCGCTGGGTCTGGAGTCTGCGCTAAGCAGTCATCCCAGCGGCTGAGCCTGAATGGGAGGCTGCTGCACCATTCAAAGCATGAAATCTATCCCATGCAGTGGGAGAATCTTGGCGCCTAACAGAAAGACTCTTGGCTGGCTGAAAATAATGTTTACAAGCTGTAATACTTGTGTGTATACATATATATATTTGCCTAAAATACAAAGCTAATGTGTCAACTTTAGGCCTATTACAGACCATTTCATCTTTAACTTGCATAACTGTTCACAATAATCGTAATTATGACACATATATATATACACATATACATCTGAAATGTCCAGTATACAATTTCTAAATGATTCTCTCGAGACACTGCATTTCAGTACCAAATAGAAGATTTAATGTAGGATGTTACATATAGGAGGGGAGGCAATGTTCATACTTTCTTTCATAATGTAGTGTTTGTGCAAATATGTGAATTATTGTGCAGTTTAATGATTTATGACCACCACATCTGTGAGCACAGTTATTATAATCCATCAAATATATTTCACAATCTGTACCTTACCTGGTATAATCACAAGTTTTGCATTTCTAAATAGTCTTCTACCTTTGCTTCTCACAAAGCAAATGAATTACAGCAAATTCATTTGAAAGTTTTACAAGATCTTGTCCAGATGCCAGAAATGATAAATCTAAATCTGTTGCAACACCAAATACTGCCGGCATTACTACCACTAATTTATAAAATCATACTTGTGTAAACACAAAAGTCACACACCCTTTAAACTAGAGGTAGCCAAAACACTTTAACTGGCTTTGGCACGGGTGTGTATTACATTTTAGAGTATTCAGAATCTAAATGATGAATTGGTTAGATTTCAAATAATTTATATCAGAAACTATAGGAAAATTATTTTTCATATCCAGTAATTGATGCAAAAGTTCTGTCGCTTTAGCTGCATTTTTTTATTTGAAAAGACTGTACAAATATTAGATGGTTGTTATAATCATGAAGCCCTTATTCTTCTCAACCTAGACTCTTTTTGGCCCTTAAGAATTCACCAGGGACACATTAAAAATATGTTCAAAGAACTTTCCTTCTTCCTCTCCAAATTCACCTTGTACGTCCTTATATATCATCCCTCCTTACAGATAGCTAAACATCACGTATGTCTAAAGTTTATCATCAATGTGGTCTATTCCACTGTGCAGACATAGTGGATTATAGTAGCATGTTCCCTCACAAGCGTCCAATCAGAGACAGACAGAATTAGATGATTATATAGTAGATACCCGATGCATAGATATGGCAGCCAGAATTCAATGAGCGGCACAGGATTCAAATTCCCCGCCGGCTGAGGCAATGAGAGTTGCCACGTGGGATTTGAATCCCCCGCCAAGCCGCGCAGCTCCGTTCATTGGCTGAGCCGCCCGTCATCTGAGGCTAGGCGGGGGATTCAAATCCCGCGTGGCACCGCTCATTCGCTCAGCCATCAGGGCAGGGGATTGCATACTTACCTGACCATGAGGACCGTTGCCGCGGCGCTTCTCTTCTCACTGGAGACCGGGGCAGGAGTGCGGTGTCGGAATTGCGCTTGTGCATAGTGCTATCCGATGCCATTTTACTGAAGACACATTTGCAGTGTGCCTTCTGCAAAATGGCGCCGGACAGTGCGGTAAGGGCATGCACGTACTCCAGCGCCAGACTCCTCCCCCGGCAGAACGTGACAGAGCTGGATCACAGGGAAGAAAGGTGAGTATAAATGGTTTTTTTTGTATGTGTGCAGTTTAAGAGGGGTGAGAGGACCATACATATCAGGATAGGGGGGTGAGAGGTAGCATGCATACCAGAACAGGGGGTGAGGGGACCATGCATATCAGGAATGGGGGGTGAGAGGACCATGCATATCAGAGGAAAGGGGGGTGAGTAGTGTTGAGCGATACCTTCCGATATCGGGAAATATCAGATCGGATTGGATCGGACCGATACCCCAAAAATATTGGGTATCGCTGATTCCGATACCGGAAACCCATGCAAGTCAATGGGTCACAAATATCAGAATGAAAATAAACCCTTTCTTTCCTTGCACATCCTGTTCGGGAGGGGGGAAGAGTGTGGGCGGTGCATGGGCGAAGACTGTGCATGTGTGTGTGTGCGGGTGGGGTCTGTACGGACCTCTCGGGGGTCTGTGCGGGCCTGCCGGGGGTCTGTGTGGGCCTGCCGGGGGTCTGTGCGGGCCTGCCGGGGGTCTGTGCGGGCTGCCGGGGGTCTGTGCGGGCCTGCCGGGGTCTGTGCAGGCCTGCCGGGGGTCTGTACGGGCCTGCCGAGGGTCTGTGCGGGCTGCTGGGGGTCTGTGCTGGCCTGCCGGGGGTCTGTGCAGGCTGCCGGGGGTTGTGTGTGTGTGCAGGCATCATCCGATGGGACTACAAGTCCCATCGGGCGATGCCTGCTACAATGACAGTGATTGACACATTAGCCAATGATGGGACAGTAGTAGTCCCATCATCCTGCTAATGTGTTGAATGTAAAAAAAAAACCTACATACTACATATATACAACATTCATGCAACATACATACATACTACATACATACTTCATATATACTACATTCATACAACATACATACATACTACATGCATACTACATTCACACAACATACATACATACATACTACATACATACTACATATATACTACATTCATACAACATACATAAAACATACTACAGACATACAACATGCATACTGCATACATACTACAGACAATACATTCATACAATACATACATATAGACATACAGTACATATAACATAGAGTACATACTCACCATCACTTGTCACTTTGATCCCCGAAGCCAGTGTCATCTGTAAAAAAATTTAAAATAACAAACAACCAATGTACTCCCTGATCCGCAGAAATCCACGAGTGTCCCACGACGATCTCTCGTGGAGAACAGCAGCATCAGCTGATGCGACCGCTCTCTAGGAGCTCCAGGAATACAATGACGGGAGGTAGGTATCCTTCCGCACTGTATTCCTCCACCACTGTAAAAAAAATAGTCCCTAGTCTCACTTTTGGCATTGCTGTGTGAGAAAGTTCCCATGCAGCTTTTGCCATAAAGTGAGACCAGTGAACTATAGTAACCTCTCAGTGATGCACTGCAGGAGATCGTCGTGGGACACTCGTGGATTTCTGTGGATCAGGGAGTATATTGGTTGTTTGTTATTTTAATATTTTTTACAGTGAGATGACACTGGCTTCGGGGATCAAAGTGACAAGTGATGGTGAGTATGTACTCTATGTTATATGTACTGTATGTCTATATGTATGTATTGTATGAATGTATTGTATGTAGTATGTAGTATGTATGTTGTATGTAACATGTTGTATGTATGTTGTATGTATGTAGTAAGTATGTAGTATGTAGTATGTATGTATGTATGTTGCATGAATGTAGTATATATGTAGTTTGTATGTAGTATGTATTTATGTTGTATGAATGTAGTATATATGTAGTAAGTATATAGTATGTATGTATGTTGTATGAATGTAGTATATATGTAGTATGTATGTATGTTGTATGAATGTAGTATATATGAAGTATGTATGTAGTATGTATGTATGTATGTTGTATGAATGTTGTATATATGTAGTATGTATGTAGTATGTATGTTTTTTTTGTTTTTTTTTACATTCAACACATTAGCCGGATGATGGGACTACTACTGTCCCATCATTGGCTAATGTGTCAATCACTGTGATTGTAGCAGGCATCGCCCGATGGGACTTGTAGTCCCATCGGACGATGCCTGCACACACACACACAACCCCCGGCAGGCCCGTACAGACCCCCGGCAGGCCCGCACAGACCCCCGGCAGGCCCGCACAGACCCCCGGCAGCCCACACAGACCCCTCAAAGGACTGTACAGACTCCCGGCAGGCCCACACAGACCCCAGGCAGCCCGCACAGACCCCCAGCAGGCCCGCACAAACCCCCGGCAGGCCCGCACAGACCCACGGCAGCCCGCACAGACCCCCGGCAGGCCCGTACAGACCCCCGGAAGCCCACACAGACCCCCAGCAGGCCCGCACAGACCCCCGGCAGCCCGCACAGACCCCCAGCAGGCCCGTACAGACCCCCGGCAGGCCCGCAAAGACCCCCGGCAGGCCCGCACAGACCGCGCATCATGATGACATCATTTCAGCAGCCAATCACAGCCATGCCATTAGTTAACGTGGCTAACACAACTTGCTCATTGCATTATGGGAACTTCCGATTCCGGTATTCAATATGGTAAAAATATCGGAACTCGGTATCGGAACTCCGATACAGCGAATATCGTCCGATACTCGATATTTGCAGTATCGGAATGCTCAACACTAGGGCATATCAGGAAAGGGGGTGAAAGGACCATGCATACCAGGATTGGGGGGGTGAGAGGACCATGGATATCAGGAAAGGGGGGTGAGAGGTAGGTTGCATACCAGGATAGGGGGGTGAGGGGACCATGCACATCAGGATTGGGGGGTGAGCGGACCATGCATACCAGGAAAGGGGGGGTGAGAAGACCATGCATACCAGGATAGGGGGTTCGGGGACCATGCATACCAGGATAGGGGGGTGAGAGGACCATGCATACCAGGGTAGGGGGGTGAGAGGACCATGCATACCAGGATAGGGGGGTGAGAGGACCATGCATACCTGGATAGGGATGAGGGGGGACCATGCATATCAGGATAGGGGGGTGAGGGGACCATGCATACCAGGATAGGGGGTGAGGGGACCATGCTAGACAGTGGCAATGCAGCCAGGAGATGACCGGCACTAGCAGGTCATCTCCCGGCTGCGGAAGTATCCTGACTCGCGCTAGCGATCTCGCTCAGTGTGAAATGCAGCAGCGACCAGGACCCTGCTGTGAGATCGCCGATTGTGGTGGATCATCCTGGACCATCTTTTGAACGTCGGTCTCCCGCTGGACAGCATGCATACATACATATTCTAGAATACCCGATGCGTACCCCATGTAGTACCTTATATATAGCCCTAATAAAATAAAAACACCCACACTTATCTCCGGGACTAGCGCCATTCCAGCAGTGACAGCATTCGCATTCCCGGGGCTCACATGAGGTTGCTATGTCACATGAGCCCTGTGCCCAATCAGCATTTGCATCAATGATCCCACCTTTGGACAAATCAAACATTAAGAGGCAGTCAGAGAGCAGCCACATTTTTGACTTCCTGTTAATGTTTAATACATCCAAGGTGAGGACAGTGAAAGTGAAGCCATTCAACCATGAATTAAACCAATCGTGTATGAAGTCATTGTCCTTACCATAGGTATCTTTGGCTTAAATATCCCAACTAGACTCATACCATATTTCTTCAATTTTATTGTCTTCCACCAAGAAATATTAGAGATGAGCGGATTTGATAAAATTTGATTGCACCAAATTGGACTGATTTTACCGAGAAGGAATGTGATAGCTGCAAGTCATTATGGCAAAGCTCTCTCAATTGTATCTAAACTCATATCAGCCTTTTGTGACTGATGGATTCTTCTGTGTTCATTGGTGGCAAGCATTTTTTGGCAATTCATTCAAATCACAAATTGTCCAGATTCCCCAGGAAAAGCGAATTCCATAATATTCTACTGAAGTGTGATTCATTCTAAACTGATTCCATCCTCTGTAGTAGGAAAATATTATGTAAGCAGTAAAAGATCATATATTCAAATCTCATAAAAATCCAAAAAAATTACAGAAAAAGTCAAAATAATTTAAGACAAAACATTTTTACTTTACTATTTGAAATGTTTACTATAGAAAAAAAATATAGATTAAAGATTTGTGCTACACACTAATTTGTAATTTGTCCTATATAGAGAGCACAAATTACTGCTTATAGTTTATCACTAATGAGCAAAGGAATTAAAAAATTGTTAAGGTCTATGCACACTGAAATCGTGCCAATGAAAGTTTAAAATTATATGAATTACATAAAAAGGTAATGAAAAAAACAAAAACAATTTTATATTTTTAGGGCTCAAAATAACGCACATCCTTAAAGGCCCTTTCACAAGGGCTGATATTTGGCAAACATATGAATGATGGTTCTAAATCATTGGCATGTCTAAATGTGCTGCTGACAATATGCATGGATGATGGTGACAGAAACAACCATAATGCCAAAAATGTTGTTCCTACATTGAGTGAACAATTATTAGGCAAGTGAATATTTTACCCATATCATCATTTTTGTGATTTTTTTTATCTCTGAGCTGCATAAACTTAAATGTTTATAGGATGAAGCAGATCAGGTGATGTGTATTTTTGCAATTAGGAAGTGGATGGCCTAACGATATAACACCCTTTATCAAGGTGTGCCAAATTATTAGGCAGCTCGTTTTTGTCAGGTAAAATGGGCCAAAAAGAGATTTAATTGACTCTGAAAAGTCAAAAAGTGTTACAAATTTGACAGAGGCATGAAGTACTTTTCATATTGCAAAGATATTGGTAGGTAATCTCAGAATCATCAACAATTTTGTTGCAAATAGTCAGCAGGGTCACAAAAACGGTACATTTAGGTTAATATGATTTGCTTTTATGAAAACATCTTAAATTTGATTAAAATTTAGAAATATTAGTGATTTTCAAATTGACTTTACATCAGCCAGTTTATTTTGCAAGGATGTTTGGAAGGTGTAAAAGTTTAGCAGCAAATTTTAATTTTTTATGGAAATGTACAAACTCTGTTTCATACCGGACTTATTCAAGTTTGATGTTACTAATGTTAAAGAAACCCTTAATTCAGAGCCTTTTATAAAAACAGCACCCTTCAAAGAAATTAAATTTATATTTGGGAAGTTTATTAACCATTCAGGTTCTTCAAAGGAATAAATGCAAAAGGGAATTAAGAGAATTAAAAACAAAATATTTTCGACTAAAATGTTGTTTTAGCCCCAAAATGTCATCTTCACAAGGGTTATGTCATGTTTGGGAATATGTCATGCCTCAACAGAGAAAGAGTATTATTTGATTTTTGAAGCCCAAATTTGACAGAATTTGACTGGAGAAGCCATTTCACAGTTGCATCGTACCTGGGGTGCCAAAACAGCTGAGCTTGGTACTCATATTTTTGCGCCACTCGGTGGACAGCTGTATTAGTTTTATTTCTCTTTGCCACTCGGCAGTTAGCTGAGCTGATATTCCTTTGCAAGTGCATACCTTTAAGAGACACTAATGTCATTTGCGGTCGTGTGTTTGTGGGTGGAGACTTTGCCGCTTTGTTGGCTATGTGAGTGCCTAGCTTTCCTTAGAGAGGCAGGTTTTTCTTTTGGTTTGGCCTTGCGCCTGTCTCGGCCACGTGTGCAGTTAGCATGGGTCAGTTACGGGGCACAGTCAAACGCACGTGCTTAAACCCCTTTGGTTTCAACTGGGTATTGCACACACCTCATTTAGTATCGCTCAGCAGCTAGCTGAGCTTGATTCTCATATTTTTGCACTACACAGTGGACAGCTGTATTACTTAGTTTTATTTCTCTTTGCCACTTGGCGGTTAGCTGAGCTGGTATTCCTTTGCCAGTGCATACCTCTCTGAGATGCTATCAGTCTGGTATCTTGCGTTCAGGCCACACTGTTTGGAGTGCTTTGTGGTGAATGCTCGTTGCACGGCCCGCCATTGTTTATTAGCTGCAGGATAACTTCTCTGCATGGTGGATCTCGGGTTGCGATCGTACTAAATAAAATAACTAATAAAGTGCAATCCGCCAACCCTAACAGCAAGTCATTCTGTCCTCTCTTCTGGCATTGTTTTGCATATTTTTAGGCACCACGGTCAATCACTAAAAGATCGCTGACATAGAAGAAACAGTATGGCAGTATGGGGCTATAACAAAATTAAAATGTAATGTGTATTTAACACCACATGCAATTGTTAATGAAAGTATGTTGTATGTACATAAACTGAGAGCAGTACCCGTGGACGAGCTGCTGTTCCTTAACTCCCAGAGACTTTGCAGAAAAATCGTGTCCCAGACTCAGCTGTTAGGTGAGAGGTGTAGCACATACATTTTTAAATCCCACCAAGGACAACATCTGCAAGGAGTTTGTATGTTCTCCCACATTCCAAATACATACTGATAGGGAATTTAGATTGTGAGCCCTAGCGATGATAATGTATGTAAAGCGCTGTGGAATATGATAGCACTTTATAAGCAAAGCATAATAAATAAATATTAGACCAAAGGCCTCTGATGTTCCAAAGCCTCCATCTTCCCAATCTGCCACACATAACTTAGGCTGGAGTCACACATAGCAACTCACCAGCGATCCTGACAGCGATATCAATGTGTCAGGATCGCTGGTGAATCGCTATGTGATCGCTGGTGAGCTGTCAAACAGACAGCTTCAACAGCGATCAGCACAGCGACGCCCAGCGCCCGGCGTCGCTGTGCACGTTAGTAACCTGCGCGCTGATGCAGGAAGCTGGTAACTAACGTACAGATCGGGTATCCAAGGGACGTGCGTCCCTAGATACCCGATGTGTATGTTAGTTACCAGCTCCCTGCATCAGCGCGCTGGTAACTAACGTACACATCGGGTATCTAAGGGACGCACATCCCTTGGATACCCGATGAGTACATTAGTTACCAGCAGATTGCTGGTCTTCCGCCTGTCACACGCAGCGATAAGTGGTGGCCAGCGGGAGACCAGCGACCAAAAAAAAGTCCTGGCCTTCCCTGCAGCGATCAGCGATGCCGGCAGGGGGGCCGGTCGCTGATCGCTGTCACACACAGCGATCTCGCTGGTGAGATCGCTGTTGTGTCACAAAAATTGTGACTCAGCAGTGATCTCGCTAGCGAGATCGCTATGTGTGATGGGGCCTTTAGGGGACACGTATTATATTTCAACACACAAAAGTTTACAGGACAGTCCAAATTCATAAGATTGTAGCACAGAGTTACAGGCACAACCCTTTTTATTTCTATCACTTCTATTTAGCACTTTTTATTACTATCTGTTCATCCATGTTTACTCGGTCTGTCACCCCCAGAGATTTGCGGTCCAGTTCTTCAGTTCACCCAGGATCCATTACCTCAATGTGGTTCCACATCCAACTCCCTCTGTACGCAAGAGGATAAAGCACTCTATGTAGTACCTGTCCTTGAGCAGGAATGTCTTCAAGGGATCCCAGTAAGGCCTCCCTCTGCCCCAAACAACAGAATCTAGCCCACTGCAACTTGAACTTAACCTTGATTAATGAACTTCCCAATTTGCCTCCTATCAGGAAGCAGTACCATTTTGCTGGGGGTTGCCCCTCCCACTATGGGCTAGTCCCAAATGTTTAACTATGTCATATTTTATCCTGCACTATACACTAAGCAACTGCACTACACTATTCACATTATAATACATGGCACAATGCGATTTGTGTCTTCAGGGGCAGGAACGCGACAGTCCACCACTCTTACATTCTAAGTACACGTCTTTTCACATTGCACTTTTGAATTTTGAGCTCTGTTAAATTTTTTTAAGACAATTCCTTCAATAGTTATTTCCTTAAAAGACTGATAGATTAATTAATTGAACATCATATTTACAACCAGGGGAAACAAGAAATGCCATTGCCAAAAATGGCATTTATTTGCTTGACTTTTTAAAATATCTATTTTTGCTTGTTCTACCATAATGTGTTTAATCATAGAATGCTAGAGTTGGAATGAACCTCAGGGGTCATCATGTCCAAGCTCCTGCTCAATGCAGAGCAGGAATCAATAAACCATCCAGATATTTGTCCATCCTCTGTTTGAAGACTTCCATTAAAGGAGAGCTCACCACCTCTCATAGCAGTCTGTTCCACTAATTGAATAATCTTAAGCCCCTGTTACACACTGCGATATCGCTAGCAATATCGCTGTAAAGTCACCGATTTTGTGACGTTGCAGCGATATTGCTAGCGATATCGCTGTGTCTGATACTTACCTCCGACCGGCTCGCCCGCTGGTTATCGCTGATCACGCGAGAAGCTGCTGGACCATTCCTCGTCGTCCACTTCCTGCGGCGCTTCCTGCTGTGACGACGAGCGACGCGTGGAGCCGGGCGGGAGGACGCAGGATCCCCGCGTCTGACAGGTAAGTAGCGATCCCTGTCCCCAGCGATGTCGCTGGTGAGATCTGCCTGTGTGGCAGCTCACTAGCGACCACCCAGCGATTCACCAGCGATCCTGACCGCATCATATCGCTGGTCGGGATCGCTGGTGAGTCGCTAGGTGTAACGGTACCCTTACTGTCAAGTTTTTCTGATATCTAATCTGTATCTTCTCCCTTTCAGCTTCATTCCATTGCTTCTCTTGTTTCCATGTGCAAATGAGAATAGGGATGATCCAGCTACACAGTGAAATCCCTTCAAATATTTGTAGACAGTTATTAAGTCTCCTCTTATTCTACATTCACACTTTTTTGACGTCAGGTGCAATCCGGCAAAGATTAAAAAAAGGATCCGTTTTCATTGGAGGAGAAACTGATGCACCAGATCCTTTGTTTTGTCGCCTCCATTTCAGCCAGCAATGTTTGAAATTTAAAGTTATAGGGCTCTGGAAAGTAAGGAGACAGAGAGAGAGAGATTTTGCACCGCTTACAGGGTTAACATTCATGCCAGACAAAATCTACCGGGCATGCGCTGTTTAAAAAAGCGGTCCAGCATAGAAAAAAAAGTTACATGGAATGTTTTTTCCAGACGCCGGACCGTCACTTTTTGCTGTATCCGGCAAAAGCCGGACGCGCCGTGTGTCTATGTGACGCAATGCGGCACCAATGTAAGTCAATGTGGAAAAAAAACAGATCCGGCGACACTTATCGCAGGATCCGGTTTTGCAGATTTTCGCTGCAGGGCATCGGATTCAGAAAGCCTGAAGTGTGAAAGTAGCCTTAGGCCTCTTTCACACATCAGGTTTTCGCCGTCAGGCGCGATCCGGCTCTTTTGACAAAAACCGGATCCGGCGAAATGCAATGCCGGATCCGGTTTCCCCCCCATTGACTTGCATTTGCGCCGGATCGCGCCGGATGGCCATGCGTTTCATCCGGTTTTCGCCGGATCCGGCAATGTGTCGCAATCCGGCATCTGGAAAAAACGGCTACTGTAACGTTTTTTGTCTCCGGCGAAAAAGCCGGAGACGCCGGATCCGGCGCGTCCGGCTTTTTCACACAATGAAAGTCTATGAGCGCTGCAATGCGCCGGATCCGGCGAAAGCCGGATCCGGTGGCCGGATCCGTTTTTTTGGGTCTGAGCATGCTCAGTAGCTCTGCCCACAGCACACATATATAAAAGCATGACAGTGGGACCCTCAGCCACACCCAACATGCCACCAAAGACAGCAACCAGGTGCAGGAGAAGGCAGGAGACCACTGCAGCACCATCAGCACCACCACCACCCCAAATGGAGCAGCAAAGGGAACATGCTGAACAACGGGAGGGGAGTCCAGCAGCAGATGAGAGACTGTAATTATCAAATCCCCCATTCCTCAAAACTAGGGCCATGGAATATCAAGATATTCATTGGCCCTTTGTTTCTCTTTATTCAACAGCCGCCCAAGAGATGCAGCAGCAGCAGCACTGGCAGCACTAACAGCAGCAGCACCACCCACAGCCATGGAGTCTGGCCAGCAACATGACAGCACATCTTCTTCTGGGAGCCTTCCCTCGCATCGTTAGCATTTGACGGTAAGTTTTTATTTCCAAAATCCATCATCTCTGTAATATATGTCTATTCATTGTCTTTTATTTCAAAACAGGAATCACAAGCTGAAGAGGAGCTCTCAGAAGAAGAAGGAAGGGGTGGACAGACACCTGGAGTGGGCTCACAATTGGTAAGTTTTTTGCATCAAACGCAGAAACACAACATCACACTTCACGCAACACATAGAAAACAATGTACCGCAGACCTCACACAGCAAACAAATGCCAACATCCAAACACATAATTTTTTTTCTTTTCTTCTCTAGTCTTCCCAATCTGGTGCTCGGCCAAGAGGTCCTCGCCGTGCCTCCCAGGGTCGTCGGCGACAGCAACGCGGCGGTCACCAGCGTGTAAGTATAATATTTAAGTTAAATTTTGGTACACTTTTTATTTCATGTCTTAAAGTGTGGTGACTAATTTTGCTATTTTTCTATTTTACTTTAACAGCCTTCACAGCGTGCTCCCGATTCAGACGGTGAGGATGGAGGAATTGATGTAGACCACCTCATCGATCTCGTCAGAGAAAGGGAGCCGCTATGGAATATGGCTGACCGCCGCCATGCTGACCTGATTGTTACCCGACGACTCTGGGAGGAAATCTGTTCGCTCCTTGTGGGCCGCTGGGAGGACCTCGTTGCTCGGGCCCAGATTAAAGAGCGTAAGTATATACAGTACCGGTTGCTTGATGTAAACCAGTGTTTCCCGAACTCCAGTCCTCGTGGTCCCCACGGATCATGTGTTCATTTACTATGGAAATCCTGAAAACATGACCCCTGGGGACCATGAGGACTGGAGTTTGGGAAACACTGATGTTGTATACTAACCACTTTGTCCTTTCTCGTTTCAGGGGACAGAATTGTGACGTAGTGGCGGTCTGTGAGGGATCGTTTCAAGAAGGAGTTCAATAAACAGATGCGGGCCCCGAGTTGATCTGGAGGACGCAGGGGCAAGTACAAGTACGCACGAGCCCTGTCGTTCCTCCGTGATACAATGGTCACCAGAAAGTAAATATTACACACCACATGTGAAAAAAAATGTTTAGATGTAACACTTTTTTTTCAGCCAGGGCCATGCCATGTCACTATTTTAATTGTTTTTTTTTCTCTTTATTCCACAGCACGGTGAGCAGCACTCGGGAGCCTGCATGATTGGACCCTTCTGAGGCGATCCCTGAGGAGACCGGCACCGAGGGACACTTCGACCGCCCCGGTACATCTGCACCTTCCCAGCCTTCCCACACATTCGACCCATCTGTCCCATCCACCAGCACAGGAGCATCGTGGCCGCCTACATTACATGAAGCTGCTGGTGAGGAGATCGCTTTCCCTTTACCCCACCCTTCTGCCCCTGCCACCTCTAGTACACCTGCGGGTACTGGGCGGCAGCGGCAGAGGGGTCAGGAAAAGACTTATGCGCCAGAGTTCTTGCATCTGAATGCATCTTTCCAGAACTGTCTAAAAGTCTTGTCAGAGCAAATCTCCACAGGCTTTCAGCAGATCAACTCCAGCATTCTGGAGGTGAAGACACTTCTGCAAACCATGCATTCAGAAGCAAGATCTTCGCCAAATCACACCTTTTTCAGGTCTGTTGTGGAGCGCATGGAAACGCTCTCTCCTACCCAGCAGATGCATGTAATGCATTCATGCCACGGTGCTCTCCAGCACGTTACCTCCCAACCTCCTCCTCCCACCCCAGTAGTTCCTCCACCTGCACCCCCTCCAGCCACTTTCCATCCTCCCCCTCCTATTACATACCAGCCACCTCCCCAGTACCAGCAACCTCCCCAGTACCAGCAACCTCCCCAGTACCAGACATCTCCCCACTTCCAGCAACCTGCCCCATACCAAACTCCTTTCCCGTACCAAACTCCTTCCCCATACAACTTGCCATCAACATCATCTGCTCCTACAGTCCCTGCCCAACCCTCCACTCCACCGCCCACCACCTCTTCTGCCTCCCACATGTCCACCCATTCTGTAGCTTTTTCCACACCTTCACCTCAAACTGTTCCTTCCCCACCACGATCCCAGTCCTCTCTCCACACTCCCAGTGTCGAAGTGTCCCGCAGCCCCTCCAGCAGTATTTCCACCCCACACTACACCGATTTGTAATGTGTGTTTTGTAATAAAAATGCCCATTTGGTTTCAAACCTTTATTAAAAAAGTTTTTTTTAACTTTAAAAACATTTTACAAAAAAAAAATATTTTAAATAAAAGTTAAATTATCGTTTTACAATGGTTGTCTGTCATTTCTTTCTGCGGCGAAATATGTTTAAAAAAAATGTTAAATACAGGGTATTTCAAAGGTAAAAAGGTATTCAAAACCAGGTATATAACTGTGGGTAAATTTTAGCTTTTTGCCACAGTTGTGTTCCTGGTTGTGTTTGAAGCAAAGTATTTCACCTAAAAAGTTGTGTTTATTGTTGGTGATTTCCTAACAATGTACACAACTTTTGTTAAAAGGTGAAATACTTTGCATAAAACACAACCAGGTACACACCTGTGGCCTAAAGGTAAAAATATTAAGACCATGACAAGATAGCCAACTTTGGTTGGCAAAGGTATATACTGTTGGTACAGAAGGTACACAAGTTTGGTTAAGGGCACAAATCTTTCACACTCTGTCATCCTGCCAGTGTACTCTGCCTTGAGGTGACATAAAGTATAGTGCAAAATTGTCCCTCATTACTGAAACCGTCACAGAACTTCTAGTGGTAATGTCATGGTAATCTTGCAAGGTGGTTTCTTCAGAGGTGTCCTCAATGGAAATGGGTTCCTTGCAGATAACAAAATTGTGGAGTACCACGCAAGCTTTGATCACCTCGTCCACAGTTTCTGTCTTGAGGTTGATCGCACTCAATAGGACCCGCCATTTGGCTGTCAGAATACCAAAGGTACATTCAACCATTCTTCTTGCTCTTGTGAGGCGGTAATTAAAAATGCGTTTTGTTCTTGACAATCCTCTGCTACCGTACGGTTTCAAAAGGTGTTCTGACAGCTGGAAGGCTTCATCCCCTACACAGACAAATGGCATAGGTGGACCAGATGTTTGCGGCAGCGGTCTAGATGGTGGGAACTGGAAGGTGTTTCCATACAGTTTACGCCCCATGGCAGACAGTTTGAAAACTTGAGAGTCATTGGAGCGGCCATAGGCCCCAATATCAACAGCAATAAATTTGTATTCCGCGTCAGCGATGGCCATGAGGACAATTGAAAAATATTTCTTGTAATTGAAATATTCCGATCCGATCCGGCTGGCTTTACAATGCGGATATGTTTCCCGTCCACAGCGCCCAAGCAGTTCGGAAACTGACATATCTGTTGAAACTTTTCTGAAATTTCAATCCACCTCTCTGTTGTGGGCTCTGGTAAAAACTCATCAGCTAAGGAGTCCCACAGTGCACGGCATGTGTACTTCACTATTCCAGATATGGTGGAAATCCCGAGTCTGTACTGGAAATGCAGTGACGAAAGGGATTCTCCAGTTGCAAGCAATCTGTGGGGAATTAAAAAACAATCAATTAGTTTAAAATCACAGCATTACATACCAAAACTCAGCTATAACACTTGGAGATGCAAACTACCACCAACAAGATTGCAGTGAAAGTGTGCTCTGATGCGAGCATATCCAATAAATGTGGCTTACCTTAAAGTCACCATCAGACGCTCTGCGGGTGAAACAGAGAAGCAGCAATAGGTGTCCGATTTTCTTATGAGGTGTGCAATGCGCTCCACCAAGTAATCAAAATTCTCCATTTTCATCTGAACATATCCAAAAAATGTATCCGGGTTTCGTCTAAGGTCCATGCAGAGTGTAGAATAGACCCCACGCATCATTCTCTTGGCTGTGATGGGGTGGATCCACAAACGTCGTCTACGATGCCTGATGCACTGCTGTCTCGCTCTCTCCTTCTCCAGAACAATCACCCTCAAACAATTCGCCTCCGCTGTAAAATCCACCAAATTCTTCAAAATATTTCCAATCACAACATCCATCTTCGCCAGTAACTTGCTCTTCTCTCCAACCTGCACTTTCTCCTCTACAAACTGTCAAAGAAGGGCTGTAGGAACACGCTATATAGTTTTTCAGTAGCCAATCCCGTTCGGAAGGCCATAAGGGGCGATTTTAAAAACCGGATCCGGCATAATCCATCGAAAAACGGATCGAACACCGGATGAACCGGATGAGACGGATCCGGTTTTGGCTGTCAACCGCAAGACGGATCCGGCAGAAAACCGGATCCGTCACATTCGGTTTTACAAAACATTTGCCGGATCCGGCGCTCCAGCACGACGCCGGAACGCGCCTGACGCCGAAAACCTGATGTGTGAAAGTAGCCTTAGGCCTCTTTCACACATCAGTTTTTTCCAATCAGTCGCAATCCGTCAAAGTGTGAAAAAACGGATCCTGTGCAGATTGGGAAAAACTGATGTGATGGATCAGTTTTTTTGACGGATCCATTGCAGCAACTCTAGCTTGAGGTAAACTTTGTCCTTTGTACTTCTGGATAGATAGAGAGAGAGCGAGAATGACGGATGAAACGTGGGGTCATCCGTCACTAATGCAAGTCTATGAGAAAAAAATGATCCAGCAGCATCAGTTGCTGGATCCGTTTTTTCCACAAAACGATGGATTGTGACTGATGGCAAAAAACTGATGTGTGAAAGAGGCCTTAGCCTCCTTTTTTGCAAGCTAAACATTCCCCTCTACTTTAACCATTCCTCGTAGGACATAATTTGAAGTCAATTCACCATCCTGGTAGCTCTTCTCTGAACTTGCTCCAGTTTTTCAATGTCTTTTTTTAAAATATGTTGGCCAGAACTGACACAGTATTCCAGATGAGATCCAACCAAGGAGGAGTAGATGGGGATGATTACTTCACGTGATCTAGACTCTATGCTTCTATTAATACATCCCAGAACAGTGTTTGCCTTTTTTATCACTGCATAACACTGTTGACTCATGTGCAGTTTGTGATCTATTAGCATACCCAAGTATTTTTCGTTGCTTAATTCTATTCCTTCCATTCTGTAGATGTAATTTTCATTTTCTTGCCCAGATGTAAAATGTTGCATTTCTCCCTGTTAAATACCATTTTATTAGTTGCTGCCAATTGTTCAAGCTTCTCTAGATCCTTCTGAATCCATTCTCTGTCTTCTCTAGTGTTAGCTATCTGGCCTAGCTTTGTGTCATCTGCAAATTTGATTAGTTTACCTTAAGTTCCCTTATCTAGATCATGAATGATAAACAATAATGGGGCCAGGACAGAGACTTGTGGTACCCCGCTTGAAGCACTCTTCCAATTGTATGTGCAACCACTTATTACCACTCTGAGTACAATAACTTAGCCAGTTATGAATCCACCTAACCTAGCTTATTCAATCCAATACTTGGCCATATTTTCAATAAGGATAATATGAGTTACTTTATCAAATGCTTTGCTGAAGTCAAAATATACTATATCTTCAGCATTTCACTGATCTACTCTGTCAGCAATTCCTTCATAGAAGGAAATTAGATTAGTCTAATGTATCCAAATACTTACATACATGTTGTTTAATAATTTGTTAAAAAATCTTTCCTGATATATTTCTGTGTGTCTCAATGTAAGCTATTTCTACTAACATTTTTTAGTAACAGTTCCATCTTTACATGTTGTTAACATCTGAGGTTGCGAGTTGCAATAATCACCTAGGCAAGTTAACAATGTAACTATTTTTATTCCTTACACCCATAATTTTACAGCAACTCCATGTAGTTAGCCTCAATGCAATTCCCCCAGTCCCAGTCCACAAAATCCCAACCCGAAGACCATTAGTTCCACTGCTCCCGTACCAGGTGAAAGCCACTGTTTCCCAAATTTTGGTTGACTCACTGATTTCGTATCTTCTCTGAGTATAATTTGCAGTCACAGCTTATGCTTCTTCAGATGACGGATATCACAACAGTAGCACATCTATCCAGCTCCAGCTGACAACAACAGTCCTTAGGATAGATATCCCTACCGTAGCATGCATATCCAGCTCCAGCTGGAAACTGACCTCCAATCTGCAAAATCCATCCATACACGGGCATCAGGACCTAGCCACAGCAAGAGATCCTCGCCCCTCGACATAACAAAACCAACTCACTAGCAAAACATGTGGCTCACTGTCCTACCTCTCCTGGGATCAACCCTTTGGTTGGGCTGAGATACTAACACCGCACCCCTTTAAACATTTGCTACAGGTAGCTCAAAGGATGAAGGATGTTACAGAAGCCCAGTCACCAGCCTCTTTACATGGTTGTGTATTAAAGCATATAAAGAAAAAATGCACCAGAAAGGAACCATAGTGTAAGATATAACTTTATTGAATTATTAAAAATTTATACAGAGGTTATAGGGTGATGAACAGTGATAAAAACCCAACCAGAAAAGTTAGAACCGCAGGTAAGAGGTACAGAAAGTAAGTTTAACCCCTTCCTGACATCCGATGTACTATCCCGTCCATGGGACCCGGGCACCTATGCCCATGGACGGGATAGTACGTCTACCGCGATTAGCGGCGCCCACGTGGTGAGCGCCGCTGATCGCGGCCGGGTGTCAGCTGATTATCACAGCTGACACCTGGCACAATGTGTCAGGGGCGGTCACGAACCGCCCCCGACACGTTAACCCCTTGCACACCGCGATCAAACATGATCGCGGTGTACCGGGGGTTAAAGGGAAGCATCGGCAGGGAGGGGGCTCCCTCCGTGCTTCCCTGAGCCCCCACGGCAGCGCAATGTGCAGCGCTGCTGCCGGGGGCTCCTTTCCTGCAGGCCCCCGAATCCAAGATGGCGACGGGGGCCTTCGGGGGCCTGCAGGAAGCTGGCTTCCTCAGTGCCTGCAAAGCGCAGGCATGAGGAAGCCTTGTGCACTGCCTGTGACAGATCGCTGATCTGTCACAGTGATCTGTGATGTGACAGATCAGCGATCTGTCACAGAACAGTGATGTCCCACCTGGGACTATTTAATAAAGTAAAAAAAATAAAAATAAAGTGTTAAAATAATTTTAAAAAAATCGCCAAATAAATTAAAAAAAATATATATATTCCCCCAAATAAATCCATTTTTTTAAAATAATAAAAAAAAAACAATAAAAGTACACATATTAGGTATAGCAGCGTCCGCAACGACCCGCCCTATAAAACTGTCCCATTAGTTAACCCTTTAGCGAACCCTTTAAAAAATAAAAATAAAAAATGAAGCAAAAAATAATGATTTATTATCATACCGCCAAACAAAAAGTGTAATAACGCGCGATCAAAAAGACGCATATAAATATCCATGGTACCGCTGAAAACGTCATCTTGTCCCGCAAAAAACGAGCCACCACACAGCATCATCAGCAAAAAAATAAAAAAGTTATAGCTCACAGAATAAAGCGATGCAAAAATAATTATTTTTTATATAAAATAGTTTTCATTGCATAAAACCGACAAAACATAAAAAAACGACCTAAATGAGGTATCGCTGTAACCGTACTGACCCGAAGAATAAAACCGCTTTATCAATTTTATCGCATGCGGAACGGTGTAAACGCACCTCCCCCAAAAGAAATTCATGAAACGCTGGTTTTTGTTCATTCTGCGTCCCAAAAATCGGAATAAAAAGCGATCAAAAAATGTCACGTGCCTGAAAATGGTACCAATAAAAACGTCAACTCGTCCCGCAAAAAATAAGACCTCACATGACTCGGTGGATCAAAATACGGAAAAATTATAGCTCTCAATATGTGGTGATGCAAAAACTATTTTTACAATAAAAAGCGTCTTTTAGCGTGCGACAGCTGCCAAACATGAAAACCGCCATAAATAGTAAATCAAACCCCCTTAGTTAGGGAAAAATAATAAAATAAAAAAAATGTATTTATTTCCATTTTTCCATTACGGTTAGGGTTAGGGTTAGGGTTAGGGCTAGGGTTAGGGTTAGGGCTAGGGTTAGGGCTAGGGTTAGGGTTAGGGCTAGGGTTAGGGCTGAGATTATGGTTAGGGGTGTGTTGGGGTTCGGGTTGGAGTTAGAATTGGGGGTTTCCACTGTTTGGGCACATCAGGGGCTCTCCAAATGCACCATGGCATCTGATTTCAATTCCAGCCAATTCTGAGTTGAAAAAGTCAAATGGTGCTCCTTCCCTTCCAAGCTCTGACATGCGCCCAAACAGTGCTTTACCCCCACATGTAGGGTATCAGCCTACTCAGGACAAATTGCAAAACAATTTTTGGGGTCCAATTTCTCCTGTTACCCTTAGGAAAATAAAAAATTGGGGGCAAAAATATCATTTTTGTGGAAAAAAATGATTTTTTTATTTTCACGTCCGAGCGTTATAAAATTCTGTGAAGCACTTGGGTGTTCAAAGTGCTCACCACACATCTAGATAAGTTCCGTGAGGGGTCTCGTGTCCAAAATGGGGTCACTTGTGTGGAGTTTCAATAGTTTAGGTACATCAGGGGCTCTCCAAATGCACATGACACCCGCAGACCATTCCATCAAAGTCTGCATTCCAAAACGTCACTACTTCCCTTCCGAACCCCGACGTGTGTCCATACAGTAGTTTTCTCCCACATATGGGGTGTCAGCGTACTCATGACAAATTGGACAACAACTTTTGGGGTCCAGTTTCTCCTGTTACCCTTGGGAAAATGAAAAAATTGGGGACTAATTGATCATGTTTGTGGAAAAAATACGATTTTTTTATTTTCATGCCCGCGCATTATAAACTTCTGTGAAGCCCTTGGGGGTTCAAAGTGCTCACCACACATCTAGATAAGTTCCCTGGGGGGTCTCGTTTCCAAAATGGGGTCATTTGTGGGGGGTTTCCACTGTTAAGTACATTAGGGGCTCTCCAAAGGCAACATGACACCTGCAGACCATTCCATCAAAATCTGCATTCCAAAACGTCACTACTTCCCTTCCGAGCCCCGACGTGTGTCCATACAGTAGTTTTCTCCCACATATGGGGTGTCAGCGCACTCAGGACAAATTGGACAACAACTTTTGGGGTTCAATTTCTCCTGTTACCCTTGGGAAAATAAAAAAATTGGGGATTAATTGATCATGTTTGTGGAAAAAATACGATTTGTTTATTTTCATGCCCGGGCATTATAAACTTCTGTGAAGCCCTTGGGGGTTCAAAGTGCTCACCTCACATCTAGATAAGTTCCTTAGGGGGTCTAGTTTTCAAAATGTGGTCATTTGTGGGGGGTTTCCACTGTTTAGGTACATTAGGGGCTCTCCAAAGGCAACATGACACCTGCAGACCATTCCATCAAAGTCTGCATTCCAAAACGTCACTACTTCCCTTCCGATCCCCGACGTGTGCCCATACAGTAGTTTTCTCCCACATATGGGGTAGCAGCACACTCAGGACAAATTGGACAACAACTTTTGGGGTCCAATTTCTCCTGGTACCCTTGGGAAAATAAAAAAATGGTGACTAAAAGATCATGTTTGTGGAAAAAATACGAATTTTTTATTTTCACGCCCGGGCGTTATAAGCTTCTGTGAAGCACTGGGGGGTTCAAAGTTCTCACCACACATCTAGATAAGTTCCTTGGGGGGTCTAGTTTACAAAATGGTGTCATTTGTGGGGGGTTTCCACTGTTTAGGTACATCAGGGGTTTTCCAATCGCGACATGGTGTCCGATCTCAATTCCAGCCAAAAACGTCAAATGGCGCTGCTTCCCTTCCGAGCTCTGCCATGCGCCCAAATAGTGGTTTACCCCCACATGTGGGGTATCAGCGTACTCAGGACAAATTGCACAATAACTTTTAGGGTCCTGTTACCCTTGGAAAAATAAGAATTGAGGGTGAAAAGATCATTTTTGTAGAAAAAATATGATTTTTTAATTGTACGGCTTTATGTTATAAACTTCTGTGAAGCCCTTGGGGGTTCAAAGTTCTCACCACACATCTAGATAAGTTCCTTAGGGGGTCTAGTTTCCAAAATGGTGTCATTTGTGGGGGTTTCCACTGTTTTGGTACATCAGGGGTTTTCCAATCGCGATATGGTGTCCGATCTCAATTCCAGCCAAAAACGTCAAATGGCGCTGCTTCCCTTCCGAGCTCTGCCATGCGCCCAAATAGTGGTTTACCCCCACATGTGGGGTATCAGCGTACTCAGGACAAATTGCACAATAACTTTTAGGGTCCTGTTACCCTTGAGAAAATAAGAATTGAGGGTGAAACGATCATTTTTGTGGAAAAAATATGATTTTTTAATTGTACGGCTTTATGTTATAAACTTCTGTGAAGCCCTTGGGGGTTCAAAGTTCTCACCACACATCTAGATAAGTTCCTTAGGGGGTCTAGTTTCCAAAATGGTGTCATTTGTGGAGGGTTTCCACTGTTTTGGTACATCAGGGGTTTTCCAATCGCGACATGATGTCCCATCTCAATTCCAGCCAAAAACGTCAAGTGGCGCTGCTTCCCTTCCAAGCTCTGCCATGCACCGAAATAGTGGTTTACCCCCACATGTGGGGTATCAGCGTACTCAGGACAAATTGCACAATAACTTTTAGGGTCCTGTTACCCTTGGGAAAATAAAAATTGGGGTGAAAAGATCATTTTTGTGGAAAAAATATGATTTTTTAATTATACTGCTGTACGTTATAAACTTCTGTGAAGCCCTTGTGGGTTCAAAGCTCTCACCACATATCTAGATAAGTTCCTTGGGGGGGTCTAGTTTCCAAAATGGGGTCACTTGTAGGGGGTTTCCACTGTTTAGGTACATCAGGGACTCTCCAAACGTGACATGGCGTCCGATCTGAATTCCAGACAATTTTGCATTGAAAAAGTCAAACGGAGCTCCTTCCATTCTGAGCTCTGCCATGCGCCAAAACAGTCGTTCCCCCCCCACATATCAGGTATCAGCGTACTCAGGACAAATTGCACAATAACTTTTGCAGTCCAATTTCTCCTGTTACCCTTGGTAAAATAAAAAAAATTGAACCTGAAATACTTTTTTTGTGAAAAAAAGTTAGATGTTCATTTTTTTTAAAATATTCAAAAAAATTCCTGTGACGCACCTAAAGGGTTAATAAACTTCTTGAATGTGGTTTTGAGCACCTTAAGTGGTGCAGTTTTTAGAATGGTGTCACTTTTGGGTATTTTCTATCATATAGACCCCTCAAAGTGGCTTCAAATGTGATGTGGTCCGTAAAAATAAAATGGTGTTGTAAAAATGAGAAATCTCTGGTCAACTTTTAACCCTTATAACTTCCTAACAAAAAAAAATTTTGGTTCCAAAATTGTGCTGATGTAAACTAAACATGTGGGAAATGTTAGTTATCAAGTTTTTTGTGTGCCATATCTCTGTGATTTAAGGGCATAAAAATTCAAATTTGGAAAATTGCGAAATTTTCAAAATTTTCGCCAAATTTCTGTTTTTCTCACAAATAAATGCAAGTTATTTGAATTAAATTTTACCACTAACATGAAGTACAATATGTCACGAGAAAACAATGTCAGAATCACCGGGATCCATGGAAGCGTTCCAGAGTTATGACCTCATAAAGGTACAGTGGTCAGAATTGTAAAAATTGGCCTGGTCATGAACGTGCAAACCACCCTTGGGGGTGAAGGGGTTAAATATGCCTACGTGCAGAATAATAGTTCCCATGTATAGTAAGGTAATTACCTAACACATCAAGGAAAAAGTGAACCCATCAGTGAACATAAACATGTGTATAAAGATAAGTAAGATAGGGCATATAAAAGATGTAGATGGTTGCATAGATACCTGAGACCTGTGGTGCCACCACCCCAACGTGCATTTTCGGCTGAAGTGCCTTCTTCAGGTTAAATACAAAGTCACACATGCCCCCCACCAGATGCATGTCAGAAATGCTAATATGAGCCTTATGAATACAGGAGATACTGCCCGTACGTCTTCCTCTGCTTATTGATTCCTGATGCTGCACAAATCTCTAATAAAACACAACAATAAGATCAACATAAGCGGTGCTCCATGCTGGAAAAAGTCCGTAACCCTTTGAGCTATGGACTCCGCTCAACGTCCATTGGTCCAATTGTCCTTTGTATGTGGCCAGCTCCTCACACATGTACTTACATTTCTATTTTTATGAATGTTTTTCCACAAATTTTTAAGGCTGTTTGTAATTTTCGTTATTTCTTGCAAAACCAGTGGATCCAACTTGTGGATATATATATCTGTAACAAATAGTATTTTGATTATTATGTGTATTTACAATTAGTAATAATCATTCCAGGTTGTTCCCTACAAGTTTTTCATTTTGCATATTGAAGCACGCAAGAACTAATAAGCAATAATTTAGTGTACAGATTATACACAATTAGACCTTGTGGCGAAGTAAATCACATTCCATGGAAGAGAACATTGCAATTGCCAAATAGAAAAACACTGCTCTTTACAATTTATAAACTATAAATATCAATTTATGCCACCCAGCAAATCATCATTATTAGGAACTCAGTTACAAAAATCTCACATCAAACACATATCTTTTTCTTAGAACGTCTCAACCAACAAAACTTTCACAACAAACTATGCTGAAAAGTAGCTATTAGAAACAAATAAGTTCAGTTCTTGAATTGTTGATGCTTGCCCTCCATAAATCACATCATTAGTAAATCTGTCCTAAGGTGAAAAACATAAAAGACTTTATTGTTTCAATAGCCCACTGACGACACACATATTAACCATGCCTATTGTCCTAAATGCGTGGGACTCTCCAATGTTAATACTCACTCATTGCTTAACCATTAACTATGTATTTTAAGATGAATCACTGAATCCATTCAGGCCCGTAGCTATCTAGAAAGCTATGCAACCATATGAATCAGTTACTCCCCTTTATTGCAATTATACTACTTTATAATGATAATTGTAACATATGCTCCTGAATGATTTACTGTTGTCAGTAAAAGGCAGGGCATTGACATTGTGCCAGAAAGCATAAACTATTGTTATCATATGCATATAAAAATGAATGATGACAAACTATTTCGAGCCACCTAATGACTATGTGTTACTATAAGTTGTACCTCTTGTGTTTTGTGTAAGTGTTCTGAGCATTCCTACTGGATGAATATGTCTAGGAAGGTGTCTTCTTCCATGTTCCTTAATGCCAACCATTAATTTTCAGACAATGTCATATCTCACATTTCAGAGACTTACTCATATACAGAGGCGTATGCACAATCTTCATATCTACAGAATCAAACATCAACCATCCAGTTTCTCATTTGGTCCTTAGTTTTGAGTAATTAAATGAAGGATTACATTTTCAAAATATCCCTTCATGTATTGAAAGTTTTAATTAATGGTGGCAGCTCTGCACTTTAATTGTATTGATAATGTAAATCTTTTTTTTCCAATGACATCCCTCGAATTGAATGATGACAGCGACTCATTCGAGAATGGAATGCCCAAAAAAGTAATGAAACTGTGTTTGGGTTTGTAGGACAATAGCAATGACTCATATGATGAGCCTGCTATCAAGCTATGATCACTCCATGGGACAATGGTACAAGCTCTTTGTCTTATTACTTTTCATAAAAGAATAATTCCAGCTTTGTTCATAGTATTTATTACATATATATAGTGCAAACCACAAATTCTTGACATGACACTTTTGAGGTGAAGGAATATGAGTCAATTGTTGGCAAGATGCACTGCTCTTACCATGATAGGCCTCAAGCTGACAGTATCTGTGGTTTTGTACACTAATATTTCCCTCCAACACACTGATCCTACAGAAATTTAAATTGGCTGCATTAACCATTTATGCAGAGACAAGCGATTAAAGTACGCACAAAATTTAATTTTATCATTTTTTGTGATTTTTCTAAAATCAAATCTATCATTCTCCGTAATAAAGATGTTTTTAAATTTTTTTCAGATATTTTTCACATGCCAACGATTGTCAGATTTTGGCAAGTATCAAAAAGTAACAGAAAGTGCCATAGAGTGTATGCATTAGTTTTCTATTGGTAGTTCAGATTACCATTTAGACATTACTTAAGCAAAAAGGTAAAAAAAAGGTAGTCAACATCTCAAAAAATGTCTCTATAAGTTTACCCATTTATTGTATCTCATATACTGTATTCTTTCTAACATAAGATATTATATGAAGCTTAATAGTTCTCTTTACATGTATATGCTGCTGTTTCTGGACATATATACAGTATTGTCAAAAAACAGCAGCACTCCTGTTTGAGAAAGGTTCTAGGAACAACTGAAATGTTGCTATTTGGTAAGAGGTAATATAGACATCCTATTTTTTTCTTGAATGGAGGAATTCTGTAGTTTGTGGGCTATATTTATTGTGGACCAGGGCTGGGTTTGAATTGCATTTGCACACTACATTATATTGTCATGGTGCTTCTTCATATATATAGTTTATATTGCCTCCTTATCTGTGGTCTTTAATTAGTGCTTCATATAGCAGAAATGACATTCAAATTTCATATATTCATTTCATATTCATACATCTTAGTGCTAATAGTGTGCTGCTGTATATATATATATACATATATATATATATATCGTATGTAGACATGAAATTCCAGTAACAACCCATTTAATCCACTCACTCAGGCAAAGAATTCAATCCACAAATGTCCATAAATTAAGTCATGTGTAATAATGAAAAATTACCCAAGGAAAAGATATTGAACTCATGAAGAATGAAAGGTGCAAAAAGCCATAGAAACTCATGACAACAGCTTAAATCTAACAGTATTTAGAAAGCAATCCCCCACTAAGTGAAAAATAATATCAGTTGGTTCAACTGATGGCCTATAAAAATTGACTCATTACTAAGGTGCCATATTAGAAACATCTCATGATAGGTAAAACCAGTGAGCTGTCTTAAGACCTTTGCAACCTTATTGTTGTAAAAGAAACTGATGGCATGGGTTACAGAACAGTTTCTAAACTTGTGACGTTTCCAGTGAGAACTGTTGAGGCCATAATCCAGAAGTGAAAAGAACATAATTTCACCAAAAAAAGACCAAAAGAAGTTGCTCAACACAAAATTTCAGACAGATGAGTGCAAAGAATTATCATAAGAGTAGTACATAAGCCAAGGGAGAGCTACAGAAAGACCTGGAATCAGCAGATGCAATTGTTTCAAGGAAAACTATAAATAATGCACTCAACCTCCATGGCCTGTATGTATGAACATCACACAAGACTTTATTGCTGAGCAAAAAGCATGTTAAAGCGCATTTAAAGTTTGCTCAACAAAATTTAGACAAGGCTGTGAAACACTGGGAGAATATTTTCAGGTCAGATGATACCAAAATTTAAGTATTTGGATGTCATAATACACACCATGTTTGGATAACAAAGGGCACTTTCACACCAAAAATACCATGCCAACAGTGAAGTTTTGAGATGGGAACATCATGGTGTGTGGTTGCTTTGCATCATACCACACTGACAAACTTCATATAATTGAAGGAAAGATGAATGGACAAATGTAACTAGACATTCTTGATAAAAATCTACTGCCATGATTGATGAATAAGATGAAATGAGGGTGGACATTTCAGCAAGAAAATGATCCCAAGCACACAGCCAAGGAGAAAGAAAATAAAGCTGTTAGAATGGCCCAGCCAATCACCTGACCTGAATCAAATAGAAAATTTATGGAAGGAACCAAAACTCAGAGTTTATAGAACCCAGGATGTGAAGTGTGTTTGTGTGAAAGAATGGGCCAGAATCACACCTGAGCAATGCATGCGACTAGTTTATCCATACAGGAGATGTCTAGAAGTTGTCATCACCAACAAAGGCTTTTGTACAAAGTATTAAATACATTTCAATAAGCCTGTTCAATAATTTTTTCCTGTGTAATTTTTCATTGTTACACATAACTTAATTTATGGACTTCTGCGGTTTGTTTTCTTTACCTGTGAGGATTGGATGGGTTGTAACCAACATCTGGTGATAATTTCATATCAATGACACCTTTATAAATATATTTGCTTAGAAAATTAGTGACATGTTCAATAGTCATTTCCCCTGATGTATACAGTGGGGAAAATCAGTATTTGATACACTGTCGATTTTGCAACTTTTCCCACCTACAAGGAATGGAGAGATCTGTAATTTTTATCATGGCACACTTCAACTGTGAGAGGCAGAATCTAAAAATAAATAACAAAATATCACATTGTATGATTTTTAAATAATTAATTTGCATTGTATTACATTAAATATATATTTGATCATTTTCCAACCTGCAGGAATTCTAGCTTTCACAGACCTGTTAGTGTTTCTTTGAGAAGCCATCATACTCTGCAATCATTACCTGCATTAAATGCACCTGTTTGAACTTGTTAGCTGTATAAAAGACACCTGTCAACACACTCAGTCAAGCACACTCCAGCCTCTCTACCATGGCCAAGACCAAAGAGGTGTCTAAGGACATCAGGGACAAAATTGTAGACCTGCACAAGGCTGGGATGTTCTACAGGACAATAGGCATGCAGCTTGGTGAGAAGGCAACAACTGTTGGTACAATTATAAGAAAATGGAAGGAACACAAAATGACTGTCTGGGGTCGGTCCTCTGTCTGAGGTTGCATGCTGGATCTCGCCTCATGAGGTAAGGATGATTCTGAGAAAAGTCAGGAATCATGAAAGAACTACACAGGAGGACATGGTCAATGACCTGAAAAGAGCTGGAACCACAGTCTCAAACATTACCATTAGTAACACATCACACTGTCATGGATTAAAATCCTATAGGGCATGCAAGGTCCCCCTGCTCATACCAGCGTGACAATGACCTGAGAAACACAGCCAGGTAAACTAAGGAATGGCTCCATTTCAGGGTCCTGGAGTGGCCTAGTCTCAAGACCTGAACCCAATAGAAAATCTTTGGAGGGAGCTGAAACAAAATGTTGTCCAGAGACATTCCCAAAACCTGAAAGATCTGGAGAAGATCTGTATGGAGGAGTAGGCCAAAATCTCTGCTGTGGTATGTCAAAACGTGTTCAAAAACTACAGGAAATGTCTGACCTCGGTAATTGAAAACAAAGGTTTCTGCAGCAAATATTAAGTTCTGTTTTTCTATTGTATCAAATACTTATTTCATGCAACAAAATGCAAATCATTTATGTAAAAATCATGCAATGTGATTTTTTGGATTTTGTACCTACAATAACACCTTATACTACAGCTTCAAATGTGAGACTACCATAATTTTTATAGACAATCATCTTGCAATCTCATACATAAATTTGACTTGCAACTATTTATCATATGATTATTCAGATTCTTGTCATGTTATTGCATTGCTTGTTTTTCTCTAAAAAAAAAAAATCAAAATTTTTTTTATTATTTTGTTAGTATTTTGAAAATCCACTCTTGGCTTTCAATGCTGCCTGAATTCTTCTGGGCATGCTCTTGATCAGATTCAAATGTGTCTCAACCAAAATCTGATCCCTGGTCTCTTCTACACGTTTCCAAAGTTGGTGCATACTGGTCGATTCACTTGGGTATGCATACAATTGTTTCTTCAACTCTATCCACATGTGTTCTATTGTGTTGCAGTCTAGGGACTGTGAGGGCCAATCCAGCACCTCTAACTCATTGTCATTCAACTATTTCTTCACCAATTTCGACCTATGCTTTGGGTCGTTGTCTTGCTGGAACACTATGTCATCCTTTTCATACCCATTATACTCAAGTGTAAAAAGTAACTCGTCTTGTAGGATTCTTGCATATAGCTTAGCATTGAGACAACCATCGATTGTGGTCAAGTATCCAAAGTATTTGGCTCTGAAACTACCCAATATCATCAGGCTTACTCCACCAAACTTCATAGTTCTTTCATTTTCTCGATCCATTAGAATGTTTTTCCCTTGTTTCTTCCAGACCCATTTGTACCAATCAGAGCCTAGTCTATTGACTTATGCTTCACTCAAAATCACCCATTTACAATCTTCTACTGTCCACTTTCGTATGTTTTTGCAAACTTGAGCTGACGCTTGTTATGGTGATATTGAAGTTGAGGCTTTACCACCATTTCAAACTTGTGTAACATGCATCACACTATGCTTGTATGGATGTCTGTGATCTCACTATTAGCATACAAGCCATCTCCATTGCCATGTTTGTCGCCACAGAACTGATAGACCTAGTGATGAGACTTCTTGTTGACTCCTATATTTTGCCTGGAAGTCCACCTCTTGGCTTTTCAATGGATAAACAGACTTCATTATCATGACACTCACATGATGCAGTTTGTCAATTCTCTTGCCTGAGAGAGCAGTTTATGAGCTGGATTATGCTGTTTCTCTTTTCTTGGAAAATCTTCTTCATGGCTGCTAATTGATTTGAACCAGTAACCTTTTGTTTGGGAATCTACCTAACAGTACACTGAGCTATTAGGGAAAGTGAGAACAGATTGTATTTTGTAGCATACAGGAAGAAAAAGATTTTTCCACCACCTTGCTCAAAGCAGTAACAATGCAGAGACCTTACAAGAATATGTATAACCAATCATATGCTAAATAGTTGCAAGTAAAATTTATGTTTGAGATAGCAAAGATGATTGTCTATAAAATGATGTCAGCCTCACATTTGAAGCAGTAGTGGATGGTGAGATATGTAAACTGAAAGTCAAAAGTTCAAAACATTGTATCATTTTGCTTATCACTATACATCCACTCCCACAAACTTTAATTTATTTTTAGTTTGATTTTGCGTGTTATACCAACACAAAGTAGCAAGTATTTGTAAAGTGTGCAGGAAATGAAAAATGGTTTTCTAAATGTTTTAAAAATAGCAATCTTAAAATTGTGAGTTATATTTAGCCCCACCTGTGTCAATACTTTGTATGTCCACATTTTGCTGTAATTACTGCTGCAAGTCTTTTGGGGGTATGTCTCTTCCAGTTTGCACATTTAGAGGCTGACATTTGTACCCATTCTTCATTGCAACTTAGCTCTACCTCAATGAGATTGGATCTAGAGCATCTGTAATCTGCATTTGTCCAGTCTTGCCACAGATTCTCAATGTGATTTAGGTCTGGACTTTTACTGGGCCATTAAAACATATCAATATGCTTTGATCTAAACTACTCCAGTATAGCTCTGACAGTATGTTTAAGGGCCTGTCACACTAAGCGATATCGCTAGCAATATCGCCATAACGTCACAGGTTTTTTGTGATGTTATAGCGATATTGCTAGCGATATCTGTTGTGAGTTCATTTTCCCCTTCACCATTGAGATCTGATGAACTCCCTCTTCTGGTGAAAGAAGATAGTGAGGCTGATTACCAAGCATCTGGGCAGGATGATGATGACTGGAATTGCTGACTGGATATAAGGCAGCCGACGCCCTTCTGCCTTGCTGGTGATCTCTCTGAGGGATTTTAGGAGACCAGTCTGATTCCTGCTCCTCAAAAGCTAAGTTTTCTGCTCTGTTTTTTGCATTTGTGTTTTGGTTTTGTTTTTCCTTGTTTTTCTGGATTTCTGCCATTCCCTGCTGGGGTGTGCTGAATTCCTTTTTGCTCTGTCTTCAGAAAATACCTGAGTACTGATATAGTATTTTTGAAGCCTAGCGTCTTCAGGGCTTTTTTCCCTATCAGCTGTTGGCTCTTGTTTTGATAGGGTTTTGGCGGATTACAGACAGCAGCTTTTCTATCCTGTCCTATGTAGTTAGCGTGGGCCCCATCATTTGCTCAGCCTATCTTTCTATCTGTGTGAGTGTTTTTTCATCTTGCTTCACCGTCATTATATGTTGGGGGCTGCCTATTGCTTTGGGGTCTGCTCTGGGGCAGTTTAGATTTCCCTTTCTGTCTTTAGGCTATGTAGTTCTCTGGCTGTGATCGAGGGGTCTAGGGCACCGTAGGACCCCCCACGGCTACTGCTAGTTGTTGTTGATAGGTTCAGGGGCCTGTAATCCTATAGCTGCCAACTCCTCTGGTTTTCTGGACTTGGCTAGTATTTCTGTTTTTGCCTCCTACGGTGACTCATTCATAACAGAATCACCAGCCACACCGCAGATCCTAGGGTATTCAATAGCAGGAAAGAATTGTGTGAAAAAGAAAAAAAAAGTTTGTGTATTTTTTCCTCTATATCTCTGAGGCCGTAGGGGGAATTTTTTTTTCTCTCAATGGAGATAAAGCAATTGTCTGATCGTGTGGAGCAGCTCGCTGCGGAAGTGCAGGGAATTTCCGCCTACCTTGCTCATTCACATGCTGTTGAACCAAAGATCCCTACTCATGATGTGTTTTTTGGGGACCGGTCTAAATTTTTGAATTTCAAAAATAATTGTAAATTATTTTTTGCCTTGAAGCCTAACTCGTCAGGGAGCTCCGCACAGCAGGTTAAAATTGTCATCTCTTTGCTGCGTGGCGATCCCCAGGATTGGGCATTTTCTTTGAAACCAGATGATCCTATTCTGACTAATGTGAACGCATTTTTTCAAGCCTTGGGGTTGTTGTATGACAAACCTAATGCTATTGATCAGGCTGAAAAGACCCTGTTGGCATTGAGCCAGGGTCGAGATGCTGCAGAATTGTACTGTCAAAAATTCCGAAAGTGGGCGGTCCTTACTACCTGGAATGATAATGCCTTGGCAGCTCTCTTTCGGAAGGGTTTGTCAGAATCCGTAAAAGATACTATGGTGGGATTTCCTGTTCCCTCTGGTCTTGACGATTCTATGTCATTAGCCATTCAGGTTGATCGGCATTTACGTGAATGCAGGACTGCACGAGAGGTGTTGCCACCTGTTGAACAAGTGTCTGAACCTATGCAATGTGATAGAGTTTTGTCCAGGGAGCAACGTCAGGAGTTCAGAAGGCGTAATAAGCTGTGGTTTGTCTGTCCTAAATGAGAGAAACGTTTTGCACACACGTTTTCTGTGGGTGGTGTTCAGCCTAAGTTTCTTCTGGCAATTACTCTGATCTGCTCCCTGTCCACATTTTCCACCAAGGCTTTTGTGGATTCGGGAGCAGCCCTGAACCTAATGGACTTGGATTTTGCTAAACGTTGTGGATTTCCGATGACACCTCTGCGGACGCCTATCCCTTTGAGGGGGATTGATGCTACTCATTTGGTGAAAAATAAACCTCAGTTTTGGACCCAGGTGGTAATGCGGGTCGCCCCAGACCATCAAGGAAATTGCAGATTTTTGGTGTTGCACAATTTGCATGATACCATTGTTCTGGGGTTTCCCTGGTTGCAAATTCATAATCCAGTTTTGGATTGAAATCTGTGTCTGTGGTGAGTTGGGGTTGTCGGTGTGCCCTTAGTGAAGCTCCGGTTTTTTCCACCTCACCTCAGTCGCATGATGTTCCTGACTATTTGGCGGATTTTTAAGATGTATTAAGTGAAAATGAGTCTGCGTCTTTGCCTCCTCATAGGAGTTATGACTGTGCAATTGAACTGAGCCTGGGGTGTAAATTTCCCAAGGGTCGGCTCTTCAATTTATCTGTACCCGAGCACAAGGCTATGCAATCCTATATTAAGGAGGCGTTGGAGAAGGGTCATATTAGACCATCCTCTTCACCCTGGGGTTTTTTTTCGTGGCCAAAAAGGATGGTTCATTAAGGCCTTGTATTGATTATCATGCCCTCAACAAAATTACTATTAAATATCAGTATCCGTTACCCCTGATTTCGGATCTATTCTCCAGAGTTAAAGGTGCTTGCTGGTTTACCAAGCTTGACCTCAGGGGGGCATATAATCTTATCCGCATTAAGCATGGGGATGAATGGAAGACGGCGTTTAATACTCCGGAGGGACATTTTGAGTACCTGGTGATGCCTTTTGGGCTCACTAATGCCCCTTCTGTCTTCCAGTGCTTCATGAACGATATTTTCCGAGACTTTGTGGATAAATTTTTGATTATCTATCTGGATAATATTTTGATCTTCTCCAAGGATTGGGATTCTCATGTAGAACATGTTCGGACTGTGTTCCGGATCTTGAGGGAGAATTCCCTGTATGTCAAAGGATAGAAATGCCTTTTTGGGGTACAGAGGATTTCTTTTTTGGGATTTATTTTGTCTCCGTCAACTATTGAAATGGACCCGGCCAAGGTACAGGCCATTTATGATTGGGTTCAGCCCACTTCTTTGAAGGCCCTCCTGAAGTTTTTGGGTTTTGCTAATTTTTATCGGAAATTTATAGCAAAATTTTCTAGCATTGTCAAGCCATTGACTGATCTGACTAAGAAGGGTGCTGATGTGTTGAATTGGTCTCCGGAGGCTGTTTCTTCCTTTCAGGAGCTGAAGCAAAGAATCACTTCTGCCCCAGTTTTGCGGCAACCTGATGTCTCACTCCCGTTCCAGGTAGAGGTGGACGCTTCTGAGATTGGTGCAGGAACTGTTTTGTCCCAAAAGGATCCTGTAACATCTAAAATGAATCCCTGTACTTTCTTTTCCCAAAAGTTCTCTCCATCTGAACGTAACCATGATGTGGGGAATCGGGAACTGTTAGCCATGAAATGGGCATTTGAGGAGTGGAGACATTGGTTGGAGGGAGCTAAACATCAAGTCGTGGTCCTCACTGACCACAAGAATTTGATTTACCTGGAGTCGGCCAAACGCTTGAAGCCTAGACAGACTAGGTGGGCCTTGTTTTTTACACGTTTTGATTTTGTGGTCTCTTTTCTTCCTGGCACTAAGAATGTCAAGGCTGACGCTCTCTCTAGGAGCTTCTTTGCTGATTCTCCTGTGGTGACCAAGCCTGCTAACATCTTAGGTGAAGGGGTAGTTCTTTCTGCCATCTCGCCCGATTTGAGACGTGCTTTGGAAGAGTTCCAGGAGGACAAACCTGAGCGTTGTCCCAGTGGAAAGTTGCATGTTCCTGACCAGTGGAAGAAGAGAGTGATGTCTGAAGTTCATTGCTCTGCATTGGCTGGTCATCCAGGTATTTTTGGTACTAGAGATCTGGTGAGTCGTCTTTTTGGTGGTCCGCCTTGTCTCGTGATGTCAGGAATTTTGTGCAGTCCTGTGGGACTTGCTCCCAGTCTAAACCTTGTTCTCGCTCTAGTGGGTTGTTGATGCCTTTGCCGGTCTCCAGGAGGCCATGGACCCATATTTCAATGGATTTCATCTCTGATATGCCTGTCTCTCAGAGAATGACTGTTATTTGAGTGATTTGTGATAGGTTCTCTAAGATGGTTCATCTTGTACCACTCCCTAAGTTGCCATCTTCCTCTGAGTTGGTGCTCCTGTTTTTGCAAAAGGTGGTTCGCTTGCACGGGATTCCTGAGAACATTGTATCTGACAGAGGAGTTCAGTTTGTGTCTAGATTTTGGAGGACTTTCTGTTCCAAGCTGGGAATTCAGTTGTCCTTCTCCTCTGCTTTTCACCCTCAGACCAATGGGCAGACGGAGAGAACAAACCAGACCTTGGAGTCGTATTTAAGATGTTTTATTTCCGCTGATCAGAATGATTGGGTTTCATTTTTGCCCTTGGCCGAATTTGCTTTAAATAATAGAGCTAGTTCTGCCACTTTGATGTCACCTTTTTCTTGTAACTTTGGGTTTCATCCTCGATTTTCTTCAGGGCAGGTGGAGCCTTCTGCCTGCCCAGGGGTTGACACTGTGGTGGAGAGAATGCACCAGATCTGGGACCAAGTGGTGGATAAGTTATCTCTCTCCCAGGAAAAGGCCCAGCGGTTTTCCAACCGACATAGGACCATTGGTCCCCAGTTTAAGGTTGGTGATATGGTTTGGTTATCATCAAAAAATATCGCTATGAAGGTGGCTTCTCCTAAGTTTAATCCTAGATTTATTGGACCTTACAAGATTTTGGAGATTATTAATCCGGTCTCTTTTCGTTTGGCTCTTCCTGTCACATTTAAAATCCATAATGTGTTTCATAAGTCCTTGTTGAAGAGGTTTGTTGAACCAGTAGTTCCTGAGGTGGCACCTCCGGACGCTGTATTGGTTGAAGGTAACATGGAATATGAGGTAGAGAAGATACTGGATTCCCGTCTGGCTAGATGGAGACTCCAGTATTTGGTTAAGTGGAAGGGTTATGGTCAGGAGGATAACTCCTGGGTCTCTGCCTCTGATATTCATGCCAAAAGATTGGTGCGTGCCTTTCATCGGGCTCACCCTGATCGCCCTGGTGGCGTGAATGAGGGTTCGGTGACCCCTCCTCAAGGGGGAGGTACTGTTGTGAGTTCATTTTCCCCTTCACCATTGAGGTCTGATGAACTCCCTCTTCTGGTGAAGGAAGGTAGTGAGGCTGATTGCCAAGCATCTGGGCAGGATGATGATGACTGGGTGACGGGAATTGCTGACTGGATATAAGGCAGCCGACGCCCTTCTGCCTTGCTGTTGATCTCAAAAGCTAAGTTTTCTGCTCTGTTTTTTGCATTTGTGTTTTGGTTTTGCTTTTCCTTGTTTTTCTGGATTTCTGCCATTCCCTGCTGGGGTGTGCTGAATTCCTTTTTGCTCTGTCTTCAGAAAATACCTGAGTACTGATATAGTATTTTTGAAGCCTAGCGTCTTCAGGGCTTTTTACCCTATCAGCTGTTGGCTCTTGTTTTGATAGGGTTTTGGCGGATTACAGACAGCAGCTTTTCTATCCTGTCCTATGTAGTTAGCTTGGGCCCCATCGTTTGTTCAGCCTATCTTTCTATCTGTGTGAGAGTTTTTTCCATCTTGCTTCACCGTCATTATATGTTGGGGGCTGCCTATTGCTTTGGGGTCTGCTCTGGGGCAGTTTAGATTTCCCTTTCTGTCTTTAGGCTATTTAGCTCTTCGGCTGTGATCGAGGGGTCTAGGGCACCGTAGGACCCCCCACGGCTACTGCTAGTTGTTGTTGATAGGTTCAGGGGTCTGTAATCCTATAGCTGCCAACTCCTCTGGTTTTCTGGACTTAGCTAGTATTTCTGTTTTTGCCTCCTACGGTGACTCATTCATAACAGATATCGCTATGTCTGATACTTACCTCCGACGGTTATTGCTGATCGCGCGAGAGCGTCCTGGACCGTTTCTCATCGTCAGCTTCCTGCTAGGCTTCCTGCTGGTGCCGACGAGCGACGCGTGGGCGCGGGCGGGAGGACGTCAGGATCGCCTCGTCTGACAGGTAAGTAGCGACCCCCGACACCTGCTATGTCGCTGGTGAGATCTGCCTGTGTGGCAGCTCACTAGCGACCACTTAGCGATGCACCAGCGATCCTGACCGCGTCATATCGCTGATCGGGATCGCTGGTGCATCGCTAAGTGTGACAGTACCTTAAGGGACATTGTCCTGATGAAAGGTAAACTTATGCCCCAGTCTCAGACCTTTTACAGTCTCTAACAGCTTTTTCTCCAAGATTTTCCTATATCAACTCCATTCTTCCCATAAATTCTGATCAGCTTCCCTATCCCTGCTGAAAAAAGCATCCCCACAGCATGACGCTGCCACCACAATGTTTGACAGAAGGAGGGATGGTGTTTTCAATGAGATGTGCAGTGTCTGTTTTCCACCACACATAGCATTTTACATTTAACTCAAAGTGTTCTACTTTGATCTCATCTGACCAGAGCACCTTCTTCCACATGCTAGCTGTGTCTTTTTGAAAATGGCACATGGGACTTAAATAATAGTAATCTTTATTTTTATATAGTGCTAACATATTCCACAGCACTTTACAGTTTGCACACATTATCATTACTGTCCTTGATGGGGCTCACAATCAAAATTCCCTATCAGTATGTCTTTGGAATGTGGGAGGAAACCGGAGTACCCGGAGGAAACTCTCGCAAACAAGGGGAGAACATACAAACTCTTGGATCGCTTTAATAAATGGCTTTCTTCTTGCCACTTTTCCATAAAGGCTAGATTTGTGGAGCATATGACTAATAGTTATCCTGTGGACAGATTGTCCCACCTAAACTGCAGATCTCTCCTTCTGCAGAGTGCCATGGGCCTCATGGCTATTTCTCTAATTAATTTCTCTTTGCTTAGGATGTCAGTTTAGGTGGACAACTACATCTAGGTGGGTTTGCAGTTTTGCCATGCTCATTCCATGTTTCAATGATGGTGTTAAAGACTGACCTGAGTTGGAGTAGAGATATTGTAACCACTGGGGGCAGCCAGAGGTCGGTACATGGAGCAGCAGTGTAGTTGGAAGGATATGCAGGAATCGTAATCAGGATATAGCCAGAGATCAGTACACGAAGCAGCAGTATAGTTGGAAGGATAAGCAGGTACCAAAGTCAGGCTATCCAGAGGTTGATACATGGAGCAGCAGTAGGATCTTGAGGATAAGCAGCAGGTGGGAAGAAGCTAGACTAAAGGCTGGGAGCTCAATAACCTCACAATAAAGGAAGTGCAGTGTCAGATTGAAGTAGGGTGCTCAATCAGGAACTTGGGGTGGAGACATCAGGAACAACACACTTACTAGTATCTGATTTAGCAAGGAATTGTCCAGCAAGCTGAATAGCTCAGAGGGAAGAGCTGACGCCTGGTGCACAAGAGCTGCTGGGTTTCAATCCTGACATATGGATTGACAAGTTCAGAACTCGGGCTATTTTTTTTTATAATCTAACCCTGCTTTACTCTTTTCCACAACCTTATACTTGACCTGTCTGATGTTTTTCTTGGTTTTCATGATGCTGTTTGATCTCTAATGTTTTCAAACAAACCACTGAGAAACAGCTGTAGTTTTACTGATAATAAATTATACACAGGTGGATTTAGTAATTATGAGCCTTCTGGAGGGAATTGGTCACTCAGGATTTTATTTAGGGATATCAGACTACAAGGGGCTGAACACAAATGGACCTCACAATTTTCAGATTTATATTTTTTAAATAATTGGAACACCAAGTTACAAATTTGTTCTACTTTGTGTTTGTATCACCTAAAATCCCAATATAATAAGTAAGCTTGGGGGTCTAACTTGAAAAAATGAGGAAAATTTCACAGTACATAAAAAAACTTTTCAAGGCAATATTTATGTAAATATACTATATATATACTATATTTAAAAAATCACCTTTTACATTGAAATATTGAATAATTTCATGACAAAAGAACTGAAAAACATTGAAGGTTTATAGGACATTTGTGTAGCTAGAGTATCCAAAATGAGAATGATCATAAATTATAAGTATAGCACAAAATATACAATTCATTAAAAGCCATTACTGGTCACAGATATTTCTGTTTGGAGAGTACACGCTTTCTTGCAGAATACTTAGCATTCACTGACAAAAATATATTCTCTTGAAATTCGACTTGTGCCTACTTTATATTTCACATTTTAATTTGATGGATCTGTTTTTGCCATTAAATGCATGTAATTCCAAGCTTAAAGATGAGTCTTAAAGTACAGCAAAGAATACATACTAAAAAATGTGTAACAAATTGCAATGACAAGGTTGTAGTAGTGGCTTGTCATGTACTGAAATGAAATACCTGGCCAGACGTTATAAATTGTAATGGGCGCCTATAAGGATAAGAGAGAGGTAAAAGGAGACAGTGAGAAGCAACAAGTCTTATCAAATGGATTTGCTGACTTATCATGGGATAGCTCTCATGCTTTATTTAGGCATTTTTTATGTTTTCATTTTAAGTGACCTGTGTTCAAGTGGTTTAACATATCTAGATTTTAAATTTTTTGCACTGTGCACAGTATTTGGCTTTAATTATGATTAATATAATTGTCAAGTTCTACTTCATCAGGCCTGCTTTAGTCACTATCTCTGGAACTTACACATATTAGATCAATTTACACGAAGTATGTGATTTTCTGGTCAAAATATCTCAATGTATTTGTCAATACGACTGTAGACTTTAATACTTCAAATATATTCGTTTGGCATGGATGTATTGGAGTCTAGTACTCATAAATGTATTAAAAATGCAATAAACTGTGCATTTCTATTACAGCAACTATTACTGCTCAAATAAATCGAATTTTGAGTAATTAAATAAATATATCACTAGGACCATCATTAATACATAAATACATCATCGGGACCACCATTAGTACATTAATACATCACAAGGACGAATATTCTTGCATGAATTCAGCACCAGAACTGCCATCATTATAGAAATACATCACCAGAACCACCAACATTAATTGAATAAATCACCTGAACCATGATCAATACATGAATAAATCATAACAACTATCATCAGTTCATGGTACATTAATTATAAAGTCAGGTCAGACCCATACACATTTGTATTGCATGAACTCGCAGCATGTACTTAACAATGGTAAGAAGAAGCTGGGAGTTGTTTATATGAGTCATCATCAGACTGCAGACCATACAGGAACCACAGTACGGATGAGAATTAGTATCACAAATAAATATTTGCATCTAGGTACCTAATAAATGATGTTGTCTCTGATTGGAATCGTTCTCTTTCTATTCTTTATTTGTCCAGATTCCATAATGACTTTTCACATCCACATCTCATTTCTGCACACTTCCATTTTCTCCGCTTTTCTGCAGTACATCCCGACACGATGCCCTTAAAAATAGTAGTGTTTACAATGCTCCTAGATAAAATTATCTGCCCTATGGTGAGCCCCTGAATATATAATTGCCTTTCACTATGTTTCCTGCACAAACTATGACTTCCACACACATGCCCCCTGCTGCACTTTCCATTCCATACTGGGCCCTCTTTTCATACTGTTCTCTCATGCTTATGACCCATCTATAATGCTCAGTCTCTATACTGTGCTCCCTCATCACGTTCCTCCTCCTTGGCATACTGTTCCCCCATACTGCCCCTTCTCTATACTGCCCTCCCACATTACCTAACCTTTATTCTCTGCCCTCACACTTTTCTCTCACATTATGTCTTCTAACACTATTCCTCTCAATAGCTTCCTCACACATTTCCCCCCTCCCTCACACTGTCTCCTCACGCATCCTCCCCCATTAACCATAGTGTCTTGTTACATATTTACCCCCTCAGTATCTATTCAGTCTCCTCACATATCACCCCACTCCCCATACTGTGTCAGCACGCAACCCATCCCTGTCGCTCCTCATACTATATCTGCACCCATCCCCTCCCGGCGCTCCTCATACTGTGTCTGCACTCATCCCTCCTCATACTGTTTCCTTATACACTCTCCCTGATTCTCCATATGGTTTGCACCCATCCTCCCTGATTCTCATACTGTGTCCTCAAATTTCTCCCCACTTCTCACTCCTCACAGTGTGTCTGCATCTATCCCCATACTGTTTCCTCATATATCCCTCCACTCCCCATACTGTCTCTGCATACATCCCATTCCCCTCTCTCCCCATACTGTGTCCACACCATCCACCTCACTCGCCATACTGTGCCCACATCCATCCCACTTGGCACCTCATTCCGTGTCCATACCCATCCCCCCACCTTGCTCTCAATACTCTTTCTGCACCCATTACCCCTCTCTCACTCCCAATACAGTGTCTGCACCCACCCTCCCTCCCTCTCCATACTGTGCTTACAGTCATCCCACTTCGTTCCTTATACTGTGTAAACACCCTTCCACCTCCTTTGCTGCCAATACGCTATCTGCACCCAATCTTCCTCCCTCACTCTGAATATAGTGTCTACATCCATCCCTTTCTCTCCTCATAGTGTGTCTACAACCCTCCCTTGCTCCCAATTTGGTGTTTGCACCCATTCATCCTTTCCTATCCATACTCTGTCTGCATCCATTCCCCCTTATCAATGGCGATGTTTTGTCTGCGCCCATCCCCCTCCTCTTCCAATACTGTGTCTACACCCATCCTCCCTCACTCCCAAGACTGTTTCTGCACCCATCCCCCCTTGCTCCCCATACTGTGTGGGCACTCATTCTTTCTCTTGCTCCCCATACATTGTCCTCAAATCGCTTCCCTCTCTATAACAATAAATCTTCTGTATATTCAGCTCCATTCGAGCACCTACCACCAACATTGTATCGCCTCTGTGGCACTAGCGTGTGATGTCAGCAACATGATCAGATGATCTGATCATGCTACTGGTGTCGCCCTTACCCATAAATGCCAAAGGTAAGGGCTTCAATTTTACTCGCATGTGAAACACACAAGTACAATTGATTGCTCGGAATCGATGCTCTGCACCTTCTCTGAGCTGGCTGTCAGCTTGACAGCTGGCTCAGAGAAACTGCCTATTCCCACTATGGCTAGAAGCAAAATGCAGCCACTGGGGACGCACCTCGGACCACTGTATCGGGTGGTCCAATAGTGCCCCACAGATGGCTGTGCCTGGTGCAAATGCCCCTCCTAAATCTCCCCAGATATGCTCCTGCTGGATATATGCTTTCCCAGAGATTTTCAGTTGGAATCAAATCTGGAAAATGTGAGGGTCAGTCTATGGCAACAATACCTCTGTTTACACTGTCTGGCCACATGAAAACAGGCATACTCCTCCACCAGAAGGAACCCAGGGCCTCCTGCAACAGCATTATTTCTAACAGTAGCACTGAGAATTTCATCATGGTACAACAAGCAGTCAGGATACCATTGACAATCATGTGAAGGTTTATGCCTCCCCAGACCATCACTGACCCACGACCGAACCAATCCTGCTGGATGATGTTTCAGGCAGCATAATATTGACCATATCATTCAATTATACTTCCTAAGAACAAAAACCACTGATACATGCTAATCACCAAGTCAAATTAAATAACTTATCAAAGGACTGGATCAATACATTAAAGGACACTCCAAAAATAGATAAATCCCACACAGACACACGGACTAAATGTCCAAGACAAAATAGCTCAAATAGAATAGCAAATTTTATTTGAGAGCATAATTTAACACCAAAATCACAAAAAATCACAAAAATTCGTAATCAAAGACAAGGCACATAGTGATCTTTCATGTGACGGACACTTGGTTTGTACACTGAAAAGTAACAGGCTGGGCAAACAGACAAAGATAAAAAAAACCTCTGCCTGAATAAGCCTCACTACAATAGTGAGAAAGTGAATAGTGAATATAAAGTGCCAGTAAATTGTCTGATGTCCAAAAAAGAAGTGGCTCAATGTGTGAAAGTATACATTACTATCAGTAAACCCTTTAAGCACATATAGAAAAACCCTAAGGATGAAAGACTGCACTCAGACAGAGTCCTGCTTACCCATGCCTCATGCCAGTGTGTGTCCTGAGCAGCCCCAACACGCGTTTCACGTGAGCTTTCTCGGGGGGGCTGTGGCTCTTTATGTCACCACTGAATCCTTACAAGTGTGAGTCCCAGGTGTCGGGCATAAACAGCACTAATAGCGGCACATGTGCACTGAGACCCGGGCCGAGTATGGATACCACTCCCCAAGCCTCCCATTGACAGGACCGGTCAGAGGGAAATCCCTCGTGATGTCAATGACCGAGCACGTCACTGCCTGGAAGCCGAAGAGATGCATCTTGGACCCAGTTATAATGAGCATGCACACACGCTGCGGTGGCCATGATGGAAGAGGGGAAACAATAGGGTACATGAATCCTACCAATAAATGTGCATACCTATCATGCAAAATAGTATGAAAAAGAGAATATGTATCGTATCCCAAACATATAGTATAATATGTGTAAATCAATTTGTAATATATAAATTAATGGGGTCCAAGTGGTACATGCCGGTTAACCCTTAACAGCCCACAAAATATTAAGCAATACACAATATTACACTAGCCCCATATTTATAATGAATCAACACACATATATGTGTCAATTCATGGACTAAATATACAGATAGAAAAACACAATAAAATGGAAAAAACTATTAAAAGAAAATAAACATAAATAAATAAAGAGTATTAAGGTACATCAATACATATAATCAAACATTGCAATGATGACAGCATGCATCACAGGTCCATGAGTCCCATTAAGGAAGATGATACTTAAGTCTTCAAATTCGGATTAGTACTTCTCCAAAATACCATATTAGTGGACCCACATTTCACAGACCAGGGGGTAGAATAATAGATGGTATAGGTTGATAAGATGACACTAAACTAAATCAAATATAAAGAAAAAAGACACACAAATTAAAATCCAAAAACAGATAAAATAACTTTTATGTACGATTGAAGTATCATCTTCATGAATGGGATTCATGGACTTGAGATGCATGCTGTTATTATTGCAATGTTTGATTATATATATTGATGTGCCTTAATACTCTATTGTTATGTATGTTTATTTTCTTTTAATAGTATATTTTCTTATTTTCTTTTTAACTGTTTTTTCCATTTTATTGTGTTTTCTATCTGTATATTTAGTTCATGAATTGACACATATACAGTGGGGCAAAAAAGTATTTAGTCAGTCAGCAATAGTGCAAGTTCAACCACTTAAAAAGATGAGAAGCGTCTGTAATTTACATCATAGGTAGACCTCAACTATGGGAGACAAACTGAGAAAAAAAAATCCAGAAAATCACATTGTCTGGTTTTTTTTTCATTTTATTTGCATATTATGGTGGAAAATAAGTATTTGGTCAGAAACAAAATTTCATCTCAATACTTTGTGATATATCCTTTGTTGGCAATGACAGAGGTCAAACGTTTTCTGCAAGTCTTCACAAGGTTGCCACACACTGTTGTTGGTATGTTGGCCCATTCCTCCATGCAGATCTCCTCTAGAGCAGTGATGTTTTTGGCTTTTCGCTTGGCAACACGGACTTTCAACTCCCTCCAAAGGTTTTCTATAGGGTTGAGATCTGGAGACTGGCTAGGCCACTCCAGGACCTTGAAATGCTTCTTACGAAGCCACTCCTTCGTTGCCCTGGCGGTGTGCTTTGGATCATTGTCATGTTGAAAGACCCAGCCATGTTTCATCATCAATGCCCTTGCTGATGGAAGGAGGTTTGCACTCAAAATCTCACGATACATGGCCCCATTCATTCTTTCTTGTACCCGGATAAGTCGTCCTGGCCCCTTTGCAGAGAAACAGCCCCAAAGCATGATGTTTCCACCACCATGCTTTACAGTAGGTATGGTGTTTGATGGATGCAACTCAGTATTCTTTTTCCTCCAAACACGACAAATTGTGTTTCTACCAAACAGTTCCAGTTTGGTTTCATAAGACCATAGGACATTCTCCCAAAACTCCTCTGGATCATCCAAATACTCTCTAGCAAACTTCAGACGGGCCCGGACATGTACAGGCTTAAGCAGTGGGACACATCTGGCACTGCAGGATCTGAGTCCATGGTGGCGTAGTGTGTTACTTATGGTAGGCCTTGTTACATTGGTCCCAGCTCTCTGCAGTTCATTCACTAGGTCCCCCCGCGTGGTTCTGGGATTTTTGTTCACTGTTCTTGTGATCATTCTGACCCCACGGGGTGGGATTTTGCGTGGAGCACCAGATTGAGGGAGATTATCAGTGGTCTTGTATGTCTTCCATTTTCTAATTATTGCTCCCACGGTTGATTTCTTCACTCCAAGCTGGTTGGCTATTGCAGATTCAGTCTTCCCAGCCTGGTGCAGGGCTACAATTTTGTTTCTGGTGTCCTTTGACAGCTCTTTGGTCTTCACCATAGTGGAGTTTGGAGTCAGACTGTTTGAGGGTGTGCACAGGTGTCTTTTTATACTGATAACAAGTTTAAACAGGTGCCATTACTACAGGTAATGAGTGGAGGAAAGAGGAGACTCTTAAAGAAGAAGTTACAGGTCTGTGAGAGCCAGAAATCTTGATTGCTTGTTTCTGACCAAATACTTATTTTCCACCATAATATGCAAATAAAATGAAAAAAAAAACAGACAATGTGATTTTCTGGATTTTTTTTTCTCAGTTTGTCTCCCATAGTTGATGTCTACCTATGATGTAAATTACAGACGCCTCTCATCTTTTTAAGTGGTGGAACTTGCACTATTGCTGACTGACTAAATACTTTTTTCCCCACTGTATGTGTGTTGATTCATTATAAATATGGGGCTAGTGTAATATCGTGTATTGCTTAAACTTTTATGGACTGTTAAGGGTTAACGGGCAGGTACCACTTGGACCCCATTAATTTATATATTACAAATTGACTTACACATATTATTTGTTTGGGGCATGATTTGTGTTGAGCATTCTGAAATATCGTGTATCGGCCAATATTCGCTGTATCGGAATTCCGATACCGAGTACCAATATTTTTACAATATCGAATACCGGAATTGGAAGTTCCCATAATGCAATTAGCCAGTATTGTGACTGTGATTGGCTGCTGAAATAATGTCATCATGATGCGTGGTCTGTGCGCATCATGATGCGCGGTCTGTGCAGGCCTGCCGGGGGTCTGTGCGTGCTGCCGGGGGTCAGTGCAAGTGCAGGCCTGCCGTGGGTCTGTACGGGCCTGCCGGGGGTCTGTACGGGCCTGCAGGGGGTCTGGGCGGGCTGCCGGGGGTCTGTGCGGGCCTGTCGGGGGTTGTGTATGTGTGCAGGCATTGTCCGATGGGACTACAAGTCCCATCGGGCAATGCCTGCTACAATGACAGTGATTGACACATTAGCCAATGATGGAACAGTAGTAGTCCCATCATCCGGCTAATGTGTTGAATGTAAAAAAAAAAAAAAAAAAAAAAAAGCATACATACTACATACATACTACATATATACTACATTCATGCAACATACATACTACATACATACTTCATATATACTACATTCATACAACATATATACATACTACATACATACTACAGGCCCGAACAGACCCTCGGCAGCCCGCACAGACACCCGGCAGGCCTGCACAGACCCCCGGCAGCCCGCACAGAACCCCAGCACGCCCGCACAGGCCTCCGGCAGCCCGCACAGACTCCCGGCAGCCCGCACAGGCCCCCAGCAGCCTGCACAGACCCCCGGCAGCCCGCACAGACCCCCGGCAGGCCCGCACAGACCCCCGAGAGGCCCGTACAGACCCCGCCCGCACACACAGACACACACAGTGTCCGCCCACGCACCGCCCACACTCTTCCCCCCTCCCGAACTGGATGTGCATGTAAAGAAAGGTTTTTTTTAAATTCCGATATTTCTGTCCCTTTAACTTGCATGGGTTTCCGGTATCGGAATCGGTGATACCCAATACTTTTTGGGTATCGGTCCGATCCAATCCGATCCGATATTTCCCAATATCGGAAAGTATCGCTCAACACTAGGCATGATACATATTCTCTTTTTCATACTATTTTGCATGATAGATATGCACATGTATTGGTAGGATTCATGTACACTATTGTTTGCCCTCTTCCATCATGGCCACTGCAGCGTGTGCGCATGCTCACTATAACTATATATGTGGTTAAAGGGTTTACTGATAGTAATGTATACTTTCCCACACTGAGCCGCTTCTCCCCCTTTTTTGGACATCAGACAAGTTACTGGCACTTTATATTCACTATTCACTTTCATTATTGTAGTGAGGTTTATTCAGGCAGGGGTTTTTTGATCTCTGTCTGTTTGCCCAGCCTGTTACTTAATTATGATCTATTTATTTAATTGCCTTGTAATGTTTTCATTTCCTGTTCTGTCCAGATGTCACCGTATCCCAGAATTACAAGCGGAGGAAGTTCACCAACCGCCATATTGGGACACCCAAGTGATGGGTGTCTCAATATGGAAACTGCTGCTGGTACCAACCTATTGCGCGGTACCACCAGCAGAACACCGTCGCACCACACACACTTTATACGCTGTACACCTGTACACTAACACACACTCACACACTCTCACACACTCACACCCACACTCACACTTAAACTCATACACAGTCACATTCACACACTCTCACACATTCACACTTTCTCACTCACAATCACACTCACACTCACACACTCACGCTCATATACTCTCACACTCACACACACTCAAAATACACTCACACACTCACAATCACACACTCACACACACTCTCACACTCACACACACGCAAACTCATACACACTCACACACTCTCACACTCACACTTTCACACTCACACACTCAAACACACTCACAAATACACTCACACTCACACACTCACACACACACACACTCTTACACTCACACGCTCACACACACACACTCACACACACACTTTCACTCACACTATTGATTACCACAAACAAGAAGAGACTTGTTTGGCCAAGCAACACACAGACTGGACAACAGACCAATTGAATTCTGTCCTCTGGTCTGATGTGTCAAGAATTTATTTTTCTGGTACCTGTTTGTGTGTGACACAGAAAATATGGGAATATGGTTTCTACATGTGTGATGTCGGTCGTGATGCATGGATGGGAGGTGTGATTGCATGAGGGTGCTTTACTGGTGATACTGTTGGTGATGTATTGCAAATTAAAGGCACACTCTCCCATCATGGCTACCACTTCATGCTGTAAAGACATGCCATCACATCTGGTTTGCACTTAGTAGGACTATCATTTGTGTTGCAACAGGATGTTGACCCAAAACACACCTCCAGGCTATGTAATGGCTATGTCAGGGGCAGACCTACTGCATGTGCAGCCAATGCGGCTGCATCGGGGCCGGGGGTTGAG